>NW_018128013.1:2127444-2139160 GCF_001952655.1 Monopterus albus | reverse complement strand
CTGTTTTATTGAGGAGGCCAGCCACTAAATTTCTTGCTGACTGGCTCATTGTCAACTTCACAGTAGACTGAGCAAGCGAAAAACACCCAGTTAAAACACAAGATGGCGCACGCGTTGATGACGTCAGGTTTCATTTTATATATATATTCAGACTTTCATTATATACTCTCAAGATTCATTCAATATATTCAGTTTTTCATTATATATATTCAGACTTTCATTATATATATTTTCAAGTTTCAATCAATATATTCAGATTTTCATTATATATATTCAGACTTATATTATATATATTCAGACTTATATTATATATACAGTATATTCTCAAGTTTCATTCAATATATTCAGCATTTCAATCAATATATCCCTTTATTTCCTGAACGGCTTGCCATTTTAGAAGGAAGTATTATACTTTTTTCTGCACCACTGTGCTATTTGATAACATTAGTTACACTTCAGAATCAGATTAATAAAGCAAAATAAAAAAAAAAAAGATTTTTTTTTCTGTATTGTATTATTTGCTTTTTTGCCTGTATTTGGGTAGTTTTTTTCTTTATTAGTGTTATCTGGATTAATATTTGGTTTTGTATTATTATTTTGAATGATGTTTTTGAGATTGATTATGTGGTGTTGATTATGGGCGTGATGAAACACTTAGCATATGAGCCGAGATGGTACACAAGAACAAAACAACAATATTTTAACACTGTTTTTTAAGAAATCTTCAGTGATTAAATATATGAATGGAAAAAATATGCTTATTCAACTGAAAATGCAAAACAGAGCAGGTGCATTTTGAAATGTTTTAACTAATCATCTTGTAATGAATGTCACTTCAGTTCTACTTTCTGAGTATGAATTATCATATACAGTAAAAGACGACAATATGCAGCACAGGAAAAGGTTTTGCCACGAACTCAACTGACTGGCTTCTCTCCTGTAAGATTTCACACGAGTCTTTTCAGACCTTAGAACTATGCATGAACTATGCATGAGCTTCTAACTTCTAACTGAAGCTGTGTGTGAACTTCTATGCTATCTTCACCCTCACTGCACTGAAATGGACAGTGACAATGGGTAAAGGTCCTCCGTTCATGTACGGGGGACGATTGGGATGTGGACACCCATGGGGAGAAGACTCCCTTGTTTACCTTGTTAGCATGAGCATTTACTGCTAGTCACTGTGGAATTTGGGGCACAATTAAAGCACTATAACGACACGCCATGCATTTTCATTAGTGCTGGATGTTAAACTGTGCTTTTTATCTATCAATGTGAGGTGGTGGCAGAATTGGTGCAAAGGTAGAGCAGGCTACATATAGTAGCAGGGCTAACCAAAACACAACAGAAACTCACAGGCTGGAAACATAAATGAAGCCACCGAAGTCAACTCGTCACAACGTGGCTGTATCATACACGCCTACAACACCCCCCCTGCAACCCCTCACCCACTGACCAATACAGCCCCTTTAAAACACAGCAGTGAAGTGCGTTTTTGCCAGACTAATGTGAACGTATCATCACACTCCATCATAATGGCTGCTGTGTGCTGTTCCGGTTGTGTTATGTACTGAAATCGCAAGACAGCTTTTACCTCGACAAGAAATGTTGTTACATTTTAACACTGACAGATCTCATTGCATGAGATCTCACCATACCACTAGTGTTGATTGTTTGTTGGGAAAATAGGATATATAATTGTAACATGGAATGGGCTTGTTTTTAACCTGATGAGTATTGATGACACCTGGTACTGCTTGATTCCCTGATTAAGGGCATGAGTGGGTTTCTCTGTTTTTACAGTCTATATTGGTTTTTTTGATTACTTGCCTGACAAAGACCATGCTGGCTGAAACACAGCTGCTTGTTTTTGCTTGTTTTCTAATAACTAGCGTACAGTGTGCAGGCAACTTGTTTTTGTTTTTTTGTCTTATTCAGGTTTGTTGTCGTGCACCTGTGTCCCATTTGAATGTGTGCATCTTGTTCTGTTTTTTGCCTAGCTTCTTGAACATGCCAATAAAATATGTGTAATTATGGTAATAAATTCAGAATTTGCATTTGAAAAGAGGATGAAGGATTTGGCATCTGATCCCGTATCTAGGGACAGTTACAGTGGTCTCCAGGGATGGCTGCAGCATCCATTAAAATATATAAAAATGGTACTAATTAAGTTATATTTGTCTGGATTTCTGAACTGTTTTACAAACAATGTACTGTATCTTTGAAAATTTGTTAATTTGTTTTGCTTGTGGCTCTCTTGGGGGTCCAGTAGCCTTCCTTGCTCTCAGTTGGTGTGTGATACCTAGCTTCTGTCTTTAAAAAAAAGGTACAGGGTGGTGTGGTAAATAGCATTATCCTTTGCCACTGACCTAGCTTTAACTGTTCTGCCATCATCCCTGACTAAATTGGATGCCTTTGTCAGAAAATGAAGGCTAGCGGGAACTGTTTCCTCACTGGTGGCATGCTTTAAGTAATAATAACTGACCAGACGTTGATTGGAACAAACCCTAGAAGTGATTAGAATTTGACTGAAGAAGGTCAAAAGTCAAGGTCACAAAAAATTCCATCTTTAACATAGGGCAAAATTAATAAAAAGCTATCAAAATCATTTTTTGTTTGAAATTTAACACACATATGGCAATGTCTATCACCAGACCAAATTTCATCTGGATCTGACAGCCATTTGAATTAGTGAATGTTGTGCCGTGGGAGGTACATACACTCTCTGAGTGCTCTTGTTACTGTTGTATCAGTGTTTATATGGAGGCAGCTACAACAGCATCCTGCATCTGTCCCCACTCCCATCAGCCATGATAAAACTATATATACTAGCTTGCAAAATTAACCTTCAGTATGCTAGCTGTGTTATTTAAAAGTAAATAAAACAATGTAATTATGTAAGAATGTTAACACTGTTATAATTTTTTTAGTATAATACTTGTGTGGTGTAGAAGAGAATCATTTACGGCTTGCAAATCAATGATGGTAAGATGATGTCATGGGGTAGGACTGGATAAGTCTGACTTCTTCCTACTCCATTCAAGCATGTACTAGGTATAAGCACATTGATATTGGATTATGTGTACAATCATGTGTGTTGTCATATCAACTGTCTTTACATGCTTGAAAGAATAAATCAAATCAAATCAAATCAAATGATTAAAATAATATTTATGCAAACAGTCAATACAGTATCACAAGAAAAATGTGGTCATGAAAGAAATTACTTTCATACCCCCAGCTAATTAGACATGTGCAAAATGAGTTTCATGGTTCTGCAATGGTCCCCACGTTACATGTTTCTAAATGTTATGCTGGAAATCAAAGATAACTCCAAGGTTCCTGGATCACAGAACTGAGTTCAAAGCTAAGAGATCCATGTGCTGCTGAAAAATGTCAACAGACCAATTTGTTGCAAAGACTAGGATTTCAGTTTTTCTTTCATTTAACTGTAGGAAGTTATGAAACATCCAAGAATTGATCTTATTAAGACAGTCTCGTAAAATGGATCTGAGCAATCACTGTGGCTCAGGAGGTAGAGTGGGTCGTTTCCTAACTGTAGGATTAGCGATTTGATTCCCAGCTTGTCCAGTCAACATGTCAAAGTGTCCTTGAGCAATACACTGAACCCCCAGTTGCTTCCGGTGATAACTCTGGTGTGTGAATATGTGAGCGTTTATGAGTGCGAATGGGTGAATGGCCAAGTAGTGTGAAAGGGCTTTGAGTGTGCTATAAAGCGTAGAAAAGCGCTATACAAGTATAAGACCATTTACCATAGTAATGATGAGACACCTTCACACTCACAAATAATGAGTCCTTAAGGGAGCATGTACAGAGAATTAAACAGGTCCTAAAATTAATCCTTGAGGAACTTCAGAGGTTAGTGGAGCAGACTAAGATATTCGGTCAGGGACTGATACAAAAAAATGACAAAAAAAAAAAATCTATCAAAGGCATCACTTATTGTAAATCAAGGAGTACCAATACACAGTTTCCACCATGATCAGACTGCAGTAGGATATCCCTTGGAATTCTGAGAAGAACCATCTCCATGCTGTGCGTCTAGGGGAAGCCAGACTGAAATATGTCAAATAATTTGTTTTCCTCTAGGAAAATGTTAGCCTATCACCTATATACCATACTGCTGTAGCTTCACTGTATCAGTAGCTAAAACATTTTAGACAAGCTAACAATTACAAATTAGCTTATTCACACTATTAAAAAGCTCACTATACTTCATGTGTCTTCAGTGACTATAAATGAAGATTCATTATTGTACAAACATTTTACCCATAGTCATGTCAGTATAACTATGCATGTCAGTTAGAGTCGACACTGTAACACTGTTGACCATCTCAGTTGTCTCAGTTACATTTTAAAGGCTTACAACATAATCTGACAATTTCAATTCTCATTTTGTGTGTAGTTTACTTACTTGATATTTATAGCTACTAACTGACACATCTCAGTTTCCCCTTGGCATCTTCTGACCTTGTTATGTCAGTTTCTCAGCCAGAGCCAAGAGAATTATGGTTGCTCCGGATCAATCAGTCAGAACCCAAAATAGGGCACACATTTTCTCCTGTTGGTTTGCAACACAGTTTAAAAAAGTAAAGATATGTTTATCAGAGCTTGGTTCATAAATAAAAATTTGCATCTGTTTCCTTCCACTTATATGTCAACCCTGGTGTGTTCTTTAACTGAAGTGGAAGCTGAACTGAGATCCCTGATTTATCTGAGTCTAAGTTTTTGGTAGGCCAAATTTATATTTTGTATTTGCAGTTGTCATTTTTAGTAAATACTAAAAGTGTTGACTTTCCTCACACAGCCAAAACAAGTTACAGCAGCTACTTTCAGTGGAATAAAACTAATGTGCCAGTTCTCTTAATATAAAAACACCTTGCATCCCTGCATTCTCCCACTGCCACCAACACAGACAAAGGTCAAAGGTCAAAATGCTTATTTGTCATATGCATAGTTAGGAAACGTGTCTCTACAATGAAATTTTTTTTTTCCGTCCACATGAATGCCACACAATACAAGTGAAATATAAAGTAGATGAGCAATAACAAAAGTGGAGTGTGTTCCTGAGGACTGATACACTCTATATTATCATCCCTTATGTGTAGCATTGATTGGAACAGCACCCTAATTGTCAACAAAATGAAATGAAAACAAATGACATGATATATAGTTTGTTAAAAGTTTTGGAATACTCTTGGAAAGCTCAGTGTTACCTTAGGAGGCACAGCTGAAGAGATGACTCAGTTTCTCCTTCCATCCTTCTTCCCACATTGGTACTGCACAAGGTACCAGACAGACAGTGATGTATAGCTTTCACAGGAAGCCTCCCTCTCCACACTTCTGCCTGCTTAAGCTACTGTGAGGAAGAAACATGAAGTAGGGAACTGTGTCTTCTTCACCCTTTTTTCATTATGTCTATACACTGAAATGTGCTAAAATTGTAACCACTTTTGCAGTGAATTTCTCTAATATTTTATATCCATAATTCAAATCAATTCACTTTTATTTGTATTGCACCAAATCACAACAAAAGTCATGTCAGGGCACTTTATATAGTAAGGTATATTATTACTATTACAGAGGAAAAACCCAACAAATCCCCCTTGAGCAAGCACTTGGCAACAGTGGGAAGGAAAAACTCAACTTAACAGAAGAAGCCTCCAGCAGACCCAGACTCTTCGTGGGCGGCCTTCTGCCTCGACCGGTTGGGTTAACTCCTCAGCAGAAACATAGAGCTCCAGAGCCAGGGATACCTGCAGAAAGGTACAGGGAGAGAGAGAGGACACACTATGGGAGAGAGGAGACATTCAGTTAATGACATGTAATGCTGGCGTATAGATGCATCAAGAGAGATCATCGTGGGGGGACCCCCAGCACTTGGGGCCAAAACAACTTAATGCTTGACTTATAATCACTGATATATGGTGGCTTTAGTAAGTGTGAGCAAACTTTAGTTATTGCTGTGTAACTGCCATTTGCTTAGTCACTGCTTACATTATGACTTTTTTTTACTTGTGTAAACGTTCTCATATGTTTTAGCTGCGGCTTTGGGGTAGAGCAGGTTGACCTCTGGACACAGGGTCAGCAGTTCCATTCCACAGTTTGCTCCTGGTGGCCTGGCAAGTGGTTTGCATGGCAGCTCTGGGTAAATGTCTAAAGGGCTTTGTGCAGGTAAGGTAGAAAAGAGAAAATTTACAGTGGCCTGAAAATGTATGGTTTTTTGCATTAACTGGATATATAATGTGGTTTGATCTTTATCTAAGTCTCAAATATAGACCAACACAATATGATTACACTAATAATACACCAACAATTCAGTTTAGTAATCAGCAGCTATAACCTCAAACAAGCACTTGTGGTAGCCCTGGGTAAGGTCTGCACAATATTTAGGAGGAATTTTGGACCATTTTTCTTCACAGACCTGCTTCAGCTCAGTCATATTCTTAGAACATCTGGTGTGAACGGCTCTCTTGAGGTCATTCCACAGCATCTCTACTGGGTTAATGTCTGGGCTCTGACTGGGCCAGGCCAAAAGATGAATTTTTTTCATTTGAACTGTAGTAGAATTTAATGTTCAGGGTCATTGTCCTGCTGCACCACCACATTGACATTATCCTGTAAGCTAAGAAGTGCCTCATTTATTAAACTGTCAGATATCAACATTTATGTGCACACAAGATAGAGAAAAGGCAGACACCAAGAAATGATCAGATTTATTGTATATTAATATGTGTAGATTTTTCTCAGTGAACCTTATAATCAACCCTAAACACTCCCACAATCAACTGTAATGGTCAATGCAAAACACTTATGAATATCAATATACATGTTTTGCTGAGGCAGTGTTCAAGGTCAAAGTGTTTATTTGTCATATGCACAGTTAGGAAACGTGTTTCCCTGTACAATGAAATTCTTACTTTGCCGTCCACATGAATGACACAAAATACAAATGAAATATAAACTAGATGAAAAAGTAACACAAATTCTAAGACACTTTAGAGATATAATAAGAATATATAAGAATATAATAAGAGAGTGTATGCTGCATGGGAGCAGCATGTGCAGCAGTCAACAGTCATTGTGCAATTGTGCATGTGCAAACTGAGAATGTAAACAGTACAACACGTATTTCCTGGTAATAAACTCCTCAGCTGTTTAGGAGTCTGATGGCAGAGGGAAAGAAATAGCTTTTAAGTCTAGAAGTCCTGCATTTCACACTTCTGAACCTCCGGCCAGAGGGTAGGGAGGTGAACAGTCCGTGCTAGGGGTGGGTGTTGTCCTTGTGCATGGAGGCAGCTTTCCTATGCACCCTGCGGTGGTAAATGCTCTGCAGAGAGGGCAGTGGAGTCCTGGTGATCTTCTCCACAGTCTTTACCACTCTCTGCAGGTGCTTGCCGTCCATAGCAGTAGCGCTGCCATACCAGACAGTGATGTAGCTGGTCAAGATGCTCTCAATGATGCAGCTGTAGAAGTTGCAAAGGATCCTAGGTGACATGCCAAACCTCCTCAGAGGTTACAAACCAAACAATGTTTGAGAAGTTACTGGTTGGAGCAGCTGTTAATGCAACAAATAAGACAATCCCCAAATTAAACAAAGTGCTTAGACGTGGAGGTGGATGTCTTAAATACTTTGCTGCAGACCATCAGAGCATCCCCAGTGGGGGCACAGGGACATATACAGTACCTACCTGATGAAATCACACTCAATATTTAATAAAACAACACTCTGTGCTCTGAGGGTTTGTGAATGTGGAGATGAACCATCACCAAGTGCTCAATTATTTAACAATGCTCAATAATGAGTCACAGATGTAAATGGTTACGATTCGTCATAACTATCTTAGATCTGACCATATTTAAGATAAACCAATGTACAAATGAAAATGACGTCAAAGGTTGCTTTTTCTTGCCAATGTAAATGGTTTTATCACTAAAGTAAATAAGGTTAATACTGCACACCTCCAGGAGACAGGTTGGGTGTTGTCTCATTGAACTGACTCTCAGTCAGGTCACTGAATGAGATTGTCTTTAAACCAAATTAATGTGCCATGTCATAATCTGCTGTAGTGGTGTTACAGCTTGTTTATTCCATGTCCCATCTACACAGGCCTCCTCCTTGACTGTGACCTTTTATTTTTTTCCTTCTTGGTCTCCAGCAAACTGCTGAGATGGCAGCAAATAGTAAACTCAAATTATACGGTGGCTGCATTTAGAATCTAAGAAGTGCTACATTTTCTAGTGAATTGGTTGCAGTTAGAAAGATCAATAATCTTTCTGTGGCTGCAAATAAATTAATAAATATATCTGTTTATACTTTATTTATTCTTTCACAAATACTATCTGTTATGGTTTGTGGACTCACTTCCTGTTTTTGTGCTTTTATTTTGGTTAGATTTTCTGTTTTGTTAGATTAGATTCAACTTTATTGTCATAACCCATGTACTAGTACAAGGCAACGGAATGTCTTGGTCTTGGTCTTCTCCTCCTCATACTGTATTTGATCTGCATGCGCTCATGCTTGGCTTTGAAGTTCCTCAGCATTGATGATGTATTATTATACACCAATTGCTGGGGACACAGCAAGCACTGGGCCTGTGTAAACAGCAATATGCAAACAAATTATTAGATACATCACTATAATGCTACTTAATGTTGACTTCAAATACATCATGGATATATGAAGACTATTGTACTGGCTGTACTGACAGTATTAGCCATGTATGCAACTTTGCCTAAGTTACATAAAGGTGCAGTAGCATAACCAAGGAGTAATAAAGCACCTACCTTATTAGGACTGATCAACTGAAAGTATTCCCACATTGGAGAACGGCTTCTCTTCCTAGCTGGCTCCATGATGGTGATCAGTGATAACAACAGCAGCTACCCACACACCTACTACGACAACAACCCCACATGTTTACAGACAGTATGGACTGGTTTGAACCAGTCACATGATTCACTCAGGTGACCGGAGCAGGACGTCATCGGTCATGCATTTTTTCCGTACCAAATCAAGCTTTGAAGCAGCGGTTCGAGGAAAATCCTGCTTTGAGTTTGAAGCTTGTATCAGAGCATCGATGTCAGATGGTCAATCACTAGTTTTGGATTTACTTGTCGTTAAGGATTCTTGGTTTGGTTCTTCAGTTTTGTTTGAGTTCATTTTTCCTCGCTCCCTGACTGAACTGTTTTTGTTGTTGTCTGTAGTTGGTATTTTTGTTACATTGTGTAAGGTTGAGCTCCTTGATTCCCCCCCTTGTATCTTTGCCCTTATATTAAAAGTCTACTACAGCTATTCCTCAGCTTGTGTTTCGCATTTTGGGTTCTACCTCTCGAGCCTCGCTCTGACACCATCAAAGTATGCTGCTTAACTAATTTACACTCTGAAATGTATCTTGCTTGGCTACCCTCATTAAGAATCCTCAATTAAAATGATCTTTTGTCTTCCTCCAAGGCAGCTACAGTACAACTTGCTCTGTGTCCTCCTTTGAGCTCTCCTGTTATCTCCATTCCTTTGTTACGTCCTGTGCTAACCAATCACAGAGCTGTCTGTGTTGTCTCAACATATGTCTGCCGCTCTTTTTCACTCAGGTGATCTTGGCAGCCAACGTGGCTGCGTACTCAAAAATAATGTCACATACTTGTCAAGGAGATACAAAGAAAAGCAAGTTAAAATATGCAAAGAGAGCTCGGCAGTTTGCGTGTGGGAGTGCTCCATATTGTTGATCGTGCCTTTCAACTTGCTTACTACTACGAAAGTAGCAGAAGTGTAAGATCACCAAATAGCTGGGAGGTGGTGGGTGTGTGTTTCATTAAGCTGATGAATAAAGCTTTCAGGGTGTCAGGTGAGCTGAAGTAAAAGGATGGAGAAAAGGTGACAAGGAAGGAGATAAGGAAACTGAGGACAAGATAAAGTGGTGGGAAGAAAGACCAGGTCAATATAAGAGAAGTTAATGAGTTAGGGAAGGAGGAATGATTTGAATGGGAGGAGAGTGAAAGACAAACAGTTGAAGAGAGAGAGAGATGAGACAGATAAGTAGCAGTAATTATCAGTGAGTCCGAGCCCTAGAGCTGGTGCTGATTAAGCTGGGTTGTATTTTTTTTTTTGGCTCTGCAGTAATTAGCTTTAAAATATCATTCTCATTATCCAAATGCAGAAATGCCTAAACATTTATTTACTGAGCAACAAACACCAAACCAAGCATTTAGCAGCTGTCTTTTGAAATGTGTACATTTAGGCCTCTTGTATTTACTAACAGACATATAACTGAAGGATTCCTCCAGAACACAATTTTGTACTAAAAGACTCTGCTGATAAATAAATGAATTATGTTAAAATAAAAATGCACAATGGAATTACTGCTTATTTTAGTTTAACATTTTTGTTCTATTCTATTTTCTATTAACACTACACCTGAGGCAGAAGTTACACAATGATGTTCCCATTTAAAACATCTGTTGTAATACAGACAAAAGGTGCCTTTTGGCAGATTAGACAAGAGATGGAGAGATGGGTAGATATATAAAACTGTAATCACTACCGCTTCAGTCATATTTCAATTCCATTTGAAAGCTCCCATTTCAGTCGTGGTCTTCTGGGAGCCCAAATATAGAAATATGGAGGGAAACGTTTATACAGTATTAACTCAAAGTGTTTTAGAAATAGTATAAAAATTGTTTTTCCAGAACCTCAGCACTAAATGACAATAGCAAAGCGCCTGTTAAACTGCAGGAAGGAGCATGATTGTCTATGAAGAACACAATCCTGAATAATACCTGATAAAAGTGAGAAAAGCACAAGTTGCGCTTGTATAAATTTTATGAAGCTCTGCATCCCATCGGTTATCCAGCCCCAGTTCAGGTTGCCAGTCTGCTTTACCTTTGGCAACTGGTAAAAAAAAAAAATCACTGCCACGTATCGCAGTTGTTCTCCTCTGTGTTCATTTTTACTGGTCTGTGAAGGGCTGACACTGAATGACTACGGGCAATGAGCAGAGGTATCAGACATTACATAAACATGACTCCCAATCTGAACCTTCTAACAGCAGTAGCATAATCAGATATGGGATGTGAGCTGATTGAGGGCCACATTAACAAGTGGCCCAGATCTGATATAAAAAAAAAAAACAACAAACCTTTGGAATCATAAAATAATACCATGTGAACACCACAAATTCCTGCATTTGTTTGGTAAATCTCTGCTTCATGAGAAACATTTAATATTCAAATATGTTTGTCAAACCTTTACACAAGGGTGAAAGTGAACAGGATCATTTAATCAGCTGTTATCAGTGCTTTACAAAGCTCTACATGCTACAGTGCCTTGCGAAAGTATTCGGCCCCCTTGAACTTTGCGACCCTTTGCCACATTTCAGGCTTCAAACATAAAGATATAAAACTGTAATTTTTTGTGAAGAATCAACAACAAGTGGGACACAATCATGAAGTGGAACGAAATTTATTGGATATTTCAAACTTTTTTAACAAATAAAAAACTGAAAAATTGGGCGTGCAAAATTATTCAGCCCCCTTAAGTTAATACTTTGTAGCGCCACCTTTTGCTGCGATTACAGCTGTAAGTCGCTTGGGGTATGTCTCTATCAGTTTTGCACATCAAGAGACTTAAATTTTGCCCATTCCTCCTTGCAAAACAGCTCAAGCTCAGTGAGGTTGGATGGAGAGCATTTGTGAACAG
>NW_018128013.1:2116155-2126513 GCF_001952655.1 Monopterus albus | reverse complement strand
ATTTTTCAGTTTTTTATTTGTTAAAAAAGTTTGAAATATCCAATAAATTTCGTTCCACTTCATGATTGTGTCCCACTTGTTGTTGATTCTTCACAAAAAAATACAGTTTTATATCTTTATGTTTGAAGCCTGAAATGTGGCAAAAGGTCACAAAGTTCAAGGGGGCCGAATACTTTCGCAAGGCACTGTATGTCTACTGTTACAAAAAACCTCAGATGATACACTCTGGGTAATATTTATGTTTATTCTATGCAGTAATGTTTTCTGAAACTGACAGCAACATCATTCATTGTATTGCTACTGTAGTTTTAACGGATAAGAATAATAGCAGCTGTGAAAGATACACAACATGCAGAACCGCAACTGTAAACTATAAGTAGGATGGGATCCGAACGTTCACAGAGATTTATCTGGATTTTTGTCTCTCGGTGTAAAAATATCAATTATATTATTTTTTTACATTCTGCAGTATGTAATATTTTTTTATTGCCCCAAAGTCAATACATCGTAAGATTACTGGATATGTGATGCATGCAAATAATGTGGCAGGCCTTCAATAATGAATCTAACTGTCAACAGCAGTTGATGTTGGTGTCCTGACATTCTGTATCAGCAGCAAAGCAGAGTAACCTGGTCAAATAAGACATTCTGTGTACACCCTCTGTACCCTCATCTGTTTCCTGTCACTCAGCCACTGATCTGAGACAAATGAAATGCTTATACTTTTGGTTATGATAAAGGTCAATCCCAGATTGCAGGAGTTTGAAAATTCTCAACTGCATCACACACAAGTACAAATTTCACAAATGATCTATTCAGAAACAAAATATGACAAGATAATAAAATAACAGTGCATCAAGATTATCTTGCCAGAGGAGCTACAGCGTCCTTTCTCTTTCACACATGCATTCTCACACACCCTCTCTCACACTATCTCCCCCAGTTGTCAGGATGTGGGGTGAGCAGGGGTAAATCAGGCTGAACATCCTGTAATCCAAACTCAGCCTAAAGGATAATACCACCGCAGTTTATATTCCTGTCACCATTAATACTCATTGAATTTTAAACCTGATGCACAATCATTTGCAGTAATAAGAATTTCAGACTGTCTGCACTGCCAGTCCTTCCAGAATTCCCTGGCTCGCATTGTTTTTGAAAGGGCATCAAAATGAACTCAGCTGGATTACTGTAGTCCTGACTATTCATTATTTTAAATAACTTTTATCATGTTGTTATTTTAATAAACCACTAGGGAAACTGTGTTAAAGAATGTGATGCACAATAGTCTCAGGGATATGGGGTGCTCTGGGGTCTGGATGCATCATTTTCAAGTATTGCCCAAATATCTTTATTAGTTTTTTCCTCATGTAACATTAGACAACCACACAACATTGGTGTCAAACAGCTATGGATGCACAATAGTCACCAGACATTCACAATGATGTGAGCTTTGCGGATGCACATTGTTTTTGGGATGTGCAATGGTCTTCTGGGGTGAACAGTGATCTGGGGTGGGAAAATGCATTTGGACTGTATGGATGTACAATGACCTGAAGTCTAGGGATGCTATGGATGCCGAATGGTCAGGACTCTAGAATTGCTTTAAACTGAACTGTATTAGTATGTTACTGTTTCTTAACTTACAACAATAATACTGCAATAATGCAGTCTTAAAACAGTCACTTGTTGTTAGAGTGGAATTGGGTTGCATATTAGGGGCACAATCATCAATGGTTTCTAGGGATCCACACTGTGCTGGGGTTGTGTAATAGGGATGCAAATAATGCGAGTACTGGGGATGCATGTGTGAGGGTCTCAGATGCACAATGGTCTTTTATCAATCTATTCTACATTATCTTTTATAAACTGATAGAACTCCAACAGACATTTTGCTAGAAGTGATGCATTATAGTTACCAGCACAATGCCATACCTCTCACTCAATCTGTCTGAGATAATGGGAAGCTAGAAGCTACAAAAATCCGCCAGTCGGTAGATGGTGTGAGCTTCGTACTGTCACAAATATACCTGCAGGTTTAAACTTATCTGTAGCACTACGGGAATGATGTAAAATTATCCTATGAGAAACAAGTGCACTATCTTTCAAAGAATGTGCTGTACTGAAAGTTGGATCTTATGTTTCAGTGGATGTAATTCGGGTAATGGAGAAACTGATGTAGAAGAAATGTCATTAATAGTTTTCTAAAAAATTTAGTAAATATTTCCTCAGTTGTACATTTGCGCTGCCATAAAAATGTCTAAACGCTGTGATGGATTCAAGGTGCACCCCTGAAAATGAGGCATTTGGCTATGATAGACTCCAGACTGTGTAACTCATTGGTAGAAGGTTAAGTGAGCATCTGCTGGTCTCAAAAGATATGGTTGTTAGGCTGTGTGAATGGCAGTGCAGAAGAGAGTGGAGGCCATTATTATGTATCTAGCAGACCCTCAAAACATATCCTGTCCATAGAAAAGGGCTAGATGGAGCATTCAAACAGACAAGGCATCTTTGTTTCCATATAGAGTGGTTTAAGAGTCCCTCTTGTATCAACCTCCTCATTCTAATCTCACTTTAATTTACAGAACATCACATCAAACATGAGGGAAAGACTTTATCTTCAGACCTTATCTTCTTATTTGAGGCGATTTTAGCGAAGATGTTCAAAAGGAGCGGAGGACAGGGCAGCAGTCAGGCAGATGTTATTGCATTCGCGAACATCCATCGACATACAGCAACACATGCAGTGACAGTGCATAAGATGTATAGTCCTGGTTCTAATCAGCATATGATTTTTGTCCTCCATTCACCATCCTTGTTGTCATTGTTTCTGTTAGATTTACAAACCTACTTTTTCTGATGTGCCATATGTGCTAACAGATGTTATCGTCTTGGCCCAGAGGAGGAAGACAGATGACCTGTCTTCACAACTGAAGCTGAGATATTGTGATTTTTTCCCCCCTTTGGTGGTAAAGCAGCTCTCACATTTACATTCTACACTGTACTTTTCAATCCCACTGCTTGTACCACAACAATGGCTCATTCTCCCTCTCTTTCAGGAAACCTGTTTTAAATGAGGGAAGAAACATTCAAAGTTTCTTTGAGTTAAGCCAACTGTTAGCTGAAGATCTTTACTTATGAGATACGCCTCTTTCTGAAGTATACAAAAAGCAAATCTCGGCACACATTGTCAATGCAAATAATGATCCACGCAGCTATGACAGAATTATTTTTATGGATCAAATTATCAACAAACATAAGAAAGCACTCCTCCAAGTCCCTACGGAGCTCTATTAATATGCCACAATCTCCCAACGTTCTTTCTAGACACTATGCCAATTAAACCACAGCTTGCTTTGTTTACAAGACCATCGCTTTTAATTAATGTGCCTACAATTCAGCAGCCCAAGCACCCCTCAAGAAAAGAAGTGCCACTTTGCTTAATTACTGCAGAAATGAAATTTTAATAAAGCTAACAGAAGAACTCGACACGCAATCAGGAAGCCATTAAGTAGGTAAAGGTAATCCAGTAGGAATGGGGTAAAATTAGAAATGAGCTGTGAAACAAAAAGCGAGGGAGCAACAAGGTCTCTGAAATTGACATTTTATTAAAGCTTGGCAAAATGCACTGAGCAGACACTAAAAGCTTTTTTTTCATCAATTAGGCAGATTTTTATGGGAAAACTTCAAACAGGAGATATACAGCTTCATCTGCATATTTATCTTTAGATCTTGCAACTATATCTTTAGCCTTATTTTCTCTAATACGGCATGACAACAGTATGGTCACAATAAAAAATTATCTATACCACTCTGACAGTATCACCATTTTACATTTTATTTTTTGAAATATCATAGCTTAGCAATAAAGAACCATGTGCTATGATTTGTATTATGTGTCTTGTTAAAAGTAGCTGTGGCACTGCTCCAGCTCGTGCTGCTGCTGCGGCTGCTGCTGCTGCTCTGGTGGAGATTAGGACTGAACTTTGGCTTGGCCTTTGAGAAATGAGAATTTTTATATGCAATATGCTATATGACATATAACAGACATAATTAAGATGAATGTGGTGTTAGCTTGGCTTGGGCTGTCACAGTAACATAGCATTCTTGCACAGGAGAAAGAGAATGTGTAGCATGGTAATCATCATTTTGAATATGAGTCATGCTATGACCCCAAGAATAACATTTTAGAAACAACGAGCCATCGAATGGCGATGAATTATTTGTGTTAAAATAAGCAACCAAACCATATAATTTTGTTTTCATTATGAGGGCAACCTGCTCCACCATGATCCAAACAAAAGCAGAATAATACATTTTTCTAAGTATAAACTCAGGTAGTGCATGTTGCTCATTAGAATTCACAGGAACAATTGAAAAAGAGGCTTATTACTAAAGACACAGTGCCATGGTTGTCTCAGCCCTGCCAAACACTCATTGTGAGTCATTACATGTGAATGTATGGCTCTGTAATGACTGCAGTTTGAGAATTGCTGCAAATGTCAAGACTTAATCACTGTGACACTGCTGAAATAACTTATTCTTAATTGTTACATTTTCTACAGTGTTTAACAGAGGTGGAAATTAAACATCTCAATTAAGGGACTGCACAGCATCCCCTGAAGAGATCAGTTTCTTGTAGTTTATAGCATGAATGTGATCGCCTAGTTTACTACAAAACATGTTAGTATCTTCATCCTCAGTTGAATCTCTAATAGATTGTATTTGTGATAGTAAAATACAAAGATGATGATGGAATGTCTCAAATTTTTTGTTAGGATTATAAAATGATCTACAGTAATTTTATGAAACATTAGGAGGCTGTAATGGCCATTGAAAATTAAGGCCCACAGTGGAATTCAAAATGTCCTGTATATACAATACACATACTTCAAGACCAAATAAAATAGCATTTTAACCTTCTTGACATGACTGAATATAGGCTAGGAAACAGGTCACTGGGATACAATGTTCAACCATCATTCTAAATTAAGAATAAATAAAAAGAAAAGGTCATGCCAGTGTAATAAACATTTAGGACGAAATAAGCTCATTTCAGAAGAATCTCCAGAATCTGCAGATTCAGTTTTTATTTATGTGAACTTTGATATGTAAAACTTCCTGTGTAATTCAAGCACCATCTTTAGGATAAAGCACCAGATCTTGGTTATGTGTCATTCCTTCCTAATGAGCAAAGACCAGCAGCCTGTTGGAATTCAAATTATTTACTAGCCTATTACTCATATTGATCTTGTTTTGAACCACTATAATTGCCTGAAATAATGACTTTCTTTCTTGCCAGACCTCACTGGGGGAAGAGCAGCTTCCAGTGAAACATTAAGGCCATGTGAGCTCTGCTGGTAGGACAAGAAATCAAATTTGAGTGGAAATCAATCCAAGCACATGCAGAACCAGGAAAAAGTAATGATAATTTAGGAAGAACACATGCAGACCCAAGCCAAATTTAAAATGATTTTTTTAGTCAACTAGAGTGCTCAAAGAGGCACTGATCTTTTACTGATAAAGGTGAAATCACACTGTAGAAAACTCAGAAGTAAAACTCCTAAACTTTACTGAAATCTACTTTACCTGGTTACTGCTAATGTGACACAAAATCAAATTTGCCTCACTTCAGTTAGTCATTATGCAGATTTCCTTGGGTGCATGTCTCCATTTCTTGCACATTGGTGTTTTTTTGGTATTTTCCTGCCATGAATGAAGTGCTTCTACTGAGGTGGGAGAGGAGGCATAGTTGAGGTTTTGTGTATGCAGTGCAGTGCGGTTGTGGTGTTCGATTTGAACCAAAACAGTGATAACACCTGCTCAGACCCCCTCTTATCGCATTCGCAGGTGCATTTGCCATTTTCCTGACAAGCGTCTAGGCTGGAAAGCACATGTATTTTAATGGCCACCCCAACTTGAAATTAACCTTTAAATCCACAACTGATCTGCTGGAATTTACTCTAAACAATTAATGAAATTATCTGAATTACAAAATGTGATGATTTAGAACAATTATTTTTAAATAAACTAGTCCTCAGTGTGTGGGGAATATGGTCAAGGACAGTGCTGGCACACGTCAGGACGCGCCATCTGTAGCATAGTTATATGATGCAGCCAGAGGTGATCTGCAGTTTGGGAATCAAAAAAACAAACAAACAAAAAAGACATGAAAGCAGCTCATAAGCCAAGATAAACAACCATCCTGCAGATGTCTCAATTAATGTTGTTATGCAGCTGGTAACATCGGTCCGACCTCACTGTGGCTGCTGTCACTGTTAGGTTATAGTTTCTTCAAATGAACAAGTTTCACACAGACAAACCTTTGTTTCTATCACGAGTATATGTCTGTTTTAGCATTTTATGGTGTTTGATCAGCTTTAAAAGCAGCTGTAGGTGGCGATAAAGCGGGGAACACACCCACTGGCTGTGCGTACAATTTCCATGAACTTACTAAATAAAATAAAAAAAATTATAGTCACAGGAGAGACCCTAGTTGATTTCACACAATTGATGCAGCTGTGAGTAAATTACACTGTGCCCTGTTGCAGGAAAATAGAGCCAATCTGTGAAATCACATAAAAAAAATATATATATAAAGTGCAAAGGTAGTATTAAGATATGCTGAAAAAACTAAAAATTACTCATTACACAACATTGTTTAAAATAAAATAGGATGACTAACAAAATCATAATTTGCAAATTAACTTTAGCTGTTAAGGTAGAATGTTTACTGCTTTCCATATTCACACTATTACTACTACTGTTACACTAACTGTATTTATCCTCCAAGCCTGTCTTCTTCAGTACTTTGTCTTAACGCCTCGTGTAAACATACAGAGTACAGGAGTTGCTGCTGCCGCTCCTCTTGATAACGTGCTGCTCATGCTATCCCATTTCTTGCATAGATATGGTGTTAGTCAGGTCTTGTTGAAATTTGGCCTGATGGCAGAATTCTAGTATGGAGCACTACCGGGCAAGGCCAACTTTGCTATTGGTCAGAATTACAGATGTGATTGTCACAATTCACCACAGCTGAACTAAATGCTAGAACTGACTGTTAACGGAAAGAGGTTGTTGCTACTTCCACCTTGAAAGTGGCACCATAACACTGTAGTGCTAAACAGTGGTGGAAGAAATAATCAGATCAACAATACCACAGTGTACATACAGTACAAGCCCTGCATTCAAAATTCAAGTACAAAAGGTATTGGCATGAAAAAAATACTTAAACCAAAAGTAAAAGTTGTGCAGATTGACACATCTCACACTGCATATTATTGAATAATTGCATACATCACATTTAAAGTTTCATCTAATTTTAACTTACTTATATACTCATAATTTGAATTACCATTGCATAGCTTGTGTATTTGCCATCAAGGATCAATAAAGGTTTACAATTATACTATAGTCTGTTAATCTGATTCTGAAACCTTTAGTTGGCCCAGATAAAGAAACCAAGTAAATACTTACACTAGTAACTAAAGTTGTCATAAACTTAGCATCAGTTTTGTGTGAGAACTACAAACCGCTAATAGAGATGAGCCCGATTAATAAGGCCAGTATCACAGATAAGTAAGAGTCTTTATTGACGATCAGCTGGAGGGGGATGAGTGCTGGTAGTGGTGTAGCTCTGACAAGGCATGGTGACAGCAGACAAAGTCACTGAGGACAGGAAGCACTTCTCCTCCACAGACAGGAGTCCAGGTTTAGTAGCAGAGGAGATATTAAGACTCACAGTATTACAGGGGTAAGGCAGCAGAGAAATCAAGAGTCCAATTCAAAAGTCTGATATTACTCAGTCTTTCAGAGACAGGGCAGGGGCGTAGTCAAGATACTAATCCAAAGGTCCGATTGAGTTCAGTCTTTCAGGGGTAAGGCTGAGACATAGTCAAAATTCAGTTCCAAAGGTCTGGTGTTACTCCATCTTACAGGAGCAAGGCAGAGGCATAGTCAAGGTACAAATCCATCTGGTCCGGTTACACAAAGGCACAAGAGATTCTAGTACACACTTGCTGAGGAGTCAAGCAGACAGTAGGGACAATCTGGCGGGGTTGAAGCTGCTTATAAAAGGGCATACATAGGTGTTGTCAATCGGTGCAGGTGAGGATGATTGGTGTAATGAAGGTAAAGTGACTGGGAGTGAGGGTAGGGTGGAACAGGAAGTGTCAGGTAAAAATAAGAGCCACTTACCTGAAGTGGAGCTGGAGTTCATGACACATAGTAGAGTAAAAAGTACAAAATGTCAGAAAATTAAAATACTCAAATAACCGCTACCTCAGATACAGGTACAGATATCTCTAAAGTACTTAAATACAGGACTTGAGTAAATGTACTTGAGTTATTTTTCACCTCTGGAAATGCATCAGTGTTAATGCTTACACTGGTTAAATAAGAACAAATTTAATATTTAAATAAAATATGAGCAATGCACATTATGTCATATAATGCAAGGCACCCTACTGTTTGCATAATTAATTGTCCCAATTCATATATAACTGGCATCCTATATATCAGAATTAAATTGTGAATACTAATTAGGCAGATTGAAACCTTTCAAATGCATATATCATGTTTGACTAATGCTGAGAAGGTGTAGTTGTGTTGGACTAAAGCTATTCTGCTTGGATTTACGTGCATCAAAACTGGAACGCATATTTGTCAAAGCTGATCTAAAACCTATCAGCACAGACAAGGTCTTACACATCAGTATTTGACATACCGGCTGCAGAAAAGCATGTTAAGCATGTTTCTGTAGGAAGAAAACACTGTTATAAAGCATCAGATGAGGACTAGACACATATGGTTCTAAAGGAGGAGGTGGAAAAAAGGCAGTGTGGTCATGGACTCGAATGCTAATCAGACTGTTGAGTGTTTCACTGAATAGAAATTAGATTCTGTATTGCCTTATCAACAAAAAGGAGAAAGTTTGTAAACCCATGGCACATGCATGATATTGAATATTTTATTATTGGTGGCAGGTCAGTAATTGTCATATTCTACATTTAATGGAGATCTAAAGTTCATGAGTGGGACCACACCTCAGTCACTCCCCTTCCTCCTCATTTCATATATATACTGTATATCACCTATTTTCCTTATTCACCCACTTCTGCTTTTCATAACCCTCCCACCATCCACTTTCATCATCATTCCTTTCTCTCTTTATTCCTTCCATGAATGGGGTCCGCTAAGCCTTCCCTAAACCACACTCACCTAAACAACCGTAGTCACCTCAGCACTACACTATACAGTACAGTGAGTCTCAATAGTATCTCTGTCAATGCATAGTATGGTGGCAAGCTCGTGGATTCTAGAGATTCTGCCAAGGAATGATACTACAGTCAGACTGTATTTTTATGCAGGCTTCCATGCCGCATACACCGCATGACTCCGGATTGTCACTGCTGTTATTCAGAACAACACAGACTTATATACAGTCATTCCCCCCTCAAAAGAACCCGCAAACTATAAACATAACCTGTCAACCCAAAGTTTCCTCCCCATCAGAACACCTGCTAACTGTGTGGAACCGCACCAGTCCTGCCCTCTGGGCGAATAATTGTCCATTAGTGGCATGTCCCTGTGTATATGTGTGTAAGGTCCATGGCACTCCACCAGCACACTACAGTATCATCCTTGATGGTGTGGTCCCAGCTAGTGAACTAATTAATTTCAGTCACTCCTACTTTGTCCATATTCAGTCACTGAATGCCTTTACTTAAACTTAGTGTAAGTAACCTGGTCACATGCATCTTTATCCAGCAGGCAAAGTTCTATTCTAAAATATATAAAATATACTTCAAACAAGAAACAGAGAGAAAGTCAGCAATATTAATAAACGGCATCTGAGGTCCCCCAAACATAGCTACAGCACTATGTGCACAGCAGCGTTCACTCCCAGTGAGTCAGCCTGCGGCCCGGCATGGGGGAGGAGGAACGAGTTGCTGCTGCATCTAAAGGTAAAGTCAAAGTTTCTCTGTGGAAGTTTAACCAATCACACCGGTTTAAATCAAACCAGGTTACATCAGTAACTAATGTAACATATGCTAACTGCGACTCTGTAATGAAAGTATGTCTGAATGGTGGCAAAACAAATCACTGTCTAAATGGAGTTCGTCACAAGATGTGGTTTGGAAGTGCATTTTGCTAAATACTGAGCCTTGATTTTTGTAAATATCTAACAGCTATAGGTGTATTGGTGCAGTGTTTCTATTTTTATTTAGAATCAGAATCAGTTTTATTGGCCAGGTGTGATGGACACACGAGGAATTTGACTCTGGTACATCGGCTCTCAATGTCCAAACAGTAAACCAGCATAAGGCTGTGTAATATAAAAAAATAAGCAGTATTAACAG
>NW_018128013.1:2109965-2115074 GCF_001952655.1 Monopterus albus | reverse complement strand
AGGATGTAATGCAGTGCCATGTTCACTGCATCGTCCACTGACCTGTTTGCCCGGTAGGTGAACTGCAGGGGGTCTACGATGTCCTTCAGGTGGGCCAACACCAGTTTTTCACAGGATTTCATAACTACAGATGTCAGGGCGACTGGTCTGTAGTCGTTCAGTTCACTGATGGAGGTTTTCTTGGGGACTGGAATGATGGTGGAGCGTTTGAAGCAGGAGGGGACTTCACACAGCTCCAGTGACCTGTTGAAGATGAATGTGAAGATGGGGGCCAGTTGATCAGCACAGACTTTCAGGCAGAAGGGCTTTATGTAGGCTATAAATCCATAACATTTAGGGAGTGGGTTGCAGGGAGTGTAGTCTCACACAGTTTTCTTTGTTAGTCAGTAAAACAGCAAAACAATTGTCAATTTATTAGGTACACCTAGCTAAAACTTATGCAGTCTATTTTAGCAGAAGCCTACTGTAATAAATTCTCCTTAAATGTATAATGGTCAGTTCAGTGCTGTTTAGTTTGTGTTCATACTGTTTCAGAGAGGTGTTGATTCAGCCATATTATCATTTTGGAAGATGCAGTTTGTGGTCAACTGTATTATTATAAGGTGTTTTGATTATTTTGTCTACCTCATTTATATAACTGAGTCTAGATAAAAAAAAAACAAACACCTCTCTATATAATGCGGTGCAGTTGAATAGCAGCAAACTCCAGCCTCCAAAATGATTGTCTGAAACAGTTTAAATGCCTGAACATTATCACCTTAATGAAAGTGGATTTATTGCAGGACTGCTGGATTAGACTGACTTAGCTTGAGCTAGGTGTACTTGATAAACTGACAACAGACTGTACAGCACAGAGTGTGCACACAACTGTCACAAATGGGACCTTATTAGCTATGTAATTAAATATCTAAATATCATCCTGTGTTAAATCTTTATCTGTATTATAGTATTATTGTAATTTATTAATCACATGTTCTTACAGTGTAATGTATTTTAATCCTAATGTGTCATATCTAAACTATTGTAGGCCACAGTACTTAGACTGGTCTACAGTGCAAATCCGAAATCAAAAGGAATTGCAATGACAAAACACTTTGAAGCTAGACAGGATATGGGGAGAAACTGAAAAGGAGAAGAGAGTGGGCAGGAGAGACAGAGTAGGACAAAGCCACAGAAGGGATGAGGAAAGAAAAGAAGAAATTACTGTGGGGGATATAGATTAGGATAAAACACAATCAGAAAGAGGGAGAGAATCAGGGAGAGATGAGAGACAGGGAGATCACAATCCAGCTGAACGTCAAGGTATGTTTTCATTCTCTGTAGTCTAAATATAAGTTTCAGTGTGGTAATATAGCGTTTCACTCAATAGAACAGGGGTTTAGTTATTGTTTTATGTTTTATATCTGGGACATATATCAATGCAGTATATGTGCAAACCCCCAGACAGTGCAGTCCCATGCCACCCTGCCAAAACCTCTTGCCACCCCATGTAAAATTTTCTAGAGCCGCCACTGCTGGGTAGGGGATTAGAGAAACTTGATTTCCCCAGGTAGATTTCTGCTGTAATAGCTGAGTGAAGTAACTGGATGAAAGGATCATTGCATGGAGCAATATGTCCTCGTATCTTAATGTCTGTCCAAAGCCTGACTCAAACAGAAAGTAATACAAAAGGTCCTTTAGAAGTCTAAATAAGCAGGATTTTCTATCACTACAGTTAAAATCTGAGTCATGCTTCCAGAGTAAGTCTGGAGTAGACAACAAACTGATCTCTTGCATGTGTACATGGATTTACAGTACCCAGTCCACTATAGTGCATGACAACAGGTTTCCCAATTACCCACAATTTCTCTGAGTAACCAGGTTATGTAAGTGCATCAATTAAATGCAACACTTCTTGCACACTTAACATTAAAAACATATCAGTTAAGGGGAAGGACTTTGAGTGACTGGATGTATTTTATTCAGAAACATCTGTACAGGAACTGTTGAGTTTCATCAACAAAAAACCTGGATCAAAAATACGAAATCGCAGCAAATAAAGTGTGGCATGACTCTATTGATGAGATGGAATCAGGGCTTAGAAAAGGTACATTGTATTTAAATTGCAAACACAACAGATAAACATGGAGGAAATGTTTGAGTTTGCATTATCAGTATCAAAAACAACTTAAAAAGTACCCAGACTGGAAAATGCAGAGACATCATACTAAAACATGATGCAGTATCTTACAGAAATGGGTACACTATGAATACATGTTTGTCTGTTTACATATAGGTCTGTATCAAACAAAGGCCTCCATCTGCAGTTGAGTTACAGTAAATAATGCTCCAAGATTTAACATCTACATTGTGCAGTCTTATCAACAAATTCACCTCTGCCACAGGTGCAAAATATTTAGCTAGCTGTAGCTGTTTAGCTGCTCTCTTCAATCCCCTATTATTGCCTTGAGAACTCAAACAGCACACCAAAAGTGCTGTAATGCTGACACATTCTGCTAACTGAGATTTACCGCATCACAAATTCTTAAATTGTCCCTGTTTCTTTTTTTCCCTCAAAATGCAGCCAGTAACCAATAATCCTACTTGGTGAAGAAAGCCCAGCAAAGGCTCTTCTTCCTCAGGAAGCTGAAACGCGCTGGTCTCTCCTCTCAGCTGCTCACAAACCTCTACAGAGCGACAGGTGGCACACACCGATGGCAGTGCTGTCCACCCACGGCGCTGCTCTGGCCATTGGGAACAACTTGGAGTTCAGTGTTTTGCCTAGGGACATTTCAACATGTGGATTGGGGAGAACGGGAATCGAACCTCTGACCTCCCGGCTGGGGGGTCATCCTGTAACGACCTTATGTGCTTATAATTTGAATTATTGCTGGGTGGCTTGTGAATTTTACACCAAGGATCAATACATCTTTTACTGTATTTTGCTTTATAAACCTCATTCTGAAAAGTAACTAAAGTTATCAAATAAATATAGTGAGTACAAAGTACAATATTTTTCTCTGGAATGCAGTGAATTCACACTGAGCAGTGAATCTCCCAAAGACTGAGATTTGCACTGAGCTGCGCCTTATAATGTTACTACACTCCTTTGCTGCTAACATGCTGCTGACCTGATTAGGTCCCATACATCCCTTTTTATTTGCTCCCTTTTTTATAGTGACTTATACAATTGTGTGCTATGTAAATAATGTGTCTGTCTTTTAAGCCGAGAGCTGCCGGATATAGATTAGGATAAGGCAATTGTCATTGCATAATGACAATAAAGATTCTTGACTTGATCTGCATCGCTCTCTCACCATCTGTATTTGCCATTTTCAATGAGCCTCTAGCAGCAGCAATACAGCAGAACAATATAATTAAAGGAATACAAGATACTTACTCAGAACATAAAATTAATATTTATGCAGATGATTTATTATTATATTTACAGGATCCCTATAATTCTCTACAGGAAACGTTACACATGATTCATTATTAACACATTTTCTAAGATCCCAAACTACAGAATAAGTTGGAATAAATCCACCATACTCAAGACTCCTCCCTCCAATTCTGCACAGGCAATATTAAATATCTTGGTATTAATATCTCCCCCAGGCTATCAGAACTTTTTAACCTCAGCTACACCCCTCTGCTAAAAAAGGTGGAAGATGATTTCAAACGCTGGTCCAATCTTCCTCTCCCACTTGTTGGCCAAATTGCTACTGTCAAAATGAAAGCTCTACTTCAAATTAACTACCTGTTTACAATGCTTCCCACAACACCCACAGATAAATGATTTGAATCACTTGATTCTATAACTTCACAATTTACAAGAAACTCAAATTTTCCCTATCTACACTTCAAAAGAAGAAATCACTAGGTGGTCTAGAAGCACCAAATTAACAATATTACTACTTGGCAAATCAGCTACAGTATTTAGTCAAATGGATTCAGAAGGACAGCTACAACAGTGCATGGATAGAATTAGAACAAAATAACTCAAATCCTTCAGTTGCAGAACTTCTCTTCCTACCACATTCTATTAAGAAAATGAATTACTGTAAGAACATCACAATCCTTTCAACTTTGACAGCCTCGTGGAAAGCAAACAAAATCACTAAATCATCACTTGCACCATGTAGATACACTCCAATTTGGCACAACCCTGATTTTCAACTACATAATAACCCTATCTATTTCCCAGCATGGCAACCAAAGGAATCACTCACTTACACCACCTATTTGAAAATAACCAGTTCATATTATTTAATACACTGATCCAGAAGTACGGAGTTCAGAGAGAACAGTTCCTTCAGTACAATCAACTAAAATCCATAATTAAGTCAAAGATTAGTATAGCAAGTGTAAGTTGGAAATACCCACACGTCACACCCTCACTACAATTTTGTAAAACACTCTACATCTTTTTTGTAATGTCATGTATCTGTTGTCTTCTCTTCCATGTCCGGTCCTGTTTTGTTAATGTGTTACTTTGTTTCAATAAAAAAAAAAAAGAATTTATCAGCCTCAGTTAGCATCAGTTCAGCACTATGTAATAAGTTTAGAAAGAATGGAAACATTCATTTGTAATGCAAACTGAAGTAGTTTGCTGCATTCATCTTATTAATTTTGCTTCTCTGAAATGGTGTTGTCTCCTCATTTCATTTTCTTTGTGTTTTTCTGTCAGGGAAGTCCATTTATCTAGGTTTCTTTTCTGGGTTTTTGTCTTTTACTGTGTTTCTGCATATTGTCTCTTCTTTTTCATATTATAAATCAAGGGTTGTTGAACCTATATCAGCAGTATTGCTCTCCCATCTGTCTTATCACAGATGTTCATAAGAGAGATTAACAGTACATTTGCACATACAGATTTCAAAAGGCTAGACCAGCGACAGCTGCTATTCATTGTGAATGAGAGCTGACTTTGCAGCCCTGTGCTCCCCGCAGAGTTCAACAGATTCAAAAAGCACCCAGTTACACAGGGGCATTTGCATATACAGTGGGTACGGAAAGTATTCAGACCCCCTTAAATTTTTCACTCTTTGTTATATTGCAGCCATATGCTAAAATCATTTAAGTTCATTTTTTTCCTCATTAATGTACACACAGCACCCCATATTGACAGAA
>NW_018128013.1:2094987-2108603 GCF_001952655.1 Monopterus albus | reverse complement strand
AAAATTTAAGGGGGTCTGAATACTTTCCGTACCCACTGTAGGTTAACGACTGCTCAACTTTATGCAAATAAAGTACAAGTGACAGCCAATCAAGACCCAACCACAGTCATCTTGATTCATGCAGGTTTGTTCACTGCTCGATTCCATTATGTGAAGGAATTCTAAATAAAATTTTTGGGGGGACCACTGTGGTCTCTTCCTAGTTCTGTATGCTTTGTCTTTACCAGAAGATTAAAAAGATTACATATTTCATGGTATATGTAGCAGTAGGTAGTACAATGGTTATGTCAGAAAACCAGTTGGAAATTACATGTTCAACACAACACACCCCACAACTACTTATGTGTGAATCTACCAAAAATAAGGTTGCAACTGTTTTGTTTTGTTGCTTTCTCTATCACTTATATGCACTATTATCGTCTTGTTTTTTCACTGTAGCACTGCTGCTGTTGAGTTCAGATCTGTCATTCCTTCCATCTATGAGCCATAGTTTGTTTTGTCATCAAGTGAGAAGTTCACTGAATAGGCACTCTGTGTCCTCATCAGTCTACAGATGCAGTCATGATTGCATTCAAGTCAAGAGTTGTGAAGTACAGTGGAACCTCGGTTTTCGTATGCCCTACTTTTCATACGATTTGGTTTTCGACGACTTTTTTTGCTGAAATTTTGTCCCAGTTTTCGTACGTCCGCTCGGTTTTTGTACAGTTGATTGGTCAGTTCAGCGTCATTAGTCCGTACCAAACTCATCCGCCTGCCCACGTGACTCTGCCACTCATTTCCTGGAAGAAATGAGTGAAGACAAGTGACCCCAGATTAGGCCTTGATACATGAAGTCCTTATGGAGGGAGATTCCCCTTCCAAACAATAACCTCCCCTCCTCCCTCTCCCCTCCTCGCTGTCTTCGATATGCCAAAAAGAGTCCAACAAGAGTCTTCAATAAAGGTAAAAGTGATGTTAAATATTCATTTATCCATTTCATTAGTCATTTATATTTATTTCTCATTGTTTTCTGCATGTAAAAAATATAGTTCTCTATAAAATGTATTTTTTATTGTTTGGTGTCTGGAACGATTTAATTGGATTTATATTATTTCTTATGGGAAATATTGCTTCAGTTTTCATACATTCGGTTTTCAGCGAACTTTTTCGAACAGATTAATCATGAAAACCGAGGTTCCACTGTATTTGAAAGTGAAGTGTTATGATTCCAGCATCAAATAAATGTCATAAAATAGATAATAAAGCTAAATGTATGTTAGAGGAATGTGACAATTTAAGCATTTCTGTCAAATAAAACTACTGTCAGGATCATTTTCACTGAATAGTCATAATAACTATGGCTTTCAATTATACTGCTTTTTCCAACCTCACCTTTCTCTCTGATTCACTTTTAGCACCCTGATTGTAATGGCTTTCTAACAGTCTACTTCTATGACTGAGAGCAGTTGCATACTACAGCAGACATAAGCTAGCGCCTCCCAAGAGTAACAGCCAGCAAATATTAGGTTAATTGCTCAAGCACATTAGCACATGTTCTTCATGGTCATCACTGACATCCATTAGCATCAGTTACAATTTACTTTCCTTTAATTCAGCAAGATGAGGGTAGACTGGGTTATGTTGCTGAGATGAATCATGCTCGGCTTCATTGGGAGAAAACAATTCAAGGGCACGTAGCATGGTCATCAACCTCTCAACGCAGTTTAGTAATATGACTTTATTACATATGGCATGCTATATTGAAGTACTGTGCCTTTACTAGCCACCTAATTGTCAGTAAATGGAGAGAGTTATGGATTTGTAAAGTGGTTCCCACAAATCAATAGGACATGCAGGCATGTGATGACCCTGAAAACTTTGCCTGTCCCTTCATTACCTTGGTGTCCATTGCAGTGAACATAGCACGAATGTAGATGAGACAGCACATAGGTGAGGGTTCTGTATTTTGGCAAAACATTTGACATTTTAGGATAATCACCTCTACTGGCCAAGTATGTTACACACAAGGAATTTGTTTCCGGTACAGAACCAATGGCAGCCATCTGCAGCGCCAACTCAACCGATGGCTTTAACCATCAGGGGTTCAGTGTCTTGCCCAAGGACACTTTGACATGTGGACTGTAGGCACTGAGATTCGAACCGTCAATCTTCTATTTGGGAGACAACTGCTCTACCCACCGCACCACTGTCGCCTTTTGCTGAGGTGCTTCCAGCCCAGTGTTACTCTAGTGGATAATTTGGATCATCAGTTACCTTTAACTAAAGACCAAATGGAAATGTGCAACAGCTACAGTCTTCATTTTTAGGTCTCATGACATTTAGCTAAGATTAAGGTTTGGCTAGGTTTGGGCACAAAAGCAGCATTGTTGTCTCCTTGTTGTTCATAGATTAGAGTTAATGTTTGGGCAACTTTGTCTTCATGGTTAGAATAATTAATATGTGGTTAATGTCACTGAACAATCATGCTTTACAAAAGCAACATTAAAGGGCAACGCACACTGGCAGCACGTGACGCATATCAAAACACCTGCACCCATTATTTTCAATGCGAGCCCACACACTTGAGGCAAACTTCTGGTGCCACGTCAGGATATGGGATTGTCCAATTTTTCCAGTGTTGATGCATGAAATAGTGAAATACTCACTAATTTCAGTAGTCCTGCTCATGCTGTGCATTACAGCTATCATGTGATGCATGTCACTTTACAGAACGCAATGCTGCCAGTGTGTGATGCCCTTAACTGTTGGCTGGAGTCCAATGCTTTATTGACCCGTCCATCCACCCCAACCTCCAGTCTACACAGACTGTAACTCTATAAGAATGTCACCTGACTTTGTTCTTTGTGCCCATCATAATTACTTTTGCTGCCAGAGGGCTTTGACACATGGACGTAAATGCAATTTTGCAGTGTTCCTCTTGAGAGAAAAACAGCAGCTTGGGTTGTCTCAGCAATCACTTGGGAGGGGAACAACAAAGAGGTTTTGGCAGATTTTTGCATTAAAAGTCTTCCAGCATTCCCTGTAATGTGAACACTTTCAGTAAGTGATGAGTTTCATCCCCCTCCAAACACATGCACACACACAACACAACCACACCTCTAAAGCTCAAATAATAGAGCAGAATAAACTGTACTGAGATTGCATAATTTTGAATTTCATTTGAATAATTTTTTGTTTTTCATTGACTTTCTCAGTTTGCGTTATGTCCACTGAAATTGTGTCATGTCCTTTTTTGTTTTGTTATGTCTCTTTGAACTAAAAAAAAATGAAAAAAGTACACAATTTCATAGAGTTTCTCAGGTGGATAGTCTTTGGGGTGTAGGTTGGGTTGTCCTGCAGGAATTTGACCTTCTCTGAATCCTACAGCGGCTATCATCCATTTTCATTGTGGACAATTTTTTTTTTTTTACTATCAAAGAGTGGTTAGGATGAAATCTGAAACTGTTTTAGACCATATCAGTTGAAGTGCTGTGTTTATTATTATGACTATATTGTATTTAAGCTTCAGCAATGAACAGTAACAATGAGCACTTACAAATGTGTAAGTGTCAGTAGGCAAACTGCCTCACAGAAACAAAAGTCAATCCTTGTATCAAACATCAAGTCAAGCCAGATTTATTTGTAAGCACATAAGAAAACAGACACAGAAGTATCTTGTGACTTAATAAAATTTATGAAGTTCACATCAGACAGGCCTTTAATTATTCACTTCTCACTCCATTTTTAAATCGGGCATATATCATTCACCTCCTCTCCATCCAACATCATGCAGCAAACTAGATGCCAAACCTCAGATAACTGGGGAGTACATTAGGAAGCCAGTATATTTCCCTGGGATGGTGACAATTCCACTGGCTGATGGGACAGTTGTGTTGCAATTTTTTTATTCTGAATAATAATCCATTAATAATTATTACATTTACATATATAGAGATCAGGTAATTGCATTGTATCAGTGAAGAAAATCAAATCAAATAAAAGTGGTCCTGCACATTTTGCTTGGAGGTCTGCAAGATGTTTCATTTCATTGAGGTACATGACTCAAGGCTTCTTTGTCATAAGCATAATTGGTTTCGATATTTCATCACCATGAGGGCTATTATTTTGTCATTCTTCTGCAATTGAAAACAGAAGAGTAAATTAGGGTTCTGGGCTTTGGCATCAAGGGACTCAATCATGTACATGTGTGACTTTTTCACAGTGAGAATTCAATGCAGTCTTCTGCTGTGACCTTCTGGCCTTCTTAAAGTGTATTACAGTAGGATAGGCTTTTATTCCCTCTGCATCCGCATCCTTATTCACAGAACAGCAAATGCTACAAATATACAATATGCTCACAGCGAGCACAACAAAACTGGAAGATGCCTCTATGTAAGTACTGTAGATAAATGAATTTGTTTCATCTAAAAACCTAATGACTATAATGTCCCTTGTGCCAACCACCGGGAGTGTCATACCGGTAGCGAGAATGTTGACCACGACCTGAACATTTTATCAAATCGTTTTACAATCACTCAGGCCTATTTCCAGAGTGAGGGAAAAGTAGCTGACGAACTCAACAACAGCAGATTCCTTTTTTTGTTTATTTTTAGGTTGCTAACCAGAAATTTTTAACTGTTAGGGTGCGCTCGAACACAGAGTGAGCGAGCAGATAAAAAGTGGACCCAGGTGGCTGGCTTCGGTGCAAGCAGTGAGGTTTATTTACAGTGAAGGTAGTGACATATATACAGGAGGAGTAATGAGGTAGATGACCGGGTGTCGATCAGCAGCAGCAGAAAAACAGTCAGTGGTATGGTGGATGATGATGTACCGGGCTGCGGACGCAGAGGTCACTCCTGGGCTGGTCGAGGTGGAGGTGATGATGGCTGTAGACAGAAGAGCAGGGATAAACTGGGTAAGGGAGACTGTGCATCGACCTGGGAGGCGGTGGCTGGTGGTGTAGATTAAATCCAGGGGGGTCCAGAGGAGAGGTCCGAAGAGGAAGAAGACACTAGAGACGGCAGGGCAGGATAACGACTAGGGTGCTAACAAGGACTAGAGAGAACAAAGACAATCTTAGCATAAACTTGATAAAACAACATAACAACCACTGGCCTGAAGACAGAGAAAGAACTGGCAGGGGAGTGACTGGTGAACAGTGTATAAGTATGGAGGAGACTAATGAGGTGCAGCTGGTGAGTAATCAGGGAAGCGGGGCAGGTGTGTTGAACAGTGTAATCAGTGCAAGGGCTAGGCTAGTGTGAGGAAGAAGAAGAGAGGAAGGTGGAGCTGGGCAAACCTGACATTAACATATTTTAAAAAAAAGGTGAAGCACTGAGAGCCAATAATGAAAATCTTTACAAAAAAATTTAAGCAAAAGGATATATCACATTTAGAAAGTTAGAACTATTTTCTTGGGGTTTAGATGATGAGGGAAACACAAGATATCAAGGTATAAAGGAAGCTCTGGTCAGTTGTTTCTTAAAACAAAGACATTAGAGCTACAGGTAGAAATCACATCCTTAACTGGGCATTTACAGGATGTTAAAAATGATATTTTCCTTGCAATGCTCCTCCTGTGTCTTTCAAAGAGCCAAACAGTTGACAAGACCACCGCCTTAGCCCATATTAATCCACTGTTAACAGCTGGATGCCACATTTATATAGTGGGATTCCTACCAATGATTACATAGTTGGATTTTTTTACTTGTTATTTTGTGATGCAGTCTTGATGCTTGTACAGCAAAAAAGTTGGGAACTACTAAACTGCAGTTCCAGGCTCTGCTCTAAACTGCATTTCAGTTTAGAGCAGGTGCCTAGTGTTGGTGTAGAAAAGCCTCATTAATCAATAATAAAACCCACGGCAAGGATTGGGTAGGTCACTGTCAGCCCTGCTTCGACCTTGTCATAATAGTGACTTAACCTGCAGTAACAGATTCAATAATGAAACTACACATAGCTTCCAGCAAGACACTAAAATAAAAATGTGAGCAATTTAGTCAGTGCAAACTTGGACAGTAGATAGCTATCTGTACTTAGGACATAGCCTAAATACCTTGTCCTGTTCTCACTGTTTCCAGTGGTGCATAAAAACTTGTTTTTCTTTCAAGTAGAAAGTCTCCCTTATTAGTATTTCACTCATCTGCTTTTTTGTTTATCATAATGATTTTGCTGATTAGAATTGTAATCCAATCTACAATTAGCATTTGCTGATGTGTCATAATTGAACATGTGCTCATGCTGCACAATGCCAACAGTACAGGCATGGAATTACCTTTGAGATACCTTCAGCTTCAAATACTCAGAGCATGGCAGGCACCTGTTTGGAAAATAACAAAATGAAAGCATCATTTAACACCAGGTATGGTCTGTCTCCTCTATATTTACCACTCACTCATACTACGGCCTCTATTACTTCACATCCTCTAAATGAGAACTGACCCCTGACGTTTGTGGCCTTCATAGTCCAAGGTGTTCTGATCTAGAATAAGAACCTGTCACAAGCCATACACTCTTCTGCCATGACCTGAATATTTCAGTCCTTAAGTCAGTAAGTTTCCATGGAGGTAAAGAATAACTTTGAAAGCTTTACTTCGATGTATTAGGAAATCTTTATTATTCCCTCTGTATCCTTGTACACTGAATAACAAATGGTAAAATCTTACAGTACGCTGACACAACTGATCTGTACATCTATAGACCTCATGACTATAATTTTCCCTCTGTCCTGCCAAGCACATGGAGTGTCATATTTCCAGCGAGAAGCTTCTCCCCAACCTGAAAATTCCATCAAATCATTTTAGAGCTGGCTTTTTTCCAGAATAAAAGGAAATCCAGCAGCAGCTGCCAATTGTAACCACAACAAATTCCTCTTTCATTTCATGTCAGCATCCTGCCTGATAGCTTCTAAATGGAACTGACCCCTAAAGGGGGCAAATAGTTTGTGGTTTTCAGAGTCCATAGCTTCTTTACTAGCAGATGATTTTTGCTTCAACAGCAGGAAGGGCTGTTAAAGTGTAAAATTACACAAGCCGTTTAAGTTAAATTATTTTCTTCTAATTTTTGTATCTTTCAACTGATCATCAATTTTACTGGGATGTTAGATATGGGTGGATATTAACACCGACCTCAATACCATTTGGTTTTGATTCCATTATTTAGGTTTGATTCCAGTTGATTCAGTTTGCGATGTTTCATGTACTTCAGATGTTGCATTAAGTTCTTCTCAGCATCTTGAGAACTTAAACATTTTTATATATTTAGCGATAAAGTAACACTGTTGTTTCATTGAGTGTAAAATTATGTAACATTCACCTTATAGGCTAACTTATAAACACATTTATTGGTTCTAATGTTGTGGACCAAAGATTTACTGTACTGATTGCCTGGAAAATGCAAAAGTGCTAAATATGACAAATCTTTATTTTTAGGCCTACATGTGCGAAACATTTGAGCAAAAATAATAAAAACACTCTACCACTAACAAGGGGATCAGAAATAAGCATACAAATAAATAAATAAATGGTATCTCATACAGCTATATACAATAGTGGATGCAGCAGAAGTCCAAACATTCACTTTAATGATCAGCTTGAGCACAGACAGGACAGAAACAGATTCATCTGCAGTGTTTGTGCTGACATCAGCCTAATCTGCAGACAGCTTCTAGCCAATGTTACCTCCTGACAGGAAGAGACAGAATAAAGTAGATTTCAGACATTGTTCACTTGACTTATACAACCTCACATTTGGAGCCTGAAATATTATCTTTTCAACAAAGCAAACCGAGCGTTCAGATCAGTGTGGAGTCTTTTCTCACTCTGTCTTTCTAATCAACAGGAACTCTGGTGTTTCTCAAGTCTCTTATACTGTATGGGTCATTATTTCCCTCACTTGCCTCTTTCACTCACACCCATTATTGAGGAGTAAATGGTTACATGTAACTAGTTACTGTAATTAAATTACAAAAATGTAATTGTAATCAGTTACAGCTGCTGACAGAAATTATGTAATTGAGTTACAGTTACTCATCACAATGGTAGGTAGGTAGGTAGGTACTTTATTGATCTCTCAATGGGGAAATTTCAGTGTTTCAGCAGCAATGGAGAACAAACAACATAACACCATGAGAAACAAACACCATACACATATCTTGATAAACAAATTTCGGTACCTCAAGCAGCAATAGAGAACAGAACAGACAGCATAACACCATGAGAACGAGCACCACACACACACATCCTGATAAATAAATTCCAAGTACTCAAAAATAGACAGAATCAAGTAGTTTAATAATCAAGAACAGAATTTACATATGTGCATATTAACCATGCATTTTACCACAGGATTTGAGTATTGCACCTCAGTTGACTATTACATAGTCCCTCATACTTTCACCTAGCTTATCCCTGCAGAGATGTATTGTACAGTCTGATTGCTGTGGGTAGGAACGACCTATGGTAACGCTCCTTCTTACACTGGGGATGTAACAGTCATGCACTAAAGGAACTGTTCAGAGCCTCCACTGTGTGGTGCAGGGGATGGGAGGAGGGGACGTGCATGATGGATGTTAATTTCGCCAACATCCTTCTGTCCGCCACCTCCTTGATGGAATCCAGAGAGCAGCCCAGGACAGAACCAGCTCTCTTGACCAGCTTGTTTAGTCTCTTTCTGTCCCTGTCCGTGCTACCTCCTGCCCAGCCCACAACAGCGTAAAAAACAGCAGATGCCCCTACAGTATCATAAAAAGTATGAAGGAGTGCCCCCCGCACACCAAAGGACCTCAGTCTCCTCAACAACTGGAGGCGGCTCTGGCCCTTCTTGTACAGGGCATCAGTGTTTTCAGTCCAATCCATTTTGTTGTTGAGATGAGCCCCCAGGTATTTAAAGGTGTCCACAATCTCAATGACTGAGCCCTGAAAGCTCACCGGAGTGAGTGCTGGTGATTTCCGCCGAGGATCAATCACCATCTCTTTAGTCTCACTGGTGTTCAGGACCAGTTGATTTTCCTCACACCACTTCACAAAGTCAGTAACAACCCCCCTGTATTCCCCCCGATACACATCCAACAATGGCGGTGTCATCAGAGAACTTTTGTAGGTGACAGTGGTGGGAGTTGTACTTGAAGTCCGACGTGTAGAGGGTGAACCGTCCCCTGGGGCGCCCCCATGCTGCAGACAACCACGTCCGACACACAGTCACACAGCCTTACAAACTGAGGTCTGTCTGTGAGGTAGTTAATGGTCCATGCAGACAGGTGTTGGTCGACATCTGCCCCCTCCAACTGCCCCCTCAGCAGTGACGGCTGGATTGTGTTAAAGCACTGGAGAAGTCAAAGAACATGACCCCCTCACCATGCTTCCAGGGGACTCCAGGTGAGATAGGGCTCGATGCAGCATGTAGATAATGGCGTCATCAATCCCGATGCCAGGACGGTATGCAAACTGCACCGGGTCGAGCGCCGAGCTCACCTGGGCACGGAGGTGGCCGAGGACATTCCTCTCCATGGTCTTCACCAGGTGGGAGGTCAGGGCAATGGGTCTGTAATGGTTCGGCTCCTTAAGATGAGTTATTTTGGGAACCGGGACAACACAGGATGTCTTCCATAGGGCTGGGACTCTCTCCAGGCTAAGACTCAGGTTAAACAGGCACAGGACCACTTCACTGAGCTGGTCTGCACACTCCCTGAGGACCCTGGAGCTGATGTGGTCAGGGCCTGTGGCCTTCCTAGCCTTAATCCTCCTTAACTCCTTCCTGACTTGGTCTGCCATGAGGCGGAGGGGGCTGGTGGGCGGTGACTGCTCAGGAGCTGTGGGATGTTGAGAAACCCCCGTGACAGTGGGAAAAGTGGCAAGGTCTGGCTGAGGTGTGAGCAGCTGCAGCTGCAGGGAGACAACTGACCTGGAGAAGGAGGTCGGGGGTCTGGCAGGGTGGGGGCCGAGGACTGGATAGAGTCAAATCTGTTAAAAAACAGATTCAGTTCATTTGCCCAGGCCTTGTCCCCTGCGACCTGGTGACCATGACCAAAATGTTGGTGATTACAAAGGGGTTACCTCCACATAGATTTTTTTTAGTAAAATGCTTAGAATAATATTCATTCTGGTGCTTTGCATATGCAAACCTTCTTTTGACATATTTCTGGTCACCACCATGTGTAGGATATCTAACAAGGAGCGGCCTCTACATCTAGATAGGCTCCCTTCATTTGGCAGAATGCTTTAAAACTTTATCATTACTTTTCATTGGTTCTCTGGTTTGATTGTGCATAATCTCTTTTCTGTCAATGAAATCATCTTTTACAGCGAACTGTATAGATATACTGTATATATGTGCTTGTTCGGACTGAGAAGTGGTCAGAACCGGTCACGTCAGCCGATCTCAGGACAGCAGGGAGTGCTGGGATGACTGGAATGCTAGAGCTACAACCCAAGGTTGTAGGAGAGGCACAGCTGGCTAAAGAAAAGCAGAGGATGAGAATGAGTAACAGGGATGCTATGGTAATGCCAATACTGATAGGTATACTGAGGACCTGAGTAGCAGAATTTACTGGCTCTAGGCAGGTGAGCATTGTAGGCTAAGAACACAGTCCAGGGGGAGGTATAGGAGCTGGCACAGGAGATCACTGGCCCGACATGCAGTACTACTGTCGTGGTGAGGCTCAGGCTCGCAGCAGATGGCAAGCGGGTAGTAAGATGGTGTGTGGAAGGCTGACTGTGGGGATCCAGAACCATGCAACCAGTCCCAGCAAGAGTTGGTCTCCTCGTCCTGAGGAATATCACCTGGAGAAACAGTTCATAGTCAGTCCAGGCACCAAATGGTGCTGATACAAAAATGGCAGAAACCACCAAGCAGAGGGTACTCCGGTCCTTAACACAAGTCCACAGAAAACAGTGCAAACAGAAAGTGACCCTTCTAAAGAACAATAAGGGCAATCAGTTTGTTACTACCTGAAATCAGGTCCTACAATCTAGAAAACAGTCATGAGAGCAAAGACAGGTTACCAGCAGGAACACAAAAGATCATCTGGTGGCGAGGACACACCAACGCTCCCTTTACTAGTCTGGTAATTGAGAGCAGGTGTGCCTCACTGCCTAGAATGCATTCCCACCTGTGCAGGGGCAGAGCTACTGTGACAGCCCATGCCAGCTGATGAAGTACTGGGGGTGGTCAGGGCCACGGACGTAGCATCATCAAACATTGCTCTAAGCAACCTGGTCTGCCATGCCTAGCTCTGTAGCCGACAACACCTACTGTGGTATGTGGTCATGTTGTCTGACAAGAAGGCTTTTCAATGCTGAAAATTCAACAGTATTTTCCTTCTGAAATCAGAAAAGGCTTATGCTTGGTGCCTGCTTAGTCCATATCTTCACTGTTCTGACCACAGGACTGACAGCTTTAAGTTTCTGCCTTATAGTTTGGAATGAGATGGACCATGCAGTGATCGCAAGGGCTGCACGGGGGACAGGCGTCTTTTATTGCCATGTTGTCCAATGTGTTTTAGAAGAACTGAATTTTCAGATTTTAGTTCTGGATCAATTGATGAAACATCTCATTTTTAATGTAAGAGTTGAATTTGTAGCCATTAAAACAAACAAGTTACAAGTTAATATGTAACATGTGATGGAGTACCATAGGAGTGTGTAGATATTATATGTGGTAGGCAATAATTAATTTACATAAGGGTGAGTTAAGTGCTTATATAACACAGCAGGATCTGTTCTTGGAACTGTTTAGAAGTATTTGTACCTGGAGACCATGGAAACCGGCCAGGTTGATAACTTGTCCTGATAACGTGTCCTCTTTGTCTGACTCACCAGGTCATCTTGACCTGGAGATGATTTGCTGAATAACCACCTTAGAGGGCAGCTTACCATAAAGCAAGAGAAAAAATAGGAAAGGGAGCTGGACATTGGTAGGGATATAAAAACCTAGTGGATCAGAGGGAGATGAAGGAAGCAAGCACGGAACCGGCTGAGAAGGGGGAGACAGGAGAGGACTGACTGACTCTTTTGACAATTCTTTTATTCAACTCTCTGCAGAGAAGGTGATTTCTATCCTGCCTATTGATATTTCTGTATTAATAAATGATCATTGGAATCATAGTGATTTGTTGGTGACTTAATTTATCTCATATCAGACATTTGCCACCACAAAAAACATTGGCGTATCAAATATTTAGGAGCCATGCATAGGAGAAATAAAACTTGAACTGACGTGGCGTCCTGCAGCTGTTTCTGGCATAGAGCAGGTTTCACAGTGATCACTGAGAAAAGGTGAGCTTTGCCTTTTTTATAAACTTGAAATGCCATCTGTTAGTAAGACCAAGTGTCAAATTTTATGTCAAATTTGATCTATTTGGCTGTCCTCAAAGTATCTGTGTGAGAGAAACCAGATAACTTCTGTTTTTATTTTGAAAGGCGGGATACAGAACACTTATTTTACTAACACTGCTGTAAATAGATGACTGCGTGTGATTATGTTGTTTTTACATAACTGTTGTTTAAATGATACAGCCTATTGGGTTCTAAATGTATAAGTTGTCAGACAAAGGGTTGAGCAGCACAAAATTATGAGGTTGACTAGGCTGTAGAGCAAGGTCTGTTCTGTGTCGTTCCAAATCAAATTAGGCTTGAACTGAATTATTACGCCAATATCTCATATGCATCTATGAGAATATTGTAAGCAACGGATGTGTTTCTTAAATTTAATTCCCTTCAGTTCAGGACATTTTAGTTTGCAGTGCTGTTGCAGTTAAGAGATTCAATGTTTCTATGTTATTATTTATGCCCCTCTGATGACTCCTGCATCAGAGTGGCAACATGCCAGAACAGGTTTTTATCAAGATGCAGAGAGGATAGATTGCATGGATCTCATGAATAGATGGATGGATGGATGGATGGATGGATGGATGGATGGATAGATAGATAGATAGATAATTCTTACAGTGCTATCTGCTTTAACCAGGCGAGAAAGAGCTTGTTGAAGCAGGTAGATGATGGCATCATCATTATCAACTCCCCCTGAAAGCGACAGGCTGGTCTGGAGCGGTACCCACCTGAGATGATTCTCTCCAGAATTTTCATTATGTGGGGCATAAGGGCAGCTGATCTGTGGTCATTGAGGGCAGATGGTCATGACTTTCCAATATTGCCTTGGTTTTTATTAGCACACCAAGCATGTCTATTTTATTCATCGGGGACCTCAAATTTTCCAAAACAATATAAAAAAAGAAACTTCATTTTTAGAATCTTAATTTATATTGTATAGGCCACTGGTCTCCGTTTCTGTTTAAGAAAGCAAGAAAGTGAGAGTATATTTGCCAAAATTATGAACCATTACTTTAAATGGATTAATATGTAGTCTGTACTTTTCAACATTAAATAGGGTGGTACTCCCATAACTTCCACAGCAAAGACTTATTCAATGAATGGAAAGGTGAAATAAATCTATATGAATGCTCTATACAAAAGGTAGTCAGTGAGTGGAACAACAGGTACATCCAGTCATCTGTTATCTATACCACTTATCCTGAAGAGGGTCGCATGGGGGCTGGAGCCAATCCCAGCTGACACTGGGTGAGAGGCGGGGTCCACCCTGGAAAGGTCGCCAGTCTCTCACAGAGCTGACACATAGACAAA
>NW_018128013.1:2081106-2094663 GCF_001952655.1 Monopterus albus | reverse complement strand
ATTATATTCTTATATATTTTATTATATTGCTGCATTTGCTGCTTAAAGTGCTTTAGATTTTGTGTTACTTATTTATCTACTTTATATTTCATTTGTATTTTGTGTACAGCAAAGTAAGAATTTCATTGTACAGGGAAACACATTTCCTAACTGTGCATATGACAAATAAACACTTTGACTTTGACTTTGAACTTGAAAAACTTAAAAATTCAATCTGTTGTACTTACAGCACTAAGTACTGTAATGTAAGAAGTCTGAGGTGTCACAAATTAAAATCAGACAAATCACTACAATTCCACTGAACATTTATTGTTGCAATTATTATAAATAGGCTAGGTATGGAACCTTTTCTCTGCAGAGTAGTGTTTGTGCATGAGCAGCCAGAGATGAAGACAGTCCTGTTCTCTTCTGTCTACCTCTCTGCTTGCTTGCTTGCTTGCTTCTGATGCAGCCTAACACAAGCTTTTATTAGTCACAATAATTTCCTTTTTTTCCCCCTGTTGATGCCACATTCTCAGTTTTCCCCTAGGTACTAACATCCTCTTTTCTAGGAAATATTCTGTGGAATGTTTATTCAGTAAGTTGTCCAGGTCATGCTGACTCAGGTCAAAATGACCCCCATCTCTGTGGTTTCTTGCTTCAGCACATGGCAATCTCGACACTCCTATTGTACTCTGTTACATATTAACTCCAACTACATTTGTGTTTAAGCACTACAGTGCACATGAGGTTGATGGGATACAAAGCAAAGTAGTGGACAAACTAACATTTGAGTCATTCAGTATTTTTGATATATTGCAGTCTGAGCCAAAGTGGTGGACCAACATATCAACAGACCAACACAGTCATCCCTACAGCCATGTTACTATCATGGTCAAAATCAAGAGTTTTTAATAGTGAGAACCATCTTTGACAATTTTTATTCAAGCTCAATAAAGAATTTCACTTCAGTAGTTTAAAGGTGTAGAAATTTAGTCCTGGGTGAATCACTGTATTTGACCAGATTAGACTAAATCAAAGAGCTAAACCTTTGTCCCAGTAGTGTAATGTTCACAACTGAAGGTCATGCTCTCAATTGTGGTACAGTACCAGGATGGTTCTTAGGGTAATTTATGCTCAGCTGGCTTTTAATACAACCTTTGAAGTCAATTAGATCCCATAATGATTAACATTTACCTTGGCCCCTTGGTGAGGGTTCAGCCCTCACAGATGAACCGGACATTTGCAGTAGGTCAAAGAAATTTTGATGTCAGTGATGTATAACCACAAGGTTAGTCCAGCAAGCTGACAGCATGCATGCAGCTGATTGGAAACTTGACTGGAGATGATAAAAAAATTAGTTTCTCCCATGGGTCACTAGATGAAATCTTTTTTCTTCTTTTTCTATTTGCTGCTTTTTTGAAAGGCTCTCTGTTGTGTGACCATGCAGAGAGAGATTGGAAAGCAATAAAATAAAAAAACAACCCAAATCACTGCAGTGTCTAATTTTTTTTTGTGGTGGAAGTGCTAAAAATAATGTGTAGGAAATCAGACTCAACCACTGGGGAGGAATTTGAAGCCAAAGGCATCATAGCTGACAGCTAGGTCATGTCCTCAAATTGTTTCAGGGAATTTTGGGTTTTGACAACTCTAGGAAGAGTTTATGTTTACACACTCCCATAGGGAAAATGTAATTACTGCCTGGATTATGTTAAAGCAGTGTTTTCAGTGAAGATAGTGCGCTGCTCTTCATCCACACACAAGTCACAGGATGGTGGTCAAAGGGGAAGGAAGACATACAGAACATAAGAATTTGATGCCTGAGATCCTTTAGGAGTGACCAGGATGGACAGGCTTAGGAATGAGCACATCAGAGGGACAGCTCAGGCCGGCTGTTTTGGGGACAAGGTCAGAGAGGCCAGATTGAGATCGTTTGGACATGTGCAGTGGAAGGATAGTGGTTATATTGGTAGAAAGATGTTGGAGATGGAGCTGCCAGGCAAGAGGTCAAGAGGAAGGCCAAAGAGGAGATATATGGATGTGCTAAAAGAGGACATGAAGTTAATTGGGGTGAGAGTAGAGGATGCCGAGGGTAGAGTTAGGTGGAAACAGATGATTCGCTGTGGCGACCCCTAACAGGAACAGCTGAAAGGAGAAGAAGAAGAAGATCCATGTTCAATTTCTATGTTGTGGATGGGGCTGGACTTAGACAATAAAAGCATTTTTTATTTAGAGGAAAAAATCATAGTTTTGATTAAGTTTTTTAAAAAGTGAACACATCCTCTCTAGTGCTTCATGTCACTTCTGACCTTTTTAATATTTAACCAGCACCTGTGTCTATACATCCATCGAGTCCATCACAGGACTGACTAAGACACCCAATATTTCATAAAATTTAGAATGTACAAGTGTGCGTGTATGGTTGTTCGTCTGCGTGTTGGCCCTGTGATGGACCGGCGACCTGTCCAGGGTGTACCCCGCCTTTTGCCCGATGCCGGCTGGGATTGGCTCCAGCCCCCCCGCGACCCCTTCAGGACTAAGCGGCATAGAAAATGAATGAATGAATAAACTGTACAAAAATCCTAGCTACTGATTCTCTGTAGGCACTTTGTGTGACTGAGTACAGGTTTTGTTTAGACCCTGAAAGTCTGCTGTTTTGCAGACGTATTTTGCAACTTATTGTTGATGGTCCTCCACCGTCCAGGCTCCTGCAAGAACTCATTGAATGCACAGTCTGTTTCAGCATCACTGTTCTGTCACTGACATCTGGGGACAGATCTTATGTTGTGGCAACACAACCACCTTCCACAGAGATTGATTTGTGCATAAATAGATGTTATATTTGCATAATTCATCAGAAGCGTGTTTTATGAATAAATTACAGTAATGATTAGTTACAAGTCATTCTGTTTACCTGTACACAGACAGTGGAGGAAGAGCATTTATATGATAAAACCAACTTTTATCAAAGGGCAGTCTCACGGCCCACACAATGTAGATCTGTATCTGATGCATATTAACTATAGTCCAAAAACTTATTTAAGCTTATTTACATAGAGTATGTTTTTATTACAATGATGTCTACTCTTCAGCGATTTAGAACTGTGCTCCAAAAGAAGGTGGAGACTTCTGAGAAACAGATAAATAACTTTATCAGGAAATGTTATCGGGATTAGGAGAAATATACTTTTTGGCAATGCAAGTACACACAGAGTGCATTTGAATCGGAATGCAATTAGAAGTACTCAGATCATATACTTAAATAAAAGTAGTAATACCACAGTGTATAAATACAATTAAAGGTTCAGCATTCAAAATTTTACTTGAGTAAAAATATTAACATAAAAAAAATACTTGAAGTACCAAAAGTAAAAGTACTCAATAGCCAGTATGGCACATTTGCATCATTATTACTATTTGGATTAACATTACTGATGCATTACTGTGTACATCACTTTATTGTTGTAGCTAGTAAAGGTTGAGCCAAGTGAGGTGGAGCTGATCCCAGCTGACATTGGGTGGGGGATACCCAGGACATGTCACCTGTTAGTTATAGAGCTAACACAGATAAACAATCGTGCTCAAATTCACACTAAGGAGCAATTTTAGCAATTTTGCCACTTAACCTAACCTATATGTCTCTGGACTGTGGGAGGAGCACCCAGAGGAGACTCACACAAGCACGAACATGCACAGCAATGGCTGTGGCACTGCTTCCCTTAACAACTCATGTGGTACATTTATTGACAAGTTTGCATATTGAGATCTGATTACAATGTGGGAAGAACAAAGATAGCAATGCTTATTAAGATGTAAATGTAATGGTCTGTGACCAGATGTTATTATTCAGATAAAATATTCACATACAGATCATGTGCTATTATGCACAGGGTTAATTACTCTAAGCACAGGCACCTCAAACATGGTGGGCTGATCAGAAAAAATCTGCATTAAGTGTAAATGCTCCTCCGACTTTTCAATCCACCTAAATAGGTGTGTCCACAGCAGCGACTGTAGAGTTAAACTGAAAGTAACTGTGGTTCTCTCCTATTATGCAACAAAGAAGGACCCAAGCAATTAAAATACAAAGTGCATGTACATGTAGATTTCTTTGCACTCTTTTTCCTCTGGTGTTTTTGGCAGTCAACAAACAGCTTCAGGACTAACACTAATTTGCAAGAGCCTGTGAAATCCTTGATTAATTGCAGTCAGATAAACGGTCTTTCTCTCTAGCATGGCCCAAAGATTAAAACACTGGTTCTATTTTGTATAGGCTTTGCCCTCTAAGAGCTGTCACTATTGGGTTTATCTCTTGCATATGCACAGTCCTGAAGAGATTCTTTCGCGCTCTGTGCCCTGCACTGGGATGTCCCCAACCAGGTGTGGTGGCATATATGCAGGGGTGACCTGTGATTGGCTCCCTCTTTTTATTCAACAGTCTAAAGAGCATTCCTTCATTATGGCTAAAGAGCAAAGTTCCCCAACGCTGGACTCCAGAGCCGCACTGCCATCACCATGTGCCGAGGCTGCAGTACGGGCTTCATCATGCCCAGTGACACACATTTACTGTGAGGCCTGCCTCGGTGCCGTGCTGGCACTCTCCCCCGGGCCCTCTTGCTCCCTCTGTGTCTGCTTGCCCGCTACAGAGAAGCAGCGCCAGGTGGCGGTGTTCACAGCTGTCAAAGAGCGGGATCCTGACAGTGACAGTAGCTGGTTGAATCGCGGTGATGTTCCCTTGGCGGATGACCTCCTGGAGTTCCTTGGCGTGGGTAGGCCCGAGTCCGTTGACTCACTCCCTACCATCGCTGGTTCCCCCTGCTCTCTCGTGATCCATCGGTTGGCATGGATGCTGGCAGAGACAAGGTTCCTCCAGCTCAGCTGCATGCACTCGCCACCGGCCATCGGTCAGCATTTGGGGCTCTACTCGACAATCTGCCAGAGATCATCAGAATGGTGGCAGACCGCAAGGGCATTCCTCTCCAGCAGGCTGCCCCCACCTCCACCCATCAAACATGATGGGTGATTTCTACAGATGGAGCAGCGGAGCAAGCACCCCTCCGTCTGGCCAACTTGGCTTTCCCGCCATTCCACCACTGGAAACAACCATCTCCTTTATCTTACTTCCCAAAGCAATGTTCTTTGAAAAGAGGCGGGCCACTCATCTGCTCTTATGGGACCAGGTCACCGCTCACCTCTTGGACCGCGTTCATCAATGCGCATCCCAGGCAGACGCAACGATTAACAATGTGACTGTCCTCTCTGCATCCTTTTCCTCCCTCATTGCACATCCTAGGGCTCTCCCTGCAGAGGCAGAAGGAAGTCATGGCGGCGCTGCAGCAGTGGCAGTGGTGCGCATCAAGGCCGGGGCAACAAAAAGAAACGATCCAGCACAACATGTGGTTGCACATGTCACAGATTTTTGAGCTATCAGAGCAGAACCGCTCCACCACCAAGCACTGCCCCTCCTCCTTCCACTGCAATCCTCAGACAGGCCACCCTGAAGTGTTCCCGAGCTGTTAGACATGCAGCTGGTGCAGGGACGAACCCTGCCGCTGTGCCCCTCCTGAGGGCAACGGGGGGAGGCGGGAAGTGTGTGCAAATCACCGGACACAATCGGACATTCATGGGTTCTTTTTGAAAAGGAGCAAAGAAAACCTCTTCTAACAGTCCTTTTTCCTCTGTTTCTGAATCTGCACTATCTGTTTACACACATGCTTCCCCACCATAACTGTGCCATGGGTTACAAAAAGAGAGAAAAGAAACTATTTATTTTCTCCCCAATGTCACCCTTAACAAGCTACCTAGCTTAGTTGGTAGAGCATGTGACTCTTAGTCTCAGGGCTGTGAGTTCAAGCCCAAGATCTCTCCACAGCGGAGGATGCAGCTGCACTGCGACCATCCCTCTGTGGACTCTGCCGCTGAACACAACAGCCTTTTTCAGGTTCACCACCAGATTCGTAAAGAGCAATTTTCTGACAATTGTTTCTCCTCTCTGTCTGGGTGTTCACTGTCTTCTCACACACACATTTCCCCACTGCACAGTGCTCCCCTCACACACACTGTATCATGGGATGCACTTAACATTAAGCTTTCTCCACAGCAAAACTCTGTTGCTTCTCCTAAAACTGTTCTTCCACGGCAGACAGTTCCGCTGCCGCCATCATTCTGCGGTCTCCCCCTCTCTGTCAGGGAGGCGTGTGTGAAGGTGGAGGTGTGAACCCAATTAAAGAGCCAGAAAGTTGAGGCAGCAGAACAGGTTTTAATGTCTTTCTGTAAGTTAGACGTGAACAGACACAGTCTTGAGGGATCAGGCAGAGAGCAGTGCTTAGTTCAGTCTGTGTTCGAAATCTCCAGCAGGGCAGCAGGGAAGGCAAGGAAGAATCACAGGTCGGTAGAGCAGGCAGGGGTTCCGTATCAGGATAGCAGTCACTGGAAATGAATGCTGGAGAGTCTAGACAGGGCATAGAACAATCTGACAACTCCCCACAGGGTGAGGAGCTGCTAAATACTGTGGTGAGCAGGTGTGAGTGATTAAGGGGCAGGTGAAACCAATGTGCATGATGAGATGAAGTTACCAGGAGTTAAGATCTGCTGGGGACAGGAAGTGGTGTCAGAATAAAAGCAGGACTGGAAGCTGATGGGGCAGGATCATAGCACTTTCCACCTGTTTGTGCGTGTGAGTGGTGGTTTTTCTGCCACACAGCCCTTTCATCACCGCCCTCCCATGGGTTGCGCTGAGCAAACACTCATCTCTCACAACGGTGGAGGGGGCACATCAGTGGCTAGTAAAGATGTATGCAAACGCACCGCAAACATGCTTGTTCGCTGACAGAACGTTATTTGGTGTGGCGAGAACGGATGTCCATGAACAACTGGATGGACAAGCTGATTTGCACCAGCTACACTCTGCAATTCTCCTGGCACCCCCCTGCTTTCAGCAGTGTGCTGGAAACAGTCATGACTTCACCAGCAGATTCCGCTGCACTGACAGTGGAGTTGCAGGTGTTAACAGGAGCGTGAGGGGTTTTACTCACGCTACTTCTTGGTCCCCAAAAAGTCAGGTGAGATGAGACCCATTCTCAATCTGTCTCTCTTCAACAATCACATAGTGCGGACCGTTTCACATGGTCACCACGAAGCAAGTACTGGAGTGCAAGTGGTTTACATCCATCGGTCTGAGAGATGCTTATTTTCATGTGCCTATTATCCCCCAACACAGGAAATTCCTGCCTTTCTCCTTCCAAGGTGTACATTTCTAGTACAACAGGCTGCCCTTCGGCTATTCTCTGGCCCCCCGCGCATTTTCCAAGTGTGTGGAAACAGCGTTAGAACCATTACGCAGAGCAGGAATCAGAGTCCTCTTTTATTTAGACGATCTGATTCTGATGGCACTTTCCAAACATCAAGCAGCTTTTCATACAGTGGTGCTGGTGCAACACCTGACACAACTGGGTTTTGCAGTAAACTGGGAGAAGAGCTCACCGGTGCTGTGCCAAACAATCACAAACCTGGGAGTGCACCTGCACGCTCTCAACATAAGAGTGGTCTTCTTCACATGAGGAAGCTCCAGAGGTTCAGCCGTCTTCACCTTGACCCGGTGCATCACAAGAGGCATGTGCTCATGGTTCCCCCCTCGGTCCAATCAGACCTGGCGTACTGGAGAACCCACGGTGTGCTGACAGTGGGGGTTCCCCTAGGCAGGGCTACGTCACACATGTCAATGTTCACAGCCACATCTCTGCTCCACTGGGGAGGCATGTGTCTGTCACAGGCGGTGGGAAGAAAGTGGAATTGCACCCCATCTCTCCACATCAACTGTCTGGAACTGGCAACAGTGCTGAAAGTTTTAAAACATTTTGCACCGGTACTGAGAGGAAAACACGCAGTGGTGCGATCAGACAACACAACAGCCATCATGTACATCAGCCGGCAAGGTGCTGTTCGTCTGCCCTGCTGCTGGAGATTGCACGGGATCTCCTGCTCTGGGCTCATCAGAACCTGCTCTCCCTCAGAGCCATACGTCCCCAGGGAGCAGAACTGTGCCGCGGATCTCATGTTATGAGGCGGACCTCAGCCCAGCAAGTGGATATTGAATCCATCTGCTAGCGAGGCCGCGTGTGTGAGCGGTGGTATGGCGTGGACCGCAATAGCAGACACAGACTAGAGGAGGGGGAACTAAAGAAAACAGTTTATTGAATAAACACAGGTTATGCTGGACGGCAGGGAGACAAGCAGACTTCGGGCAGGCAGGGAGTGCAGGGGGCAACCAAGGACAGGCAAGAGGAGGAACCAGAGGGACGAGGACCCAGAGGGACGAGGACCCAGAGGGACAAGGAACCAGGAGGATGAAGAACCAGGAGGATGAAGAGCCAGGAGGACAAGAAACCAGGGGGACGAGGAACCAGGAGGATGAGGAACCAGGAGGACAAGGAACCAGAAGGACGAGCAGCAGGGCCGGCAGCAGGAGGGACACAGAAACCATAAGACCTGGCCAAGAGGTCTCCTTTCTGCATTCCTTCTTGTCCCGCTAATTCCACGACTCCTCTCACGCCTTCTGGATGAATGGTTGCGCATTCTCCTGAGAGCTCCGGAACACACGGGTGCAGCTTGGTTTCTGACCCTGATTCAGCTGCTGGTGGGCAACCCCTGGCAGCTGCTGTGGCACAGGGATGTGGTCTCTCAGCTGGATGGTGCGATCCAGCAGTTCCCCATGATAGTACAGTGGCTGTGTGCTTGGCCCCTGAACAGGAGCGACTGGAGAGCCTAGGTTTGCCTCCAATGGTTGCACACACAATTCAGTGCACAAGAGTTCCATCAACAATGGCATCTTACACAGTGAAATGGTCTGCTTTTCAACAATGGTGCATGGAAAGAGGCACAGCTCCCACTTCTTGCCCACTGGCTCAAGTGTTAATTTTTCTACAGACTCCGGTAGACAGAATTTTGGCCCTGTCTATTGTGAATGCTTAGGCCGTTGCCATGCCATGCCATGAAGATTTCAGTCAAAGAACTGTGTTTGCACACCTGCAGGTGAAACATTTTCTAAGGGGTGTAGGTAGAAACCAGCCTGTGATGAGTTCAGTAGCACTGCAGTGGAACTTACCACTGGCTTCTATGAGTATAGGTGTAGCCCTCTAAGCTGTCAGCCCTGCTGTCTCCATCCCCACCAGCTGAAGAAAAAGTGCTGGTATAGGGAGCTGATCTCAGGTAACATTGGCATTTATGCCACCACAGCGAGGAACAGCCCAGTGCAGGACACAGGGTGTGAAAGAATCTCTTCAGGACTGCGCATGTGCGAGGGATAAACCCAATAGTGACAGCTCTTAGAAGGCTATGCCTATAGTCTTAGAAGCTTGGGTTACTGAACGTAACCATAGATCCTACATCCTTCCGAAATGCAGCTTCAGTGTATTGGTCCCAAACTCCACACCATCACTTTTCTGTTAAAAACTCAAGACCACCTCAAAAGATCTTTTTCTTGAAAGATTAACACTAATGATGTCATTAGGATTTTTTTTTTCAGATCAAAATGTTCCAGAGCCAATGACAAAAAAGAAATACAATTTTAGACTTTACTGGCTGAGTCCTCCTCACTGTAAATATTAACATGAAGTTTACTACAAAATAATGAGTGGGCCTGTTCTCACTGTTTTTCAAGCCTGTTATCAATACTCATTTAATAAAAGTTACCAGTACTGTGGGGTCAGAAAAAATGACCAACTAAATGTATTTGAGTCTGAGTAACTTCGGAAAAAATTGTTTGGGAAATTATGCTTTTTCAGGGGTGAGATAACATTTAGCCTAAACTAGCAGACTTCCAAGCCTGCATTGTTTGAGAGTTAAGACCCTCCATAAACTTCTTTTTTCATTTTGAAGATCTCATTTATGGTGGAAACTTTGTAATATATATCAAATTACTTTGTGGTTCTTCATGCCAGATGAGAAGCTGACTCTTCAAACTGAGAAATCCATCCATTATCTATACCACTTTTCCTGAAGAGGGTCACAGGGGGGCTGGAGCCAATCCCAGCTGACATTTTTGGAGAGGCGGGATACATCCTGGACAGGTCGCCAGTCTATCACAGGGCCGAAACATAGAGACTGACAGCCACACACACGCTCCTATGGACAACTCAGAGTCACCATTTAACCTAAGCTGCATGTCTTTGGACTGTGGGAGGAAGCTGGAGTACCCAGAGAGAACCCAGGCAGGCAGTGGGAACATGGGCAAACTGCCCACAGAAAGGCCCCGGGTCGGCCAGGGCTCAAACCTAGAACCTTCTTGATGTGAGGCGACAGCGCCAACCACTTTGCTGCTGCGCCATCCCAAACTCAGCAATGTAAAATAATAATGAACTTGCAAATTAAGTTTTGCACACTTATTAATTTCTTTGAATTCAGCATCTATGTTTCCTTATTTTGATCAAGTAAAGGCAACCTGTTAAATTTATAGTGTACTGATTAAGTGCTCACAACTTTCAATAAATACACCTTACTCAAATAGTGCATGCTCATTCTAAACACAATCATTTCACACAACTTGACACAGTTACGTTTGTTTACTTAAAAGGCATCTAAAAGGTAACCAAGGTAATCCGGTTCCTCGATTTTTTTAAGTAAACTTTACTTGCTAGAATTTACATTGCTGAGTTCCCCTTTAAATCACAATATGTTGACGAATAAACTGAGCTATTGGATAAGGATAATCACCTTTATTGGCCAAATTTGTTACCCACAAGGCAGCCATCTGCGGCACCAACTCAACCAATGGCTCTAACCATTGGGGGGGTTCAGTGTTTAGCCCAAGGACACTTCAACATGCAGACTGCAGGCACTGAGATTCGAATCTCCAACCTTCTGGTTGGGAGATGACTGCTCTACCCACTGTCGCCTCCCAGTCTATTGTTTACACCTTTACCACAATGAAGTAATCTAAAACATGAAAGAATACAATTGAGCTGTTCTCCTAAAATGCAACAAAACCAGAAGAAAATTAATATATTCATTTTTTCCAATTCATTTTCTGAAGTAAGGGTGTTTTTTTTTGCAGGCTTCTTGAGAAAATGCCATGCTGTTTCATGGTCTTCTAATCACATCTAAGTGTGTTGAGTGTGTAAGTGTGTGACTTTGACACAGTGGGTGGTATCTGTCTAAGTTATTAATGTAACAGTAGCCCACCACCCAGCCTTTGTTACCACTTTGCTTCTGGCCAACACTTATGGGGTAAAACAGAAAGTAAACACCAAATACAAACTTGTTGGCCATTAGTTGTGGAATAGAGCTTTGCATGTGCTTTAGTTGTTTGTGTCAGATGTTTAGACATAGTGGGTACATAGTGAGTGTGAGCCACAATACAGATTGTTATGAGTGCAGTGATTAGTTCTGACACAATTAGTCATATGCTGATTTAGATTATGCATTAGAAGGGCTTTAGAGGTAGAAGAACGCAGAGAGTAGGAAACACAGAGGATGAAGAAGATGATGGTAATGATAATGAATATGTTGGAGACAAAATGTTCCCCCACCTGACATTTCTGATCAAACCAAGATTTTTTAGCCCTGGTGTAATTTTCTGAGTTTTATGGGTAGTTTTCTACACTGTGTGCCATAAAGCACTTTTCTCCATGTGAGTCAGTTTGCAGAGGAACGTGAAAGACTATTTTCTGGAGAAAAATACAGTTCTGTATATCTGAGACTTTATTCGCTCTGCCGACTCATATCATTATTTTTCTTTTTCTTTTGTCACTTTCTAAGTCACAGAAAGAAAGACACACTATCAGTTAAACATTTGGACACCCTTTCCTGTTCAGCTTGATGGGAAAGCATATCTGAACCTTTGACTGTGTAGTGTAGCTTATTTGTGGAGGTTAAGATACGAATGATCATGTACTTGCAACCTGAATACAGTATATAGTCAAAAATCACAGCTTGATACAAAATATATCCTGTTCCTGTGTGCCACCACTGTCATCCAAAAATGATTACAAACACATCAGTGGGCCTCATCATTGCAGTGGATGCCATGTTCCATTATGAACACATACTGCACAGTATACACACACATACTGACCTGCTAATTTATACTCACTAGAGCACCAAATCAGTTTGCAGCTGAAGATACTACTAAACATTTGCTTACAACTGTCAGCATGCTTTAAGGCTAAACTAAGTTTTGTTTTGAAAAAAACATTACTTATTAATAAGAACTGCACCAAAGGAAAATCAGACAGTACTGAGAAATGGATTATTGAATAGTTAGTTTAGATCTTTTCATTGAATTTGTTGACATTATCAGAAAAGCAGAATAACACCATGTTGATGTCTTCTGTCTTCCCCAGCACTTCATTTAAATAAAGGTGCTCACATTTTCTTACAGATATGGTTTTCTGTAAAAGCATATATGATGAGGTTTATGTGAGGTCATTTTATTTTATTTGCCCTTAGTAGCATTAAGACAATAAATTTTGTTTATTTTGGCAGAGTTGCAGAGGCTTGTATTAGCTGATTAGCATTAGCTTTACAGTTCACAATCAGTGGCTGCTTCATTAGCAATGTTGCTATCAGCTGACTGAAACCTTTCAGACATACTGTATTCATGACTATTTAGGCTGATAGAAGGAGCCAATATGACATCTCTCACTATCAGTGCTATTTCATGCTGTGTGTTGTTGCAAAATCTGCATTTTGTGGTTTTGTTACTGAATTAAATAAGATTTAATGTTTATCTATTTGTTAGGGAAGATTGGCTCCTGCAGAACAATCCTTGTAGCTGCTCCTTTTGTTTGAGAACTCCCTGAAAGTGCAGATCCTAACTGTACTGTATATGATTTTGCAACAAATGGTCAGTTCCATGAATGAAGCATCACTTATGGAAATATACTGTACATAGCAAGAAGTATCACTGAGTCAAACTGTGTCGAAATCATAAATTAATCACCAAACTGGAGAAGGGAGCTTCTATGTCAGGTTTTATTCTTGTCATTTGCATCACTGTAGAATGCAAAAAATGTTTCAAAATTCAATCCAAGGTTAACTATCAGAGATTATTTTTTATTTTATTTTACCTTAATTTTACCAGGACGTTCCATTGAAATCAAGATCTCCTTTTCAAGGGAGACTTGGCCAAGATGGCAGCCATACAAAGTTACAGCTGTTTAAAAGTCAACACATACACTACACTACAATACAAAAATCCATTTCCAAGATAAAAAGAATGGACTCTCAAAAAAGTTCCCAACACATTCTTTATGATGTCCTGAGATTCTACAATAGATATGAACGTATCTAACTCTAGATCTTTCCACAAGTTATTCCATGACCAAGGTGCATAGTTGGAAAATTCAGTTTTCCCCAGGTCCTTAAAATACTCTTCAAGCAGGAGAAGTAAACCATGATATGAACCACTTGAAACACTGAGAATGTCAGATTGTCTCTCTTATTACAGCCTATCAGATAGACAGAATGACTCTGATCTGCTCATCAGTGTAGTTATTGAAAATCACCTTCAATTTGCTCCAGATATTGAGACTGCAAGGGGGAAGTCACCGTGCTCCGTTTGATGTGACAGAGGGAGTTGGG
>NW_018128013.1:2058864-2081058 GCF_001952655.1 Monopterus albus | reverse complement strand
TAATAAGACTATCTTTTGAAAATGGAACATGGCTGTGGGTGTCTGTATGTGAGAGTACATGCCACACATTAAACTAGGATTGCATCCATAGCTTAATTGATTGTAGAAACCCAGGCAAAGAGGATAGAGATTATACCGTGCCCCAAATTCTCATCGAATCAAGTTTAAAAGGCTCTGATGTTTCTCATATACATCCTGAATGATTTGTGTTTAATGTCAGTGGTAGCCATGAAATATCTAATATCACTGACAGTACCTGTGTCACAGCATAATGCACCTATCTGGGTATTAAAGTAACCTTCCCCTTTTGTTAAACTGCATGTAAAATCACATTTCATGTTTTATAAATTGCCTATATGGGATAGTGCTTCTTCATTTTCACACTGACACCTCATCTTTGTTGCTGCTTTCAAAGTTTCATAGCCAGCAAATAGACTGAGAATCATCCATGTTTGTATTAGGTTTTTTTTCTCCAGAAGAGATTTTTCTTCCTGACCCTTGATGGAACCCTCTTACTAAAACTTTTATGTATTCTTGTGGCACTGTAACTGACTCACCAACAAAGAAAAAAGAAGGAATAGAAAAGCCCTGCTGCAGGCTTGTGCAGAGCTTCAATCAAAAACCTGGAAGCTAGTTGACATGCAGGGTGTGGAGGTCCCTGCAAAGTTATTGAACTTCTTTCTCTAGATTCTTTTTTTTTTCACCAGCGGCTTTTATATTACCTGGCAAAACTTCTCTTTCTTTTTTCTGCACTTTCTTTGTCCAGTGCCGGAGCCTGCAGTTTGAAAGGCTCACTGTCCCTAGATGAGGTTCTGCTGGTGTGTATGATCAATGAACCGAGGCCGTCCCGTGGTTAGAGCAGCACAGCGGGGGTTGCAGCTACATCCCGCCAAGTGCTTGAATGATGATAAGTTCATTGTTGTACCTCCTGTGTGCCCCAGATAAGCCCCAGCACATCAGCAGTTCGCTACAGCAGTTGCAAGCTGGTTACGGCTGGTCAGACTGCAGCTTTCTGACAGATTGTCATTCCCACCTCTCACGGTGTTTAGTGCTAATTTACCAGCCTGACTACACATGGAAATAAGCTTGCTGCATTTAACACAGTACTTGGTTTCTCAAAACACACTGACAGTGCCTTGTGTTTATACACCAAATTAAAAATCACACAACTTGTGTTTACACACCCTAAAATTGACTACAGGCAGTTAGAATCTTAGAGTGGATGTGAAAATCAGGAGATAGTCGATGAGAAATTGTTGCCCCTTTCTAAATAACTGTTGCTGAAGTGCTCTTGACCAGGGCATTCAAATGGGTGCTCCACTGAGTTTACACCTGAAGTTCACTGTCCTCATTGTGGCTAGTATTATTCACCCTGTGACAACAAAGGCCTAAATTAAACACTGGGGGGTTGGATTTTTTAAGATACAGGTGTTTGGAAGGTGTGGAAGGTGTTAGGAAAGATGGTGTTGAGTTCTTTTATATGACGTGTAGAATCCAGCTTTTTTTAGAGCATGATCCATATCAGGAAATGGGCTCCCATTTACTGTACACCTGGTATTAAAAGTATCATTTGGAGGTTTTGACCATAAGTCGTGGAATGAGGTAATGTTTGGCATTTTTGCTTGAAAAAAGATACAAACAATTATTATAGTGAAGAAGAAAGCTAGCAAACATGGATGGAAACGATACAAGTTTTAAACAGGGGGAAGTAAGAAAATATACTCAACATTTTTGTTAGACTTCAAGGATACACACAAAGCTTTTTTTTTTAGTTGAAAACTTCTTACAAGAAAACACCACAGGGCATTTTGATAATTTGGACACACTATGTTGGTAATGACATCTTGTTCACTTAGACCAGAGGCCTGTAACACAGAGTGAGGTGAGATTAGTGGGTCATACAGCTTAGCTAATGTTTTGCAGTACCATGAACAAACTTTGAGTGTGAATGTAATACTGTCACCTTGTTTTATATAATGCAAACAATATGTGTTAAATCATGCAGTTTTTTTGTTATTAGGAATGATGAGCCTTTATTTTTCAGTGTGTGGCACACCACACTCAACAGCTTAGATTGTTATTGGATCTATACAGCATTGATGTTTTGTCTAAAGCTGGCCTTCCAGTGGATGACCATGCCTAACTGCAGTCAGGGAGCTCGACTGACTCCAGAGACATGGATTATATGAATTGCAATGCTTTTCTCATATCCTTTGCTTTTTAGTGAAGTGGGATAACACAGAGAGGAGAGACAGTGTTGCTCAGTGGTTAGAAAAATGCATCAGTACAAGGGTTGGAGATTCTGTTCTCTACAGAACATAGCGTCATTTCCCACTGCCAACCAGTCCTTCAACCCAAACATACCCATAAACAAACCCATATCTTTCTACATTGAAATAAAAATGAACTGAGTTAGTTTTATTAGAGCATTACAGGCATTACAGACATTACAGGCATTACAAAGCAGACAGGTACACTCAGTAGTAGTAGCAGTAATAATACACTCAGGTCGTGCACACAATATTCTGGGATAACTCACTTTTAAGACACGTCTGGTGATTAAATGGTATAACCAGATGCTCAAGGAATAGAAATCTGGATAACCTCAGCCTCTGATGCTTTATTTTGTCTGTTCCTTTCAAAATCATGTGTATCCCCCCTACTAAATGGAAACATAATACTAAATCACTGGGTGACACCTTTAATGAGTGAAATGATTGTCATTTATGTAGTAACTAAACTGGTCATGTGACAAGAGTGGTCAGCATCTGTTTGACTGATAAATCACTTTGTACATTTAATGTATAGTGATAAAGTCAAGAATTAATCAGAGATGTTATGAGGTTTTGAGATTGTGGGCACACACAGGATTGAAGGCAGCACAGCCTGTCAAAAACCAGGCTGAGTCTGTTTATAAGTTGATGTTGACCAGCTAATACCAGAAGGCCTTTGGTCATTGCACTACTGGGACAGAGCAGCGAAAAGCACAGAGCCACAGTTCTGCCAGTTTGTTGGCTCTTCACAGACTTCAGTCACCATAACTAACCAATTTGACACCTTGGTTATAATTAACTAGAATAGCTCTTAACCTGTGCTGTTTCATCTTTTTTAATTCTTCACTTGTTCCCTCTCTCTTTCTTTTTTTCCCTCATACACCTTTATCAGATCACTTCAATCAAGACTTTATTTTTCATGCCAGAGAACAAAATATTTTCTGAATCATGCAGGAGATGAAAAGAGAGAGGTACAGTGGCAGTTATTTCATTTCGGCACCCCTTTGCACCTCATGTGTTTATCAGGGTTACAGTGCATCTGTCACATGCTGACTATACTCTGCTTGAGCAATCAACCGTCACTTTACCACTGTAATAATAATTATGCAGTATGCACAGGAACAATAAGGATGATCCCAGCAACAGTTTTTGGTTAATCCTGCAGTGCATGTTCACACTGTGTCAATCAAGGTATTGATATCCAAACGTGAAGAAATGTGATTCTTGTAACTATCGCCTGTGTGTTTGTAGCAAAGATCAAATGAGGAAAAAATGAGTACTGGTCCAGGCTGTGGATACATTTTTTTAATACTCAGCTTTCTAAACCTGAAGCGCTGCTGCCTGCAGACACCCTTGCATTTTGATGTTGTAGCTGGTTTAGATTACATTCTCAGCTCCAAGGCTGCACTCAGGCTGGCTTGAGCTCTGCATGAAAACACACAGCCCTCTCATTCATTTTAATGCCACTTGGGGTGCTAGAGCAGGGGACTATGACAAAACAAAGCAAGGTTATTGGTCAATCACCCTGTCTTTTGAGTATTAGAAACCACCATGCAGTGTTTTAGCATCTGATGAGCCTTTAAATGTAATAATCTGTTACTCCAGCTGAACTTTCTGGATCTTGTTTCATCATCTCACCAGTTCCTTAAACTAGTAAGTGTCACAGGCCACTCTGAAACCAGTCCCCACAGTACTGGCTACCAAGATAACAAGAGCCAGTCATCCACTCATTCCCTTTTGTTGACTGAATGTACTTGTTTTTCCCTCTCTAGTCAAAAAATGTGTAATTCTGGTAATTCACTTGGATGTATTAGCTTCACTGTGCAGAATTCTGTATGTACTGTGCAGTTTTTTTACATTTACACCTGTGATTTCTACAACTTACATATTTACCAGTTTTTATATAGAAGCATGCAGCCACCAGTGCACATGCATTAAGAATGGACTTTTCCAATTTCTTGAACACCATCAGCTCACTTTCAGCAGAAAGATTTTCAGGTCTTGATATGGTCATTTGGAACAAACTGAGCTTGAATGGTCTGCATTTGACTGGTAGGTTCTTAACTTGCTTTCTTTCATTTGTTTTTTCTTTTCTTAACTTTGGTGTTCTTGCTGAAATTTATTAGAAAGTTGACAAATAATTTTTGCACAAACACATGAAAAACAAAGCCTGGGGTGTGGTTTTTTTTCTAATATTATACACACCTTTTTTCATGACCTTTTTTCGTTTATTGGCCAAACTGTCAGCATCTTGAAGCATCAGGGTGCTGCTCATACTGCACATGCTTTGCAACATGATGAGGAGCACCTCCTTATTCAGGCAGTTATGAAGTTCTTGTGCTACTTGGCAGGCATGCTAAATTGCCTTTTGGGAGCTATAAGAAATCTCCATGGAACGCCATGCTTAAGCATTCAAGGTGACTTGAGTAACAGGGTCACTTTAACTTTTTTATTTTAGCCATTAAACTTTTCTCCTCAAGTGACCTGAAGAAAAATGGACAGGTAAATTGACAGAATAAGCCACTGGAAGGAATCCAATGTCCTTTAACAAGTTAATAGTTTGATATAATATATTCCTAGGTAGAACCATGGAATCACACACTTTCTCATTTAGAATATATCAACAGGACCTCTAGATTTGGATGTATTTTATATGAAATGGTTATCAGGTTATGTTCTCCATGCTGCCTGATGGAAAAAGAAGAAAACTTCAAACAGTTCATCTGCAATATAACACATGAAGTATGTGGAAAATGTGAAAGTTGAGGGTGTGAGTGAAATGGGGATTGAAGCATAGGATATCTTTCAAAGATACAGTCTATTTAAGGCAAATGTGCCTCTTTTTTCCCGTGTGGCAGTTCTTTGTGGTGGAGGGATATGTACTAACATACATGTTTGTTATTGGCCTTTATTTCTCAAGAATTTGGAAGCGGATCTGTACATTGAGAGCTGAACCACAGTTGGATCCATAAGTATTTGGACAGTCACACAATTTTTGTAATTTTCCCTCTGTACACCACCACAATGAATTTGAAATGAAGCAGTCAATATGTTATTGAACTGACTGTCAGCATTAACATTTAGGAGTTACGGCCATTTTTATCCATAGTCCCTCGTTTTCAGTGGCTCAGAAGTAATTGGACAAACTAAGATAAAACATACTTAGATGCAAATCCTTTGCAGTCAGTGATATTCTTCTCTTCCCATCATTCTAGTTGTTAGGATTATTAAACAATAGACAAAGCAGATTGAGGCCACTAATGTGAATAATATAAGGGTTTAATTATTCTCGCAGCAAGGGAACATTCAATACACACAGTATGGTTGCATGAAGAAAATGCTCAGGGGGGCAGTCCCCCTGAGAGACATTTATACAGTCAGACTTTAGCAATCATGGCAAGTCCTGCGTCATTGTTGGCTCCTGGAACAGCTATGTCTGCATCTCTGCAGTCTGACTGCTTATGATAACTAAGTTGGTGTAAGCACACAATCAGCAAAATACAAAAAGTAAAATACATACAGTATCTAAGTGCATACGGTATCTATTCTAGATCTACTGTTTACTCTTTGCAAGTACAGAACATATAATAATTGTACTGTGGGTCACTTGATGCTACTGTCCCTTGACTAAACACTCTTCCAACACTGGTACAAGTTAGTCTTGGTTTCATCTGTCCTGAGAGTCTTGTTCCAGAGTTGTGCAGGCTTTTTGAGATGTATTCTGGCTAAGTCTAATCTGGCCTTTCTGTTTTGTTACCAGTGGTTTGCACCTTGAGGTAAACTGCCTGTATTTACACTCATGAAAGCGCCTTTTGGTTGTAGACTGACTTGGGTAGATGTTGTGAAGGGTGACCTTCACGAAGGAAAGATTCCTACGATCATCCACTTTTGTTGTCTTCCATGATCTTCCAGGCCTTTTGGCGTTGCTGAGCTCAGCAGTCCATTTCTTCTTGTAGAGAATGTACCACATTGTTGATTTGGCCGTTCCTAAAGTTTCCGCTCTGTTAATGTGATATTTTTTTAAACCCTTTGAATTAAAGCTGGAAGTCTACACTTCAATGACAGATTGCTTAATTTGAAATCCACCGTGGTTGTGCACAGAGGAAAAAATTAAGAAAATTGTGTCACTGTTTTAATACCTATGGACCTGACTGTAGTTTGTGGTTTTGGGATACAAATAGTTAAAATCCACTCCAGTTCTCAGCTTTATGTTTAGATTATGTATTTGTGTTTGTGTGACTTCTCAGAGTTGCTGTCTTTGTCTCCTGTTGTCCTTCAGACCTCCCTGATTGGTTCCTGCCTCATTTGCTCCTTTAAAGACAATATATCTTGTTTGTCTGTGTTGACCCAAGGTTTTCAGAAAGAAAGAGGCAATGGGCAAAATCATTCCATAGAATGACCAAGCTGCGGCTAACAGCAGTGAAAATGGACATAAACACACCATTTGTGAAGCTGACAGAGATCTGTGTATGTTTGAAGACCTTTGGTAGCTGGACAGTCTGACTTATCATATTAAGATAAACTGGCAGCCAGATTTTCTAGTTTTAAGCAAAGAAAGCCCACATCTAAAATGTTTTCAAATAAATTCAATCAGGCATTTTTGCAGTGCGCTATCAACATATTTGTCCGTGTCTTACACACAGAGATTAAGCGCTTTTCCATACCTGTGGATCTGGAGAAGAACAAATGGGTTAGCCAATGAGACATAACAGAAACTGTAATTACTATTTGTCTCAGGATAGCAAATGGCTTTGGTGTTTATTTGGTTAATTTCACCGCATGTTCCTTTCTTGTGAGAGCTGACATGCATTTTGAATTAAGTCAGCATGGAACGGAGATGACATTACAGGAGAGCGTCAGTCCTGTTTGAGCGGCTGCTTCGTTGATCTCATTCTGCATGGAGGCAACATTTGAATTTGTGCTACAGCTTGACGCAGTGCTTCTTTGTGCAGAGAATAAGGGATGTATTATAAATTTGTTGTGCTGGGAGCCTTTGTTTTTGGACTAAATGGTGTAGCAGAATCGTTCTGTTGAGAGCTGAAAAGAGTGCTTAAGAAAATGTGTTTTCATTTTATCACAGTGATTTAAAGGATTCATTCACTCAAATTATATACTGTATGTCTCAATTATAAGGGCGGCACAGTGGAGTGGTGGTTAGCCCTGTCATCTCACAGCAAGAAGGTTCCGGCTTCGAGCCCGGGCCAACCCCAGGCCTTTCTGTGTGGAGTTTGCATGTTCTCCCTGTGCCTGCGTGGGTACTAGGTACTCTAGCTTCCTCCCATAGCCCACGGACATGCAGCTTAGGTTGATTGGCGACTCTAAATTGGCCCAGGAGTGAGTGTGAGTGTGTGGCTGTTTGTCTACATGTCAGCCCTGTGATAGACTGGCAACCTGTCCAGGGTGGACCCCACCTCTCACCCAACATCAGCTAGGATTGGCTCCAGCAACAGTAGCAAGTAGTATAGGGGGTTACAAAGTGAACATCAGCTATGTAGTCTGAATCATACATGATTCTTGAGGTGGCTACTGATATAAATATCTTAGAGTTCAAAAACACCTAAACACTACATTGAGAAATAGTCAGTCACAATATCGGTTTCAGTAAGCTTGACAAAAGGGGAGACCACACCGGATTAAAGCATTTTAAATATTTTATTTGAAACTGAGGCAAAAGCAGCTTAATGAGTGTGTCGTCTGTGAGTCAGTGGTGTATGCCATGTTATACACCTTTTATCTGGTGAGTAGTGTATTACTTGTTTGATCTGTCAGACTCAATTGTACAGTATATGAACAGTAGTCTTGTTTCCCCTTGGTTCTGGTCAGTTGTTTTGTCCCCCGTCTGAACTATACCAGCCTGCCCAACTATGAACGGTTTGCCCCTTTCAACTAAATTTCTGCCTCAGCCCCATACAAACCAGTTTGCACCTTGTGTCCACCAGACTGATCACTTACCTGTCTGTGTTATCTGGTTCCTCTTTCACGAGCAATGTGAATGTTTACCTGTATCTTCTGTATAATTTGCTTATACTTACAGTACATTCCTAAAAGGTTGCCTGCCTTTCTGACTGTATGTCAGTGTTGCTATATTTTCTCAGTTGATCCAAAATGTAAACTGAAAACATGGAGATTTGCAGTATTGTTATTTGCATTGACATTTTTTGCAGTGGACTCACTAATAGCACTCACAGAGCCAAATGCAATACTAATATTTATTTAATACAAAAATAAAATAAATAAATGGTGGGAAGAAGCCACAGCATCTGGTTTATATGCATAAACTGTGCACTCAGGCATATTTGCTGCAGAGAGATTAAACTTTCACTCCCACTCTGGGTCAATGGAAAGTTACCTCCGGCTCCTCTAAGACAAGAGGTTTCAGAATTCTTGCCGCTCTCCTGAAATCTGCAGATCTTTCCAGGTGAGCCATGATTCACTTTCAGAATTATTACATCATAGAATTTGTTTGTTCATGTAGGTTTGAAACTTAGATTTTAGGGGAGCAAACAGACATCCGCCCACTTCAGCAGGTGAATGTGAAAACAGCTTGTTAGTGCACCTACACCAGTCAGTATAGTGGAGGGAAGATATTTATGGTTTATAAAAATGAGAAATAGCACATTTTACTGTAGAGTGGAGGGGGTCTTTAATGTCATTAGTAACACCTATGTAATAGGTCCAACAAGAAGGCATTGTTAGTAGTGTAGTCAAAGATCAAAATAAATATTCTTACTAAAAGCACAATTTGTTAGAAATATCTAGAGCACAAAACAGATTGGTTATTTAAGGGCCTCATGGAAAGCAGCTCTACCTGTACACATCAGTGGATTCTGAATCTTTGTCCTGTTTAGTAGTTATTCCACCATCTAGGTTCAGCTAAAAAGAGCCAAACAAATCTATAGCTGCAGAATTAGCAGTCCTAGCTTTACTTTGTTGGCCTCCACATGCAGTGATGCATTATGCCTCACTGCCTTTCATTTAAACAGCTTAGCAGCCTGTCGAAACCATTTTTGAAAGTTCCAATCCTGGCAACAATACGATACATCTGCTCCGCCTCACTTTTAATGGGATTCATCTGTGTGATTACATTTGCAGAAACTCTGCATGGTGTGTGACTTTCCACTAGTAGAATTTCTAATCACAACCAAGTGGGGTCAGTCTCGTTGAATCTCATCAAGCCGAGCGCTTCACATATTTCACTGCTGCTGGCAGAACCTCCTGTGATCTCAGCTCACCTTGAAGAGGACCATCCTCCCCGTCCTCTGTGCTTCGTGTTCCATACATAATCATCCAACATGAAATTTTACAGGAACTTCTCAAGATACCACAGATTACCATTTTCCGGCTGTCTTGGTTAATAAGTTGGGTCGCTTGTTAGGAAAGGGACTGACTTTGATTGATTGGACTGTTTCCTGTTCTCATTCATGTAGAAAAATGGCAAGACTGAACGACGAATAGCTTACAAAGAGTTTACAAGAATTCCCTGGGGCCATGGGAACATTTATGTCTGTCTGTGAATGACTGTTATGGCTTTTGTTTTTAATTGTTCAGTTCCTTACATACAGTGTAATGTTGAAACAAAAGATGTAGTGGTAGGGCTATGTTCATACTGGGCAAATAACATGACGAGTACCTCTACTCTTTTAAAATTTGTCATCAGTCTTTTTTGTTTCACCCACTGAAGTGTTTTATTTATGAACTTCAGAGTCATTTTTACATCAACATCAGGGTTTCTCTCTAATCATAGTGTTTATTTCCTGGTTTCTGGGAAATATCCTTGGAGTCATAATGCTGATGAAATTGCTATATAAGTTTCTCCTGGTGCTCGCAGTACTTCATATTGGCAGCCCACGGCTTTGCTGACATGCATAGCAGGTGGTGGTGGCAGTAAGAAGATCTTTGATAAGGATTCTAGACATATTTGGGCTGCTGCTGATACAGCCTTGTGTAGTTCACAGTTTGGTAACTTGCGTGTGTCGGGGCCAGGGGGCTGTATCAGTGGTGGTGGGCTCGCACCCTGAAGTTTGAATTTAGATTAGGCCTGGGATCAGAAACTCTACTCGTATCTTTCTTGTGCTTTTCATTCTCTCTGCTTCTTCATTCCAGCAACCCTCTACTCCATTGCTCTCCCCATCTACCCATCCTATTACTCTAGCTTCAAATTTAATGCTCCCCCACCCCCTTTACGATTTTCCCTTCCCTCCCCCCCAACCAGAAGCTATGATTGTGAGAGGAGAGCTAAGAGAGGGTAGCATCCCTTGTCAGTGCATGAGGATGTGAGCAGAATAGCTTCAGCCTTCAGCCCCTCTTACCACCACACACACATATTCACTCACATACATGCACACCCCTCTCTGCTGCTGTTAAATCCCAGAACAAGCATACAACTCTGCAGCCATATGGTCTTCTCCCCCCATCCCCCCTTCTCCCAGTGGGCCAACAGGCCTCGGAAAACAGGATTCATCTCAGACCGCTGTTTGGTTCCTGATCTTTCTTAAACAGATCCATTCGCCTGTCTCATTACTTCTGAATGCCTCTGTCGATATCTTCCCATTAAACTATCAGCTGTTGGGCATTCTAAAATTTAAATCAGACCATATAAGCTTTGCTTCCAGTGGTTGCTGACAACATTTGTTGTATATTGTTTTAATAAGACACAGTGCCTGTATGACTGAAACAGAAAACAATATGTTATGTAAAAGTGCACTCTCTTTTCAAATTAAATCAAAAATTGGGACTGGACCAGAGAAAAGCATCCCATTAGCTCTCACTCAGACACTTTATGGATTCAACTTATATGCCTGAATTAAATTCTGGTTGGGTTTAAGCACTTATCCACTAAGAGGAAATTACAAATTGAAATTCAAAAGTGAAAACGACACTGAAGAACCACTCCAAACAAAGTTGGACTCAACATAATCAGGCTTTTTGTTCCTCTTATTGTTTCCTTTATGTTGTTGCAGCCAGGTTAGTAAGGATAAGTATTTGCTATTTTACTGATGTCACAGAATTTCTGGGCAGTCTTCAAACTTTTAAAGAGCACAAATTTATTGCTAATCCACAACAGAAATAGTCCTCAACAAATGCGCTCTCTGCTCCAGTTTTAGAAACATTTGCTAAAAACTATTGTGCCCAGATGCTTGAAATTCATGAGCGTTATTACTGTAAAACATTAAACTGTACTGTATATCTGTGACACATTGTTAAATATTGATACAAATCTAATTAGCTTTGACTGAATACCACAGATGGGATAAGAAGTTGGAAAGTATTGATAAATGGATAAATGTATTGATCCAGTTACCTTGGCCATAAGTAAAAATGACAGGATCATGATAAAAGGTAAAGCATAGTGTAACAGTAGTACAAGTAGAGAAGTGTCATAAAGCCAGTAAACTAACTTGGTAATGTCCATTACACTGATAAAAAAGTTTAGCCTTACTGGCTACTATGGGCTACCAATTATACTGGGGCGGCTGTGGCTCAGGAAGTAGAGAGGGTCGTCTCCTAACCGAAGGATTAGCAGTTTGATTTCTGGCTTGTCCAGTCAACATGTCAAAGTGTCCTTGAGCAATGCACTGAACCCCCAGTTGCTCCTGGTGATGACACCGATGTGTGACTGTGTGAGTGTTTGGGAATGCGAATGGGTGAATGGCCAAGTAGTGCGAAAGCGCTTTGAGTGTGCTGTAAAGCATAGAAAAGCGCTATACAAGTATAAGACCATTTACCATCAGACTAAGTAAGGATATAGCAGCAAAACAGTTAATATTTACAGGTATTGCACTGAGGGTTATTGTCCAGTCATATTCTCATGGGTCATTAGAGCTACAGTTCATTAGAGTGATGACCAGGGGGAAGAAAACTGTCCTTGTGCCTGGTTGTCTTGGCACACAGTGACCTATAATGTCATCCAGAGGGGAGGAGTTTGATAATATTATGTCCCGGGTGTGAGGGGTCTGCAGTGATCCTCTCCACCCTCCTTTTGACCCATGAGGTATACAGGTCCTCCATGGAGGGCAGGCTCATACCAATGACCTTTTCTGCAGCCCTGACTGTCCACTGAAGTCTATAATTGTCCTGTTTGGTTGCTGAGCCAAACCAGACAGTGATGGAGGTGCAGAGAACAGACGATTCCTCTGTAAAACTGTATCAGCAGCTCCTGAGGCAGGTTGAACTTCCTGAGCTGGTGCAGGAAGTACATCCTCTGTTGTGCCTTCTTGGTGATGGTCGTGATGTTGGATGTCCACTTCAGGTCCTGGGAAATAGTGGAGCCCAGGAACTTGAAGGACTTTACTGCTGATACAGTGCTGCCAAGTATGGTGAGGGGGGGGTAAGGTGTGGGGGGGATTCTTCTTGAAGTCCACTGTCATCTCCACTGTTTTGAGTGGGTTCAGCTCCAGTTTGTTGCAGCTACACCACAAGACCAGCTGCTCAACCTCCCGTCTGTAGGCTGACTCGTCATCATCTTGGATGAGACCAATGACCGTTGTGTCATCTGCAAACTTTAGGAGCTTGACAGAGGGGTCCTTCAAGATGCAGTCGTTGGTGTAGAGTGAAAACAGCAGAGGGGAGAGCACACATCCCTGGGGGGCACCAATGCTTTTTGTCCGGGTGCTGGATGTGGATTTCCCCAACCTCACCTGCTGCTTCCTGTCTGTCAGAAAGCTAGTAATCCACTGACAGGTGGGGGCAGGCACAGTGAGCTGGGTCAGTTTGGAGTGGAGGATGTCTGGAATGATGGTGTTGAATTCCGAGCTGAAGTCCACAAAGAGGGCCCGTGCATAGGTCCCTGGGGAGTCGAGGTGTTGCAGGATGTAATGCAGTGCCAAGTTCACTGCATCGTCCACTGACCTGTTTGCCCGGTAGGCAAACTGCAGGGGGTCTATCAGGGGGTCTATGGTGTCCTTCAGATGGGCCAACACCAGTCTTTCGAAGGACTTACTTAACTACAGATGTCAGGGCGACAGGTCTGTAGTTGTTCAGTCCACTGATGGAAGTTTTCTTGGGAATTGGAATGATGGTGGAGCATTTGAAGCAGGAGGGGACTTCACACAGCTCCAGTGACCTGTTGAAGATAAGTATGATTATGGGGGCCAGCTGATCAGTGCACACTTTCAAGCAGGAGGGGGTCACGCCATCTGGGCCTGGTGCCTTTCTGATCCTTTGTTTTTTAAAGGGGCCACGCACCTCCTTTTCACAAATCGCTAGACGTGGTGGGCTGGGAGGAATGGTGGTGATTGTTGGGGGAGCAGCAGCTGGGTTTGAGGTGGGGAGGGTGAGGGGGGAGTGTTGTTTGTCAAACCTGCAGTAGAACACGTTCAGGTCATCTGCTAGTTGATGGTCCCCCACAGCAGGGGGGATGGCTTCCTATAGCCAGTGATGCTTTTCAGGCTTCTCCACACAGACAAGGGGTTGTTGGCTGAAACCTGAGCTTTCAGCTTTTCAGAGTAGCTCCTCTTTGCTGCTCTGATCTTCCTTGTCAGTGTGTTCTTGGCCTGGTTGTACAGAGTCCTGTCCCCACTTCTGTAAGCCTCCTTTTTTGGCACAATGAAGCTGCTTGAGTCTTGCTGTGAACCAGGGCTTGTTGTTGTTGTATGTGTAGAAGGACCTTTTGGGCACACACACACACATCTTACATCACAAAAGCTGATGGGCTGCGTGGGGGACAGAGTGATAGGCGTCTTTTATTGTTGTGTAGCAGTGGTCCAGTGTGACTTTGTCCCTGGTGGGACAGGTAATGTGCTGTCTGTATTTGGGTAGTTCATGGGTGAGATTTGCTCTGTTAAAGTCCCCTAGAATAATGAGTGGAGAGTCGGGATGTTCTAGCTCCAGGCTAGTTATCTGTTTGGTCAGGAGCTGTAGTGCGGTAGTGTGGTCCTGTGGTCTTATACTCCAATTAGAATAAAAGAGTTAAATTCTCGGGGAGAATAAAAAAGATTGCAGTTGATAAAAAGAGTCTCTAAGTCTGTGTTACATGTCTTCAGTAGCACCGTGAAATCAGTGTACCAACCATCATTTATGTAGAGACAGATTCCCCCTTCTCTCTGGAGAGAGTTTGCTGCACTGAAAGTAAAGGGGCTGAATAATTTTGCACGCCCAATTTTTCAGTTTTTTATTTGTTAAAAAAGTTTGAAATATCCAATAAATTTTGTTCCACTTCATGATTGTGTCCCACTTGTTGTTGATTCTTCACAAAAAATTACAGTTTTATATCTTTATGTTTGAAGCCTGAAATGTGGCAAAAGGTCGCAAAGTTCAAGGGGGTCGAATACTTTCGCAAGGCACTGTATATACTGTATGTTAATCAGATTCCTAAAATTGCTGAAATGGCCTTCGCTTTATTATGGCCCTCATATGTTTATTATCATGGATAGCATTGTCACTTAACCAGCTCATCTTCTTAATTATCAATAGGCCTAGCACTTTAAGACCCCTGGTGGTCTGTGAAGGGATAGTATGTGTTCACCCACCGTGTACTTTCACTATGGTAATCACACTTTTTTTAAACATATTTCCATGTATCAATTATTGTTTGTCAAAAATCAAATTCTTTCAATTATATAAAATTGAGAAAAACTACGATGACTTTCATAATTAAAATAGTGCACATCAAGTCTATCCACCCCACAACAGTGGTCCCCATGTTGCTTTTTAGTCACAGTGGTGGTCCCTGGGTCACAATCAGTAGAAAACCCCTGTGTGGATTCACTTAGAAGTGAAATATTTACCAGTGCAATTACACCTGTTTAGCCTAATGTTTGAACCCAACCTAAACCCAAACATGAGTACTAAATTTCTGTCCAGATTTCTCTGTGATGTAGCCCTCTATTGTATCAATATTGTATGTTATACAACAGCCTTAAGACTTTACTAGCTGCTCAACATGTTTTTTTTCTTTAAAACTATTCTAAAAATAATATTACTCTTTTTGAAAGCAGCTAAACAGACATCATGCTGATTACAGATGTAACCAAACTGAAATTCACAGCACAGTGCATAAGGCCCTGACCAGCATGTTGCCAGACTGAAGAAAACCAGTTCCTGTGCCTAGCTGAGTAATGACTCAGCATATAGTAAGATAAAACACCTTGAGCCATAAAAATCGCTTCATCTGTCTGTCCTCTGCTGAGAATCAGCACATGCTAAAACATGCTGTAAGGTGAAATCCAACTGTTAACTAACTCTTCAAAGTGACTCAAAGTTAAGAGTCTAAGAACACACATATCTTCCATGTCATGTGTCTCAATTCCCTAAAACATATTTTTCTTTGTATTTGTGGTAAGTGTTGGTAGATGTTTGTTGAACCTTGGAGCCAGCCTGCTTGTTTCTCTTGACACTAGGCTTTATGCACTAATAACAAACAAATTTGGGACTGATCTGATCTGAAAGAGAAAAGTGTATTTTCCAAAATGTACAATTATTCTTTTAGGCTTACAGATTAAAAGCATTATGCATACTAAAAGGCACTTGATTTTTCAGTGTTCTTTCTTATTTAATGTGCTTTAGCAAATTCTTGGATATGTCTTTCACATCAATATCCTTTATAGTAGTAGACTATGTAAAACTATCAAGACAGAGCCATTTTTGTGCTTTGACTTGTGATCCCAACTAGACATTTTGATACAAAGTGTACATAATGTAAATGGCTGGATGAAGAGCTCTGAAAACAAAACAGAGTTACCTTTAATTAATTGTTTCTTGGTGGTGCAGTGGTTGCTGTCGCCTCACAGCAAGAAGGTTCTGGGTTCGAGACTGGTGTGACCTGATGCCTTTTTGTGTAGAGTTTACATGTTCTCCCTGTGCCTGTGTGGGTTCTCTCCGTGTACTCCAGCTTCCTCCTACAGTCCAAAGACATGCAACTTTAAATTGCCTGTGAGTGTGTGTGATTGTTTGTCGACATGTCAGCCCTGTGATTGACTGGCGACCTGTCCAGGGTGGACCCTGCCCCTCACCCAGTGTCAGCTGGGAATGGCTCCAGCCCCCACCCTCTGTGACACTCGCCAGGATAAGTGGTATAGATAATTGATGAATGTGTAGTTGTCTCTTAATAAAGTTCCACTAGGAATGTCGTTCCAAAGTTGCCAGTTGATTGATATCAGTAAGATGTAAATGAATCATTTCATGTTAGATTTGAAGTGCAGATAGCACAAACTGTATACTGTTTATATGTGGAAATAAAATACATCTTCATTTTACCTGCTCAAACAACCTCTTTTATTCAGTATGCTTTTTGAAGTTTTCACTTTATGTATCAGTACCTTATCCTATTCTGAATAATCTCACATCCCCTTCAGATGAATATAAAATATAACAGTTGAGATGTCCTGATATTACAATATGTGCTATATTATGGCCTTCCTTTTTGAGTGACAGTATTTATGATCTATTTAAGCTTGGTTTCTATGATGATACATTTAAATTATTGCATACAAACATATACAGCATAGGGATATACAGTCAGTCTATTGCAAACACATCTCAGCTTCTGTGAAATTCCATGCCATGACTTTTCACTTTAACTGCCTGAGGAAATTTTTGGTAGAACTTGCAAATGATGCAAAAGAGACATACACATTGTCCAAAGGTCAAAAAACATATTCAGATAATTATATATCCTGAAAATATATAAAATTTGAAGCTTTTATTATGTGAACATCATCCCCACATCCACTGTTATGACTAAAAAGCTGTGTTTATTCTGATAAGTGGATACTTCACAGTCCCTTGAGAAATCAGCCTCACTTTGGTGTAGCTAGGAGACAGGCTTGAAGGACAACCTTTATGTGTTCACATCAGAATAATGATTTAGAAATTAGTATCTTCCTGCATAGTCTTCCTCTGTCAGCCGCTAGGATCTCAGCTCAAGAATGTTGCACTCTCTTTAATAGTTGTTTGTTACTGCGAAGTTTGGGGAATTCAGAATCAACGGCTCCAAAGTCATTTCTGCTTATCGCCATGCCCTCTGGTGACCGTGCAATGTGATGATTACTATCATTTTCTCAGTGGAACAGGATTTAGAGGAAGAATATACTTGTGGCTTTACAACCTCTGGGAGAGTCAACTCAAATAAAGGTGCATTTTGTACTGAAAGTTGGGATTTTATTTCTTTATTTTCAATAGCACTGGGGACTACATTCCTAAAGATGGCAACAGTGGGAGGCTAATACAGAGGTTGAAAATGCTCTACCTGCACTGAAGTTGTGGACATCATTTTGGCTTTCTGGTAAAATGTGGAGAAAATGATGAAAGAGTTGCTGACAAAAAGAAGACTTCCTGCAAGTTTTGCAAGTGCGTAACATCCTACACAACCAGCATGAACATTCAACTCCACCACTGCCATAAAGAAATGACACAAGAAAAAGACACACTGAAACAACCAAATAATAATAATAATTTGCTAAACCTCTGTAGCAAACAAGTGTGTGATCTAAAGAAATAACTAAAGCTATTAGCAACTTCATTGCAACTGACCTACAGCCATTTTCTGTACTCAAAAGCAGTGGCTTTAGAAAGTTGCTCACAGTGTTGGACCCAAAGAACCAGGTTCCCTCAAGAAAACACTTTTCCATTGTGGCCATACCAAATGTCTACAGAGAAACTGTCAAGTGCTAATGAAGGATTGATACTTGTTAAGCTCACCTGGATGCCATTTAACCCAGTGCAGCAAGCAAAAGTCATTATTATTATTATTACTATTTTTACTTACTGCTGTTAGGCAAGGGTAGAGTTTACTATGCAGTGAAGTGCGATATGCATTTTTGTATTATTGTCAACTCTGCTATGATACCGCATGACACTCAACTGAACTGACAAAGAGAGGTTGAATGTAAAGCCTGTCCACATAGAAAAGTGATAGGTTCAGTTAGAACAAAGAGAGATGAATCAGGATGCTTGCTCATTCTCCCTCTCTGGCTCACTGTCTCTCTTCCTCTCTTTCTTGCTCGCTCTCAAAAAAATGATTCATGTAATATTGTACATGTGCGCAACAGGGAGCAGCTATCATTATGTGGGAGACTCCCGGAACTTCCGGGAGAGATGGGATGTCTGAGTTATGACAGTTTTAAAACACCTAATGGCATTTTGCTAACAACAGGGAGCTTACATTGCAGAAGTCTTTAAAGTGGCTGTAGGGGAATGGGAGTTGGAAAGGCCAAATGGCAGCATGGTTGTGGCGACAAGCAACACGAAAAATATGAACTTTGCTGTGACTGAAAGCAGACTTGGCCTCCACTTAAAGTGCTTAGCACACACTCTAAGTCTTGTTACCCAGCAGGGGTTACAGGTACCTTGAGTTAGATGCTTGTTAGGTCGGGTGCGAAGAGTAAGAGCCTTCTTTCACAGGAGCGCTAAACCACCAGTTTTGAAGTGTAAACAAGTTTTACTGGGGCTGCTAACACACAAACTCATCATGAATGTTACAACCAGATGGAACAGCACTCATGATATGCTGGAGTGATATTCAGAGCAACAGGCAGCTGTTACAGCTGCTTTGATGAGCGCCAAAATACAGAGGAGTGCATGAGAAAACGACACTCTTGATGCCAGCGACATATCAGAAGCCAAGAACATTATTAAGGTGCTTAAACTACTTAAAACTGATACATGTGTAGTTTGTGATGAGAAACAACTCACTGTCTCACTGACAGTGCCCTTGATAAGCATGTTTGAGAAATGCATATCAGCCAATGCAGATGATTCTCCCACCATGACCAGTTTAACAGGAGCCTTCCTCCAAGACATCTCAGGCTGACACTCAGGTGAGTTGTACTCTGATGTACTTATGGTGACACAGGGCTGGATCCACACTAGAGGAAGCGCAACGAGAATATGTCCATGCACAGTTATTGGAGAAGGATGCAGATCTTTACCACAAGACTGATCATTTATTTTGTGTGTGACAGAGAGAATTTTTGTTTGTTCTCAGACAAACATCAGGGAAACACAGAGGAGTCTAGCCTAGCAGATACAGTGGAGAGAGCAAAGATGGACCTGATCCTCAGTCAGCCTGCTGCCAAAAAGACTGCACTGTAGAATCTTTGATGAGATTTTTAATGCTGCAGTGGATCTAGTAAACAAGGGCAACAGAGGAGGGGGAAAAGAAATTGACCTGCACAGGAGTGTGCCATTTATCGCTGTCAACCCTAGTCAGCTGGAGTGGTGGAAGAACATTGAACATGTCTGTCCCCTTCTTGCTTGGCCAAAGCCCACTTATCTGTTCCTGCCACTTCAGTTTCTATGGAATACATCTTTTATCACTGCAGGAGGAGTTAACTCTAATGATCTCTGCTGGTACAGTATCATAAAATATGGATTATTTACAGTAGTTTTTTTCTTCATGTCCTGGATTCTCAACACTGACTGTAAGTGAGCTGGTATGTTGAGTTCAGCCCTGCACTGAAAGCAGTCTTGCTTGACAGCTTGTATTTCAGGTGAACTGATTATTCAAGTGTTCAGCCCAGTGGTTTTGTTGATTCTGCACTGGATCTGTTTAAATGTACAATAGAAATTGGCAGCTATATTTTAAAGTCAGGTTTAAACTATTTATTTGCCATTTTCATTTTTTATTTTAATGACAGGTTAAATTATAAATTGTAAATTAATTTGAAAATTGTATTTCTTTACATATTGGAAAGAAGAGGAATAAAGCACAAATATTCTGCAGTCATTCTTTGTCACCTAACATTTAATTGTATTGTGACTGAATCACACCATATTGTACGCTGAATCAAACCAAGGGGGGGGGGGAAAAACCAACAAACACATCTTCCCATTCCTTTCTTCACTGTAGTAGATTTTTATTGATCTAAGAATATGAATTGTACACCAGGAAAAGGTTTAACTTTGTCAGAGAAACTCATTTAAAAATCCTACAATGAGAGATTGCATTTAGTTCCAGCTAGTGGGACAGCAGCTTCCCCCAAAGGTGACGCCAGGACTACACAGCTCTCTTCTACTCACCTTTATTGCTTTGGGTTGTGGGCAGAAAACTCAGAGAGAGAAACTTCATAACCTCATAAGCTGGACAAATAATATTCCAATTATTTGCATGGTTAGTTATCACTAGAAGTAAATTAATCATTTTTTCTTGTGCAATTTACAACTGGGCAGTCAATATATTATTGTAGTGACAGTAGGCACAAACACCGCCTAGAGACATTGTTAGCAGTAAGCTGTAGCCTGAAAGGACCCAGAAGAACTGTATAAATCTGTTGCAGCTCCATTTTATCACCGAGTCTCTCATCTAATCCAGAAGCATTCTCCAATAAGAGGAACAATTTTATTTCACTGCTGACACTTCACTGTGATGTTATTGCCTTGAACAGAACAAACCCTCCCTGCTGGGGGCTAAAATCTGACAGCCTTGTGCTGCTGAACTTTTCAAAAATGTGCTGCTTTACATGTCCCTAAAACCGCACAAGACAGACTTCTTTACTCATTTCTATCATGTTGCATTAATCTTGTGACAGTCTCAGATTCACTTTTTAATTCTTACATTCCACACGAGAATTTTCTAATTGTATCAGTTGCACTTGGATAAGCAGAGGTCTTGTAGAAGTGACTTGTAGAAGTTGATTTTGCTGTATTTGTCTTCTCATTGTAAGTTCAGTTTATTGATGTGCATGTCAGCAACAAAACTGATTTTCCTTTAAATTAATCTATCACATTGCTGCTGCCTAAGTGTCCTCTCAATCAGTTATGGAATGGAAAAATGTATTCTGCCTCGATCCTCTGTGGTGGTACTGCCCATTGTTTACTTTTATTTTTTTAAGGAACTGAAACTCCTTTAAACTAAATGGTTCAGCAAATCTGCATTCAGGGGAGCAACACTAATAATGCAGTCTGATCAGATTACTTTGATCCATTTTAATGTTGGTGGGTGGCCACTTTCTGTTTCCTTTCTCTGTCTCTCCACCACTTCTTTCATCCCTTCTGCATTTTTTGTTTCCGAGTCTCCTGGCCACATTTTTCTTTCTTTTTATCACTGCCTCTCTGCTGGGTGGCACTATACTGTACGTGGTCCATGCAGTAAGGCTCAGTGGTTTCATTAATCCCGTTCTCATGGAAAACTAGTCCTCACTGGGAGAGAGAACACACTTTTTAAAAAGTTCCTTGTCACACTCTGGCACATCATTTGCATTTAGGTTAAAAATGGGTTAGGATTCTTGCATATTATTTATGGTCAGAGGGAGCTCCCTCTTCACTGCTGCATGAGGGGATCAGTTATTGTCAGGCCAAACCTTGGTCTACTCTCAAAATACCAGCACATGGTTGGTTTGTAAACTGGTTAGAATCTGTATAAGGGTTATGGCAGTTATCCAGAATGTAAGTTTTTCATTTGCCAGCAATCAGTATAATGGGCTGCCTGACAAAGAAGGCAGTGTATGCTCACACTGCATGAAGTGAAGTGCTAGTAGGGACTTCACTGTAATCTAATACAGTATGCATAATGTCTGCACAAAATATTAACGATACCTTCTTCTACCATTAATACATAAGGCTAAGTGCTTGCATAGGAGGAGCAGAGAGAGGGTGAATTGCAAATTTAAATGTGAAACATTAGCTAGCTATCTACTGTAAGAAATACCACAAGATCAGAAAAGCTCTTTATCATTACAATAAGGCTAAATGTCTAGTGGTACAATGGTGGCCCTTAGTCACAGCAGCTACAGAAGCAGTGTTGTAATACTATAGGTTCCATGTTACTAGTTCTAAATGCAATGAGTAATGCAACTGTTTTAATTACTTCATCAAAGTAGTATAACTTATTACTTTTCGATTGTTTTCTAAAGTAACATAAATTTAACCCAGGCAGTGTAAACCTCACAATAGCACAAAGTTTTATTAAAGGTTCATCAACATAACCTCAGTTACACAATATATTACTGTTGAAACAAAACACAACTGCCTACTGAACAGCCACCAA
>NW_018128013.1:2055994-2058819 GCF_001952655.1 Monopterus albus | reverse complement strand
CTGAATTTCTAGCATTTAAAAAGCATTCTTGTCTGACAACATGACCACATGCCTTGGCGTTGTCAGATGGTCACAGCCAGGAAAGGCAAACTCAGAGGAGAGGTGGAGCAAAGTCAGACAAGAGAAACAACCTAAAGCAGCTTTCAAAATCTAATGTATGCTGCCAAATGGAATGGAGCCTATCTAGACGTAGAGACCACTCCTTGTAAACCATCCTTCCCGTGATAGTGTCATTTGTCCCAATGGCTTTGCTGACCTGCTTCATCTAGAAATATGACAAAAGAAGGCATTGTGCACAGAGGAAAGATACAGCACAACAGCATGAGTGTTATATATACATAGAAGCTTTTTGGTGGAAAGAATATATTCAGATGTAACTCCTTTACAATCACAACATTGTGATTAATAACTATTAAATATGTAGTTTTTCTTTGTAACTGATTGCAATTAGCCTACATTTATTTTATAATTTAATTACAGTAACTAGTCACTCCCCAACACTGTCAATAGGATAGACTAAAGTTAGCATGCTAACATGCTCATAATGACAGTGTTAATACGCTAAATCTACAAAGTACTGTATAATCTCCTTTGTCATAATTGTTAGGTTTGTGTGTTAGGATGCTAACTTAGAACTAAGTAGTGCTAAGCACTACAGTATCATCTGAGGCTGACTTGATGCTGATCATGTGTTTCGCAAGTCATTTACTTATAAGCCAAAGTATCAGAAGTCTGGATCACTGGATCAAAAGTCAGGGGATCACAAAATTATTATAGTTCATCTTGAGAGCAACATACAGTAAATGTTGAAATTTTACGGCAGTCCACATAACAGTAGTCAAAACATGTTGCCTCTAGAAGATACATCAGGGATCCATTCATCCTCTATAGAAAGCACAAATATCTATGTGGCAGTCCATTCACTAGCAGTGATGATTCTTCAGTCTGGAACAGAGTGATGGACCTTGTTGCTAGCATAGTTAAAACTTTTGATTATATCTCCTGTCTGGTGACCATTCAATGGGCAGTGACTTTCTATCTATAACATATTCAAATTGTGTATATGGATATGTTATGTTGTTTTGTACACAAACATAGCTTTGAATATATTAAGAAAATGTTTTTAAGAAGATGCTGAGAGTTCTTTTAATGGGATAAATAATTGGCATGACAAGATTTAGTTTTGTTTGTCCGTAGCATTGGAAGACTTGTCAAAAGCTTTTTTTATGTTAAACTCTGTCTGCTTGGTCAACACCTAAAGCTCAGAATCACTTGAGACCCACAATGTGCAGGTGCAAGGGTTGTGCAACTCGATATATGCTCATGAAGTTTTGCACACTGTAAAAGTCTGTTATCATCTGGAAAATCTTGCTAGCAACTACATCTTGGGTAGTAATCAGTGTAATGGTCTTGTCTAGCATGGGATTAGCCTGTATTTATATATAGATCTCTACACAGGGGTTTAGGTTTTGTGGTGTGACAGCTGAAAGTCCTGAGTTGTGCATGCAGCACTTTACCTCTGTACTACTATGTTGCCTTCCTTTGGCTTCACACACCCTGTTGTTTTGCTTGCTAACACAAGTGCCTTAATTTAATGCTTGAGTTACTTAATTCTGGGCTTTTCTTTTGATCAGGCCTGATCCTCGTTATTATTTGCAAACCATGATTTCTCCTTGCAACCATAGCTGTACCGGTGCTACACAAATACAGCAGCACATAGTATGGGCTTTGATCAATTACGGAATATTTGCCAATGGAATGTGTCCTTTAATGCACCCCATATTCCCTTCCTACTCTGCAGTGTGCTTGCTTCTCTGTTAAGTTCTTTGTGACATCTGAATGTAAAATTAGCTTTAAATTACAGTATGTGATTGGTTGTATACCAGTCAAACTAACATAATATATTTGGATAATAGATTTGTGTACCGTGTTGGGTCATGTCATAGTCTTTTTCAGTGGCAAAGTTGTCCAAAGTAATCCATAGACAGCATAAGGGTGCGCACCATATTAAGCAAGATGTGATGTGCAAATTCCTCCTTAGAATCTTGCAAGGGATTAATGGCATGACACTGGAAACTGTAAAATGTGAATGCAAATAGGGTGTACAGCTGTACTACAAATATGCTAGTGAGAAATGGAGCCCATGTAGAGCTTTAAACCTCTTGTTCTTTGACAGTTTATTAAATCACTTTATTATATAGTATACACAGTATACAGTACTGTTTATTAGTTTCTTATATCTTGCTTCCCTTGTTTATCTTTTGGCACAGTTTTGACAAGAAAGAGGTGAAATGGAGTGAAATATAAGTGATTATATTTGAGTGTATGACAGAGCACTGTAGTGTAGGTTCAATCGGGGTATTCACATCACTCTAAAACATCATAAATCATAATCTTCATAAATTATTTACAGTACCAAACTAAGACACAAAATAAATTCACAATAAAAACCCACTAAGAATAAAACATTGAAATCATTTAGCATCTGTTTATGTTACAGGTATCAGAATCTAACACCTGTAAGCAGATGTATGTATCCTGTAATACAGGAAAGAAATCATAAGACAGGGAGACGTGTTTCCTCTTTTCAATGTTCTCCGCCATTATTTATTCATAAACATCATCAGTTCACTGAACACAGTGCATTGTCTCTTTTTTCCAGTATCATAACTACTGTACTTTAGCTGTATCTTTATACAGGTCTCTTGGCTTTACATAGCCACACAAGTCAATACACACAGTACAAATTCATGTCACTAGTTGGTCCAAAACTGTTTCTCTATGGTTAACTCTTTGAGTATAGTTTGACTATAATTGCACTCTCA
>NW_018128013.1:2041211-2055972 GCF_001952655.1 Monopterus albus | reverse complement strand
GAGAATGATCGAGTGTACCACCGCCATTACTATTGCTCTCGGTGGGCATTAGCTTACCTTCCACGAATACACAGAACCATTTTCCCCTAGCTTCACTCTACCACTCACCCTTGAATCATAACATTTACTTATTGACTCTAGCAGTTTTGTGGGGTTTTCTTGTTCAACACTAACCTGTAATACAGGAAAGAAATCATAAGACAGGGAGACGTGTTTCCTCTTTTCAATGTTCTCCGCCATTATGAGGGAATAGCGGTGCGTGCGCTCCCGTCTACAGTCCCTGGAGTAAACAACAAACCCACACTGCCGCCTACTGTCAAAAGTGGTGTGACTACGGATACAATACTGTATATTGGCATGTCAACGGCACCAAACATCTCTTCAAGAGAAGATAGAACAACTGTTACATGTTTTATATCAAAGTAAAATACACATTCATACAAATGTGGGCACACATTGGTGGGCATCACATTTACATACATTTTGCTCAGATGTCAAGAGTTGTCACTGTAGGATGAAACCAGTTATTTAGGTTTGTCACCAAAGAATTTAGTCTTCTAATGAGTCAAAATTGTTGTTCCATTTTTAAAAATGTCTAGTAATGTATCAGCTTAGCTTATCATCTCATATGTTTATTGGCAGTTATTCTAAAGACTAACCATAATGCACATGTCCTTTCAGATGTATCACATGAGATACATTGAAAAGCATGTGAAACATCCAAAAATGCCACGTGGATTTATCATGTGAAATGTCTGAAAACCTCATGTGCTTTCAAATGTATAACATGTCAAACCTCTGAAAACCATGTGCTTGCAAATGCATTACCTGAAACATTCAAAAAAGACATGAAAATATCACATGCAAAATGTCCAGAAACCATGTCTCTTAACACATCATGTCTGAAAACTGCATGAAATACAATCTCATGTATGAAATGCACTATATGAAAATCACTTGCTTATTTTATGTACATTTTTCACGAGTGAAACCCTGTTTTACCTGTGATTGATGTCATGTTTTTTGTAAGAGCCTTGACAGACTAATAAACTCTCTTTTCCAGCATGTGCTGTCCCAAAACAGCAGCTGTGTAAAAGTAGCTTTACTGTATATGACTGAAACCTCTTAATCCAATGGAGCTCATTCTAAGCTTTACAACAATATGGCTTTTGGCATGTCTTGGTTTTTTCAATACCCTGGATTTGTGCATAATCCAAACTGTAATTCATTTATAAGTTCAGAGTGTAGAGAAAGTATAAAGAGGTGTTGAGGAGGATTTTATAGATGTCTAGACATCGTTCAACCTGTCAATTCTGCTGGCTAACTATGGCTGTCCAGTACCTCCAGTGAGTGACCACAGAATCTGGTTAAGATAAGAACAAACAGTTTGTTCATTTTCAGTAACAGTCTATTGGGATAGTAGGATTCAGTTTTGAGTCCTGGATACACTTTAACTGGTCTACAGCTATTTCTAATGATTTATGAGAATCTTTACTAGTCTTCACTCTTACATAACACAAAATCACCCATTAAGTTTTGTCATGCATTCATAATGTTTTCTATTTCTGCACAGTGTTCTGCTGTACCTCACTAATATTTCAAACAGCTCACAGCAGAATGGATTGTCTGAGGTCCTGAGGCGTGACACAAAACATGGTTTTATGCTTTGCTGTTTCCATAAAGTCACTATTTATTCAATTTATCTTTAGGATTTAAAAATTTCTCCTCATTTTTCCCCTCGCTGTTGAGACATTTTAGTGTGGACCCATGAATAGTGAGGCTAAACGTGGCTCTTTATAAAAACAGCCTGAAAACTAGAATAAATTATTCAAATTAACATCATGAACTCAGCACTTGTTTCCAAAACGCATCGGGCTTCTGTAGATGTCCTGTTGCATACTTCAGACGTTGGATTTTATGATGGGGACGCAGATAAGGTTTTCTTCTGCTGACTCTTCCATGAAGGCCTTGTCTGTGCAAGCATCGCTGCACAGTGGAACGGTGCACCACCACTCCTGAGTCTGCTAAATCTTCCTGCAGGTTTTTTGCAGTCAAATGGGGGTTTTGATTTGTCTTTCTGACCAGCATACGAGCAGTTCTGTCCGAGAGTTTTCTTGGTCTTCCAGATCTCATCTTGACCTCCACAGTTCCCCTGATCTGCCATCTCTTAATTACATTTCTTACTGTGGAAACTGCAAGCTGACAACGCTTTGCTATCTTCTTGTAGCCTTCTCCTGCATTGTGGGCGTCAATAACTTTCATTTTCAGGGTCTTACACAGCTGCTTAGAGGAACCCATGGTTGCTGGGTGTCCACAAGTGTGTGCACAAGGTTTGAAGAGTCAAAGTATTTGTACAGCTTTGAAATTGGCATTTACCAATGACAGCTGTTGCTGTGCATCAGATCTAACGAGCTGATTAAGGTCTGATACCTTGTGAGAGACTTTGAGACTCTGGAACTCTTAGGGTGCCCAAACTTTTGCACCATGCCATAATAATGTTTTTATTTTTTATTTTTGTTCAATTTATGGCATAAGAAGTAACTATGCATCACTGTTTGCTGAAAATATTGTGCATTTTTTCCATTTCCAAGAGAAACTGTGTTAACATCTGTTCAAATAAAAAATCACCAAAATCTGTTATTTATCAAGGGGTGCCTAAACTTTTGCATAAGACTGTATAGCTTCACATTCATTAGTATGGCTTCATATTTTCTTAAATTCCAGTGGATGTCTGACATGATGTTGGCAATGGCTGCTAAAAAATGTGTTGCAGCTACAGAGAGCTTCTCATTTAGTGCCCTTTGTTTTATGTTGTGCCTGGCAGAGATTTCTGGGAACTCTGAGGACATCCCCCTGGTGCGCTGGAGACAGCAGTGGCTGGAGAATGGCACTCTGCTCTTCCACATCCACCATCAGGATGGCAGCCTGAACCTCCCAGAACCAACTGAAGACCCAGCCAATGATTCTGCCAAGGAGGAGCTTCGCATCCTGCACATCTCTGTCATGGTAAAACTTTCTGACTGTTCACAGGAATGGAAACAGTTTGGAAACTTTCTTTTCACATGCAGTCAAAAGAACTTTTGAATTGCCCAGCATCTTTTATTTGCAAAAATTCAAATGATACATCAAATAAATAGCTTTTTTTCTTTCTTTTTCCCAATTTCATTAACATGGATATAGATTTAAACATATAAAATTGGTTTAGTGTGGTTTTCCCTAAGGCGGAAGCATCCTCTGATATATTATCTTTGAAATAACACTTTCCTCCGCCTTGTTTTTATTTCTCTGTATGATTCAAATGAAACAGCTGACTGCACACTTTTTTCAGAGTAAATTTAGTCAGTCTCTTCATTGTACAATAGGTCAAAAAGTATTTTATTTACAAAACAGATGTCTTACAGTTGTCTATCTGATCTAATAACTCTTCTCTGTATCAAATGCACATGAAATCACACTCATACAAACAAGCAAACAAAAGCCCCAGCTCTGCCACTGTCACCCCCCTGCCTGATTTGTTTGTATTGAATATATACTGAGTGCATGGCGTTCACTCTAACCTGCTGTTCTACAGCTTGCCACAGAGTACAGATATGTTCAAAATCAAGTATAGATGTGTTACTACTGTAAAGACATGAAGTGGACTCACTGAAAGCAGCAGGTTTCCTACAAATTAAGACAAAAAAGATGATTCCTACCGTTTTTATATCAGTGGGACGCTGTACATAGTATAAGCGGCAACAAATTCTGTATTTCTGTCTGAAACATAAATTTATAAAGTTTCCAGTTTCAGGAGCAGAACGTAGATTTTTGCAATGCCCACATGTATCAAAGCTTATCTGCTATGTCGGGCAGAGTAGGAAATGAATCCTTAGATCTCAGAACTTCCTCCTCTTGCCTGAGGAAATGTATATTTATTAGATCTTAGATATGCCACACCTACTTCCAGTGCCCTTTTCCAGCCCAAACATATTACAGTCATGTTTTGATGGATATGTATTTTCAGACATTGAAAACACATTATAGTTGCATATGCAAATAATGAGTCAGCTTGAGCAGGCTTTTGCTACCAGCTCCATCTGCTGAACAGAAGTAGGGGGCCACACATCAACACTCTGTGACCTCAGGACCTTAATATAATGACAAATAACTGTCCTCGACTATATTACCACATATCGAGCTGATCTACTAGGCACACAGGATGAAACTTTTTTTTATTTTAATATGGAGATCGCCAGCACAGAGGCTCTGCTTCGTACCTCTCTGAATTTCCTCTACTCTCTAATTTTTACTCCTTGCTCTATTTGCATTTCACATCCCATCAACCTCAGGTCTGTGTCTTTGTGCTTCCTGCTCTGATAATTCCTCACCCAGAAAGAACTGCGGCATTTGCTTCCACCAGGGTGTTTTCATGCAGGTTTGGATAGAAAAGGATTAGCATGCAGATATGAGCAGACCGTGGCAACAGATGGAAGCGGTGTTGCCGCTGTGCTGCCCAGGCCCTGCTGCAGCTTGCCACCCGGCTGGAGGCCCCCGACCTATAAATCCAAAGCCGTGTCACTTGTTCAGCTCCTTGTGATGCAAAAAGGATCCTGTGAAGGCTGCTTTACAAGCTTTTTAGTTCAAAAACCCCTGTTACTGGACCTCTTTCTGTTTTATGTCATGGGGGCTGCAGTGCAGTGGCAGTAAACACAAGAAGAGGTAGGATACGCTTTTGAATGTGTGAATTGCTTTAGGTATCATTCAAATCTTAGGAAACTTTTCTGCTATAGCAAATTGTAATGCATTTAACACAAGGGAGCACACCTTATGAAACAAGGGACAGCTCCTGTTAAGTTCAGCTTGGGTATTTGTGGTTTTCATTATCATTTCTACCAGAAATATTAACATTGCACTGAGATGGCTGTGCAATGAATGCATGGTGAATCATAGTGCTACCATGTAAACAGGTTATCAGCAGGCTGTCTTTGGTCATCAAAGCTCAAAATGTGCTGACTTGGATGAGTCAGACAGTCAGTCTGACTCATCCAAGTCAGCAAATTTTCAAGACTGTCAACTCTGACCTTAGGGCAGAGACACACCAAACCAACATGAAAGAACTATCAGTAACAAAGGCCAACCTCTGTGTAGCCTCACGTCGGCTTTGTCTGGGCCAGTTGGGTTGAAAAACATTATTACACCGCACAGACTACAGCCAACAGCCAATTAGCATGTATGTTCTGCGCCTGCGTGACAGAAAAAACACCTGCTAGCAGCAGGTGGTGGTATCTGTATTTGCCATTCAGAAAGGGAAAGAAGAAGATCTAGACTGCAGATGTATAAGCTATAAACAAAGCACCTCTCATTCAACATAGCTGCTGTTCATAGCTGCTTCTAGTCTGATAAGAAGTTGCAAATGACACTGCTGTTCTCTGCCCTTGTTCTTTTTGTTGTGGAAGAGGAAAGGGGGTTGTGGAGGCAAAAAACAAGGAGAAACTGCACTAATTGTGTTAAATCATGATGAAACAGTGACAGGCTGAAGGGGCTTTCCTGAACCATTTTCTGCAAAATGCATTGATTTGCTAAGTTGAACAGCCAATCAACTGTGGTCTTTCTTTCACCAGTGAGGCCCGATCACTGACACTGATTAAACATGTTGAATTGGCTGAAAAGGCACTGACAGAGGCCTAGTGCCAATGGTGCGGGACACAGCAGGTTGATGAGCCCCAACAGATGCTCACCAATGGTTCGATGGTGGCCAACAACCGACTTTCGGTTTGGTGTGAGTTTGTCCTTAGACAGCACAACACCAGCCTTAGCCCCATGATATGCCAAGCCAACAGTTGGCCATTGGCCACTGTCGGGCTGTTGATGCATGTCTGTTACCTTTGTCTTCAAAGTGTGTCCCACATCACTGGCACTAGTCAGACCCTGTCGTGGCTTTTCAGCCAATTTGGCATGTTGAATTGTGGCAGATATCGTTGGTAAGAGAGACCATTCTGACTAGCTGCTGAGCTTAGTGAATCAATGCACATGGAGAGAAATGTTCAAAAAAGCAACTTCAACTACTGTAGTATCCATGATTTCACCCATTTAGTGCAGTTTCTCCTTGTTTTTTGCCTCCACAACATCCTCTCTTCTTCCACAACCAAAAGACCAAGGGCAGAGAATGGCAGTGTCATTTGCAACTTCTTATCAGACTAGAAGCAGCTATGAACAGCATCTGTTATAAACCAGAGCTGCTTTGTTTACAGCTTGTATTTCCACAGTCTAGCTCTTCTCCTTTCCCTTTCTGAATGGCGGACACATATACCACCACCTGCTGGTAAGGAGAGTTATTTCTGTCATGCAGGTGCAGAACATATGTGTGGTGGGCTCAAATGTCACTTTTTCAAACTGACTGGTCTAGACAAAGGCGACATGAGGCAATGCGGCAGTCAACTTGTGTCAATGCTGGTTCTTTCATGTTGGCTTGGTGTGTCTCTTCCATTATCAGACTAGTGTGCACATAAATAGTTTATCCAGATAGGCTAATCCACTTAATTTGGAGGCAAAAACCAAAAGCACCCAAACTGAACCCAGCTGGTAGCACCATACCCACCGCAAAACTCAGCCATAAAGTTTTGCTTAATCACTGTTGTAATTATTTGTAATTATTGTTACTGACCATTAGATACAGGGCTAGGGATGCATTCGTTATACCCACCTTACCTCAACCCTCTGGCGTATTGACTTGTGCCACTGACTCGTGCTCAGATGTTTGACATGGAACAATGGTCCAATAAATAAATAAATAAATCGCTGTAATATAAACTGCACAATTTACAAATAGTAAAATAAGAGGGAAAGTTTCAAAAGCTGTTCATACAAGTTTAAAACAAACTATCAGCCTGTAGATATGATAGACAAGCATTATTTAGATGTGGGTTGTTGTTAGTTTCAGATGTGGTTCAAATGAATTCAGTTCGCCAAATCACAACAAAAGTCATCTCAGACACTTTGCAAAGTAAAGTCTAGACCTTACTGTTATTATCCAATTGAATTGAATTGAATGTAAAACAGAGAAAAGCAGTAAATGCTAACCTTCAGAAGCCAGAACCAGCAAACATTTTGCTTGAAAAAACAGTACAACTTTAAGTGCTGATCAACTATGTTGCCAATTAATTTTCTGCTGACCGATTGATTGAATTCTGACCAACAGCATGTTAAAGTCACCTAACCTTTCAAATGTTGAAAAGAAATCCTTCTTAGACTTCTTTAACCTCCTTTTCTTTAATGCTGGTCTCAAAGGTTGCGTTTTACAGTGCCATGTTTTTATCAAATACATGGAACGGTCTTGAACTGCTCCCAGGTCTGCACAACCCACTCAGGTCGGCTCAGCCAGAAAGCAAAACATTGAATCTGCCACAGTTCATTGCTTGGCCACTGTGCCCGCCATGAGAGTGTTTATGCCTAATGGATGAATCGGGCTTCCAGCATTTTTAGGCCTGAAGACAAGCCAGGCTTATTATGGGCCTGATCCTAAAGGCTCAGTGAACTGCACCAAACCTGGAGTCTGAAGCCAGAAAAGTGATTTTTGCCTGCTGGGCTGGTCAGCTGTGGTTTTACCTGAGTATTTAGGTTTCCCCCTCAGTTTTAATTTTTCAAACTACACAGCTGAAGCTGACATCCAAACTTTACTTATAGACTTATAGTAAAGAGTCATTTACAGATGTTACAGTATTTTAAGTGCACTGTTCTAAAGTTGGAGGGTTCCTCATGCAGGATTCAAAGCTTCTCCCTGTACTTTCACATCCAACAAGGTGACAATGGTGTCCTCCACTAGCTGTGGCTGCTCATCCATAATAGATGACTAATCTTGTATATGTCTGTACCAATACCAGGTGAGACTCTGGCAATTCAAAACACACATCCTCAACTTCAGCCTGAACCTTACAGGCAGAGACAGCTACAAAGTAAATACCAACACTGCAAACAAGTAAAAAAAAAAACAAAACAGCGTTTTAAAAGTGCATAAAATATTCAGTGTAGCAGGACTGTGGTTTACCTGTGGAGTATCTTCAGCTCCAGTGTATCAGTGCTAAAAACAATTCTCCTTTTTAAATTTCCCCATTTTAATCAGATGCTGTTTTGCCACAGGGCCTCAATGGATCAATTCTACCATCACATACAGAGGCACCCACAGCAAACTGAATCTATTACATTGTGTGAAAGCTAATAAGGTTTGCAAATTTAGGATCTAGATTTGCTGTTTTCCTCTTGTGAATCTCTTTTACTACTATTATTATTATATATTTGATTCCTTAGAGCCCATAAAACAACTTCTTAATTTGTGCAAGCATAATAACCCAAACTCAAAAGTAGGTACCAAAGACTTAAGAAGAGAAGAGACAGTGTCCACTGATGATGCATATAATCCTAAATGGATGCACATGGCTCACATAATGTAGCTGCCAACACTGTCCTTTTTGCAGAATGGTGTGGAATGTGGTCTGTATGTGCAGATTTGGTTTACCTTAGCTCTGTGGAGGTTGTCACAGTGAAAATTTGCTGTGGATCAATAGTGTGAAAAATTCCCCTCAGTCAACCTATAAGTTGAGGAGCAGCCTAGTCTGTCCAAGGTGTGTGGTGTGTGATGTTAAGGGCAGGAGATGTTGTAGTCTACTTTGTGCTGGCTGAAGCAGGACATTCACAAACATGCTGTTGGTTTAAAGAGTAGCTTCCTAATCACTCCAATTTTATGAGTGGGTCAGTTATCTGTACAGTCACTTTATTACACTATATACTGATCCTCATCCCGTATTGTAGTGTATTGAAATAGAAGTTTTCCTTCAGAGAAAATTTCTTTGATTCTTTTTAGTTGCTTTAAAAAAATCTATATGAAAATTTTATTGCATTCACTCCTGCTACTGTGTAACATATAACATAGCACACACATACATACACACATGTATGTATGTATATATATATATATACACTGTACATGAGAGAGAGAGAGAGAGAAAGGGGCAGAGAGGGGCAAAGTGGAGCAGTGGTTAGCACTGTCACCTCACAGCAAGAAGGTTCCGGGTTTGAGCCTCAGCTGACCCGATGCCTTTCTGTGCACAGTTTGCATGTTCTCCCTGTGCCTGCGTGGATTCTCTCGGGGTACTCCGACTTCCCCCCACAGTCCGAAGACATGGGGCTTAGGTTGACTGGTGACTCTAAATTGTATGTAGGAGTGAGTGTGAGCGTGTTTGGTTGTTTGTCTACATGTCAGCCCTGTGATAGACTGGTGATCTGTCCAGGGTGGACCCCGCCTCTTGCCCAATGTCAGCTGGGATTGGCTCCAGCCCCCTGTGACCCTATTCAGGAATAAGCTGTGTAGATAATGGATGGATAGATTATAAAATATCATTCAGTTTAATGGTTTTAATATCTGAATGCAGTTTACAATTGCAAGATCATAGTCTTTTGTACCAATGATATGTTGTATAGTATATCAAGGTCTGATGAGAACGAGCATGTTTGTTTTATTGAAATGGTCACTATATGTCTCAATCCACCTGATTAACATTTAACTGAATAAAGGTGGCAGTGTGTAAATGGTACCTTTATTCAGGCAGGCAGCACCTTGAAAATTGATTTGTGTATATTGGTACTGATGACACAGCCAAAGCTGCTCCTGCATTTTTTTTTCAGTCTTTTCTTTCAGTCATTGTTGTCAATATATGAAATTAAACTGAGGCTAAAAGTTCATGCCTCATTTTCTTTGAGTATGAAGCCAGTGTGCTGTGCTTTACATTTGCAAAAGAACAATAAACCATCTGAGTAGCATTTAGCATTTCAGCTCATGTACAAGTCTGATTTATCAAAAGCATGGTGTCTGCTTTTCAAGATACTGGCCCTGGCTAAAATCCCAGTGGAAATTATTTGATGCTAATGTCATATCAAGTTGGACCGACTTTTATTGTTTGCTCCCACAAATGTTTGCAGTGTGTAAAACTGATATGATGTTTGTCCCCAAAGTGGGAATTAGTACATCTAAGTTTATATATTAAAAACTATCTTTGCCTACATTTGGCATAACCTATCAAGGAGTGACCAGTCACAAGAAGGTATGAGGACTGAGACAGTGTTAGAGTGAGTCATTTCCTAACCAGAGGATTAGCGTTTCGATTCCTAGCTTGTCCAGTCCACATGTCAAAGTGTCCTTGAACAAGACACCGAAACCCAGTTGCTCCCGGTGATGACACCGGTGTGTGAATGTATGAGTGCTTGAGAGTGTGAATGGGTGAATGACCAAATAGTGTGAAAGCACTTTGAGTGTGCTGCAAGGCATAGAAAAGCACTATACAAGTATAAGACCCTTTACATATGGAATATATGTAGATGTAATTAAAATCCTTCTCATTTACAATTACAGCACCAGAGAGGAAGCGATTGTTGCTTTTCCAGCAGAAATGCAACTAAAGATTTGATGACAGATGGAGAAAGACATGAGGAATAAGGGGAGAACAGTTAAAAAAAGAACACTCCTCCATTAGGACAGGAACCAACACGGCTTATGTTTTGACATGATTTATGGGCCCTGAAAATATATTGAAGTGTGTGCACAATTAAGCAGACAGCCTTTTATTTTATTAAACAAAGCTCCCAGAGTGTCTCAGAGCTCTGTACATCTGTGTCTGTGGATGAACACTTTACATCCTGTGGAAACCTAACATTTATTTCATAGTTGTGACACTGCATCACTGTGACATAGCTCAGCCTGTGGGATGTTGACATTCATGCAGTGACCCTCCTAAATCCCATGTTGATAGCATTGATCATATAAACCTTAAATCAATGTGGCCCTGACCAATTGTGAAGGAGTAGCCTCATCTGAATCTTGGCCTCCAGAGCTGCTCTCTGAGCATCACAGCTTGGCGTGTTTTTGAAAAGCCTGTCGAGTGAGACAAACCAATCCATAGTTTCCCTGTGGGGTCTGAGGAAGGCACACAGCCCAAATGTCTGGCCTGTTTGTTGTGCTGCTGAATCTCTGATGCAGCCAACAGAGCACCATGGGTTGTTTTTTCCACAAAAACAAAACAACAAAATGAGAATTGCTGTTTCATAGAAGAAAGTTTTCTTCCATCAAAGCTGCACTAATCAATGTTTTTATATTAAAAATGGAGCAAATCAAACTAAGTAAATTGTAATTTTCCTCTGACACTGAAGTTGCATTACCGGTTTGCTCAGAGCAGTTTTCATGATGATAGAAGAAATACAATATGCAGTGTGAGTTTATATATCTACACATCACCTTATAATAACCTGTACTGCTGCATTGATCTCAAAATTTTAGCCATTTTTACATCATTATTGCTATTATTTTTTATGAATATAGTTAGATAATAACCCAGACTTGTACAGGAGTTGAAATGTTAAATGCTGCTCAGTTGGTTTATTGTCCCTTTGCAAATGTAGAGGACAAAACACTAGCTTTATACTGAGAGAAAATGAACCATGGACTTTAAACCTCAATTTAATTTCCTATACAGACAACCCTGACTGAAAGAAAACAGGAAAAAAGTACCAAGTCAGTACCAATGTACCAACCGCACACCCCCTCCTCATTTTTCCTGCTGCCTTGTAACATTTAGCTTAATAGCTATTCACACCACTGAAGAATAAAGAGACACCTTTTTACTGCCACCTTTATTCAATACCTCAGTTTAATCAGGTGAGACATGCAATAACCCTTTCAATGACATAAAACATTTGTACTCATAAGACTTTAGCAATGGTACAACCGACTATGATCTTATCATAAATATTTAACTTAAATTCAGATATTAAAAGCATGACCCTGTTATTTTATAATGGAGTTATATTTTAGAGAGTATAATTACTGGGTCTGAGTGCTGCAGAGTTGTCATATCCTGTCACTAAAGTGATGGATTGACCATGCCTCTATATGTGAACATACCTGTTGTCTCTGAGCGACATCCATGCATATGTGCTGAAGTGCCAAAGTAGAGGATTATTTCTGTTCTGACACATAAAAATATACAACGCCAAATCAGAAATAGTTGGAACGGTACGTAAAATCAAAATTAAAACCGAAAATAGTGATTTATAAATCATCTGTGTCCTGTATTACATTGAAAACAATACAGCAGCACATTATTTGATGACAGACCCTGGTTTTTGGACTTGTTGCTCCTAACAGTCTGGATGATCCTTTTCGTCTTTTGTCTGGATCATACAGCATCCATTCCTTCCAAAAACAAATACACAACAATACACATTTCCACTGTGTGATGGTCCATCCCAGATGCCTCTGAGCCCAGAGAAGTTGACTGCGCTTCTGGACACTGTTGGCATAAGGTTTCCTTTTGGCACAGTACAGTTTTAAGTGTCATTTATGGATGTAGCTATGTATTGTAGTGCCTGACACAGGTGTGCCAAAGTAATCCTGAGCCCATCTGGTTATATTGCTTATGATGATTCTTGATGCAGTGCCGTTAGAGGGATTTGAGAACACGATCATCCAGCTTAGGCTGTGCCCTTAGTCTTTATGCACTGAAATCCCTCCAAATTCCTCCAGATTATGTTATGCATGATAGAGGGTGACATATCCATATCTCTTCCTATCTTTCTGTGAGGAACATTGTTTTAAAACATTTCAGTAATTTTCTCACACATACACATGTTGAAAAACTGGTGATGCGCGGCCCATCTTTGCTTCTAAAGGGCTTGGCCTTTCCTGGATGCCACTTTTGTACCAAATCATGATGCAGTCACCTGTTGACATTACCTGTTTCAAATGGAATTATCATTTCAGTGATTTACATCATTATTAGACCAAATTGACTTAAAAGGTTTAAACAATTTATGTCTTTATTACTCATTTTCAGTGGTCATCTTATGTGATGTGCGTGACAAGGATGGTGACTTATTCAATGTCAAACTTGCCATTTACTCAGAGAACCTGATGCTAATAATCCCAAAAACTCAGCTTTCATTTTATTACACATATGTAGGTATGTATGTATGTGTGTACATACAGTATATATAGATATATGTATATATATATCTCTCTTTCTATATATATATATAGCAGATTGGATAGCTCAGTGGTTAACCAGGGCAACCTGATACCTGATGAGAAGTGGGCTACTGGAACAAGAGTACAAGAGCAAAACATTCATGGACAAGAGCTGAGAACAGGGAACTATTGGAATGCTACTGTACAATTAACCCCAGAGAGAGGGGTTACATACGGAGAATGTGGGACCTATGGATACCTCGAAACCCAACATCTATACTAACACTGAAACAACTACTACCTCAGTGTTCTAACATGTGCAAGAAGCACCTGCCATCACAACTAGAGATTGATGAGATACAACACAATTGCTACAGCAAGGGGGAGCCAGGACATCAGGTCAGGGGGGAGATATCATCATCATTACCCCTACAGTCGACGATTGGGTACCAAGCCCCAATAACAAGCCCAGATGAGCTTATTGCAAGAGCACATGACCTAAGATTGAAGATCATAACCAAGATAGATACCTGGAACCTCTGTGGCCAGTTACCAAGACTAAGTGAAGTGCCTTCTGAAAGTCTACTAGATGATGTGAATGCAGCACTAAGAACAATCCCTACTATGACCATCACTGAGACCAACAAGCTCATATACACCACAGCAACCGTGATCCTTGAGATGCTTGGCTATAAGTTCAACAAAGGCCATAAGGAGCAGTATCCTCCATAGAGAAGGAGGTTGGAGACCAAGATCAAGGCAGCACGAAGAGAAGTTAGCCAGCTATCAGAATTGCAGAAAGGCCTGATGAAGAAAGGGGTACGTAAGAAATACAACTCACTGTCCATACTGAGGCCTTAGAGACTGCCAAGCAAAGGCTCACAGCCGTGGCCACACGGCTGAAGAGGTACACCAGAGAAGTTGAAGCCAGGAGAATAAACCGAATGTTCTCCACTGAGCCATCCAAGTTGTACTCTCAGTGGCAGGGTAATAACATGAGAGCAGACCCACCAAGGCTGGAGACTGAACAGTTCTGGAAGAGCATATGGGAGAAGGAGGCATCACACAACAACAATGCCCAGTGGCTGGTGGACCTGAGAGCAGACCACAGCAACCTCCCTGCACAAGACCCAGTAATCATCACAATGGCAGACATTCAAGAGCGGGTCTCAAGTATGAAGAGCTGGACAGGACCAGGCCCTGACATGATCCATGCATACTGGTTAAAGAAGCTAACTTCACTCCATGAGCACCTGGCGGGACAAATGAACCAGCTACTAATAGATGGAACCCACCCTGAGTGATTAACTGAAGTCTGGACAGTCCTGATCCTGAAGGACCCTCAGAAGGGAGCAGTACCATCCAACTACCGCCCAATAACCTGCCTCTGCACAACATGGAAGCTCCTGTCAGGCATCATAGCAGCTAAGATGAGCAGGCACATGGCTCAATACGTGAGCAGCGCCCAGAAAGGAAGTGGTAGTAACACCAGAGGAGCAAAGAACCAGCTACTGGTTGATAAAGTAGTCACTCGAGACTGCAAGACTAGGCACACCAACCTGTGCACTGCCTGGATTGACTACAATAAAGCCTATGACTCAATGCCTCACACATGGATCCTGGAATGCTTGGAACTGTACAACATCGACAGGACTCTAAGAGCCTTCATCAAGAACTCAATGGGAATGTGGAAAACAACCCTAGAGGCCAACTTCAAGCCAATTGCACAAGTCAACATCAAGTGCGGTATCTACCAAGGAGATGCTCTGTCCC
>NW_018128013.1:2025767-2039779 GCF_001952655.1 Monopterus albus | reverse complement strand
TCCTTTTGCTACCTTGTAGCTGTCAGACAGTCTTGATCTCTCCGCCTTCCTGTGTCTTAATGCCTGGCATTCAGAGACTAAGTGACATATTGATAGTTCTGCTCTTATTCCATGCCTCTTCTCTCAGACAGAAGAAGGCCATGTCTTTTCTCTTGCATTCAGGACTTACATGACAGGAGTGTAAGTTATAAAGAGCACTGGTGCCATTATAACCTCCTCCTCATCCTTTAGTTATGTGGATTAATGAGCTAGGGCACTGGCATGCTTTGGTGCATGGTTTGGAATTATCAGCTCTATAAGATACCACTTAGTCCTCACTTTGATTCCAAGTAATGCCTGGCAGTAAACTTTTTTTTCTGTATTATCTATATTAGCCCCCTTTATGCATGGGTGCTAATGCAGCTTGATGGGTTTGAATTCCATTTGTCACTGGGGTAGATTTGATTGAGAAGCAAAAAGTACTTGACATTTGACATCTAATCCTTGTTTATTCATGTAACAATGGTGATACTTTAACATTAAATAATAATAAACTGCATATGTATATGCTCAGTTATCAAATTTGAAAGTTCCTTTACTGTCTATTTTACCACATTAATGACAGCAAGAACCAAATTAAACCTCTTTTTGTGAGAACAAAAGTATTATATATTAAAAAGTTATGCATTAACTTAGTGAGCAAAGAGATCTGAGTTTGAACACACCCTGTTTCTGTCGTCTGTCTCGTTTTTAATCAATACAGATACAGTAGACATTTAGACACACAGGTAGTACTGTGATTCAGTCTCTTAACTGCGACCCCAAGACTGTTGGCTAGGGTTAATTCCTGCAAAGCTGCTGAGAAGTACAAACCCCCACTGATTTGCATGCTAACTAAAGCTTAAACAATAATGTAACCATAAGAAACAGAAATCCAAAAGTCACAGAATTTAATCAAGTATCACTACAAAACAAAGATAAACAAAAGGTGGGGCTGCTAATGCTACAAGCCCGATGTTTAATTGGCATCCTGGAGCTTTTAAACTGCACTCGTTCCCATTGTAAGACTGAGATTGGAGGAGATAGAGCTCATCAGGTGGGGCTAACAGCCAACTGGAGTGCAGTGCACGTCACTCAGGGAGAGACTGGTCAGCGGTTGGGGAAGCGCTTCAAAAGACCCGACCTCTAGATGATATCTGCCAATCAGCCCCACTGACAACGTCCTCTCTCCACAGCACCCACATGATCAGCAGCACCTTCCTGCAGGCACATACACTGGCAAACATATAAACAGACCAAAAGGGGCCGGGGTGACCTGTGGCTAAAACACTAGGTGGAGAGAATATCGTGGCTTTATTAGAGCCTTTTCCCTGAAATAAACCTGGCTGTTGCAGCAGAATCGAGCTTGATGGGACCGGTTAAGCAAATACAACAACAATAAGTTCAGAGACACAAAAACACTTAAAGCTGAGGGAAACTGCAGAGTTTTGGTGAATATTCTGCATGTTTGTTTGTACATGTGAACATGTTCTACATTATATACAGTCATTTCAGCCATTGTTAATACAAAAATATCAATTCAGATTTAAGGATTAAATACCTTTTCATATATCTTAACACCTTAAGCACAGCTTAAATTAGTTTTATTCCATCTTAGGAGATGATTGAAGACCATACAAATGCATACTGTTAATATACTGTTGCATTTATTACACATCCAGCGATCTTCAGTGCAGTATGCGAGTGTGAACAGGAGACTTCAAAAGTGACTTTCAAAGTGCTGAAAATTTAATCACTACAACCAAAATACTCTGGTCTCCATTCTGACCACTGTGCCTGCAGATTTTCTGCATAAGTGGCCCATATCATGGTGTCATTTGTTAATGTCCTTGACAATTAAGTAAACAACTTGTGCTAATAGACCCTCACTTTTCCTAATTTAAAATTAATTTAAAATAAGCCACTGGAACCCCTATTTTTATTCATCCTCAGAACTCCTAATATGTTTGAAAAGTGACTTTATGTAAATTACTGATTAAAATCAATCTTTCATTTCCATCATTGTTGCTTATCTTTCTGTAACTCTAGTTGTTTGGCTGAACTGACATAGCTTAATTCGAAATAATGTTTTTCTGTCATTCTTTTAAATACATTCTGACATCATCTTTGTTATTATACTGTTTGTTCGGACTACTGCTTAACTCCATGTGACTAACTTTGTTTTAAGAATATTTATAATGACATTAATAAAACAAAAATGAAATTATGGATCACTGCGTCAGGTGAAGTGTAGTACAGCCAGAAACATCTGTATACATCTGGTTAGAGGGAGAACATGGTTCTTATGATGTCATTTTAAATGTGCTTGTAATTGTCTAACATTTTTTTAAATTTGTCTCCAGTGCAAATTGCTGATGTCTTTCCATCTCTGTGCTGTTACTTTGACATGTTCATATTTTACAAATTGCACAAAGAATCAGATTTTGATTTCAGTGCACAGCTGGGTATTAGATTTGGCATGAGGATGTGGCAAATTGTACATACTGTGCTGTGCATGCATCATTATGTGTTCGCAGCCAAATTACTCATGGCTGCATGTTATTTCATGTTTCCTGCCCCTCTTGGAAACCATACAAATAGCAATAGAATTAAAATAGAAATGAATAAAATCAAGCTACCCAGTGCTCTCATTGCTTTTATTCATGAAGGAGATGTGGTCTGATACTGAAACTGACAATCACTGTCTCTCCTGTGTTTCTGCGGGATGTGTGCTTTTGACTTGCCTCGACTTTGATCCATATTCTCCTTCTTGGCAAAAGTCTCAGACTATGCCTTTGCTTTTTGTGCTCTCTTTTCCTTTCTCTCTCTCTCACTGTCTCTGTTTCCCCTCTGCTTTCTGTCTGATTCTGTCTCTTTCCCCCCTGCTAACCTGTCCTCAGGGCAGGCTCAGTGTCCTTCATCTGTCCATCTTGTGCCTGCGCCCAGTCCTCTACACCCGCAGGTGCTGGTATGGATGCTGCTCCATCCCTCAAAACCAAAGCCCTCATAACTCATTAAAATCAGGGAGAAAATTAGTAAAATGAAAGTGGCCATGTGACCTGATCCAGTCATCTGGTATCAGTGCTTTCTGGACATGTATGAGCTGATATTTAAAATCACAGTCGACTAGTATTTCAGTATCTTCAGTATTTGCACAGGCTGTGACGAGCTGTTTTCCTTATGATTTTTTTTTTCACACTTAGGCCTGTGATGACATTACACTCACTTTGAGTTTTATTTTACTAAAACAAAAGTTTGGATAATGTGGTTAAATATTTGGTCTTTTTAAAAATATATTTTAATTATATTTTATTAAATAATAATTCAGGCAACTTTTACAGGAGCCTAATTTTTATATTTATATTTTCAAATTTATAAAAACAAAAGAAATAAGCACTAAACATCAAAATCAGCATATCAAAAACCATGTTAAATATGCAGTTACAGTATGGCATGCTGGTTGTCATAGTGGTGCAAGCACTTTATTGAACTGAGAAACCGTATTGCAAATATTTGTGAGTAGAGTTTATAGGAAGGCTGAGTTAACATAAACCAGCCAAAAGAAATAAAATCTGGAAATGAATGCTACAGTATATAGCCTGTGGTTTTATTGACAGATTTGGAGGTTTTGTGATTTTAAATGTAAAAAAATCACAAAAGGAAATGGTTTTTGATTCTAAGGCAGTTGGTGACCACAGTAATTCATGACCAGCCACTTTCACAGGTTTAGTCCTAGAAGTATCTAGGTGTTCATGTTAACAGTACCATGACCTGAGACACATAAATTGATAGGTTTTGTCCTCGATGTCACCAAAGACTATATTTCTTATGCAGACTAAGGTATTATGGTGTCGACTAAAATCAAATCATGCTTTTGTTTTATCGGGCCTTTCTGGGGAGAATAATCAGATATGGAATTACAGCTGGGTTTGGTAACCTTTTGGTAAAACTAAAATCAAAACAATAATCACAAACTGCTCTTAAAATGATTGGTAAGAAAAATGACTATAACCCCCAGCATATTTATGAACAGTGTGTACTGAAGCAGAAAAAGAGGATTCTTTGTGACCCGTCTCACAATCTCTATTCAGAATATGAATTATTACCTTCTGGAAAATGCTACAGAATCCTATGGTGTAAAATGTATAGGTTTAAGAACTAATTTATGCCAACATCACTTCTTAATAGTATGACGTGAGTACTTGGTCTTTTTGTAGGGCAACCTGTTGGGTTCAAACTGAAAGGGGTGGTCTTTCAAATTCTTGGACCTTTGGACTTTTTGCAAAATGGTTTTGTACCTGTGGCTGTGCAATCCTGTTGAGGTATATGTGCATTACTATCGGTTATTGATTACTACAAATATTTGTTTTTAATAAGGGTTTTTACTATTTTTGAATGTATTTTATTGTACAAGCACTGAGCACTGTATCAGTGGCACTTGTTGCAGTAATGTGTAGCCTACTCTGAATTTATCCCAAAGGAGACAATAGATAGATAGATAGATAGATAGATAGAAATACTTTATTAATCCCAATCTGGGAAAATTGCATTGCATAAAGTATATATAACTAATAACTAACACAGTTCATTATCATGTTGTTATCTGACTTTGGAAACAGGTGTTCCCAGTATCTTATGTGTGTGAGCTGGTGTTGTCATCCCTGTAATGCATGAAAAACACTAAGACAAAGAACTGTAAAATGTCAGTGGGGTCAGACCTGTGGATTGAGTTATTTTTTAGCTCTCTATGCATCAAATCACTATTAGGTTGCCAGGCAACCAGCATCCAGTCCAGGAAGTTACGGTGGTCATGGATTAAAAAGCTTAGCATATAACCCCCCATAAAACTAGAACTAGAATTTTTAGTTTACACTATGTATGGATCAAATTCTTGCAAAATCAGGCAGCATTTACAGTTACTTTACAGGAATGTATACAAACAGAACAAATAAGCAAATATCAAAGTCACCATGTTAAATATGCAGTTATACCACAGCTAAGACTGGTAATAGGACACCTGTGTCTGCATGCATCAGGTTTAGGCTGTTTCTTTCTGTTTTCACTCTGCGTTAGGCTAAGCCAACAGCTGCTGACTGTAGCAGCATATAGTAGTTATCATACAGACAGAAGTGTGATGTCAGTGTAAGAAAGGAAATAAGTGAACTGTCAAACTGTTTCTGTAAAACAGTATGGGAACTATTGCTTTAAAGGCTTAGGCTTTGATCTCAGTAGTTTCAGGGGGGATGCAATTAGTATAAAGGGACCAAATCACAGAAGTGATGAGCTACACAGGATTTATGCAGCTGCTGTAGCTGCTGGCCCTTGAACACATTCCACATGGTCTTAAATTACTAAATATCAGTTAAGAGCTGGGATCCTGTACTTTGTTTCAAGGTGAAATGGTTGCACAGTAGCATTGGAGCTACTGTCATTTAAAAAGACTGTAGGTGTTATTCACTATATTGCATCTGCAACCTTTTTCAAATTGCACTGTTGGCATCATAACTTTGACTTTGATCTGTATTCTACTTGGCAGGATTCGCTGACTCTTCTTCCTCCCTCTCTCTCTGCTATTTTTTCCTCACCCCTGTCTCTGCTCCAAATACCACCCTCCTCCCTACAGGGCGGGATGATTGCCCTTCTGCTGTCCATCCTGTGCCTCGTCCTGATCCTCTACACCCGCAGGCGCTGGTGTAAACGTCGTCGCATCCCTCAGCCCCAGAAGAGTGCCAGTGCTGAGGCTGCTAATGAGATCCACTACATCCCCTCAGTGCTAATGGGAGGCCAGGCCCGGGAGAGCTTGAGGAACTCCCGGGGTCAGGGGCCAAACTCCAGCGGCACCCTCAGCATCCGGGAGACACCGATTCTTGATGGGTACAAGCAGGGTTTTGGTGGTTGGGAGATGAATGTGACCTGAAAATAACCCAAAGCAGCTGAAAACAACCAACTTGTGCTGTGATGAATTATAAGTAGCTGTGGTTTGCTATTCAACATTTTGCACTGGCAACAAGGGGATAGAATAGTTTGAAATTCAATATCCAGAATGAAGGAATTGTTTCCTTCTATAAAGTAGTAGTCTCCAATGACTTTTTAAGCATAAGCCTATAAAACTCCTTATACATACATTTTGATACAGTAAAACTTTGACTGCTCCACCAAGCACATTATTGATATGTATTCTAATTTAGACAAATCAAGATAATGTACTGGTAATTCATATCTACTTCATCTCCAGATATGAGTATGACATTACTGACCTCCGGCACCATCTGCAGCGAGAGTGTATGAATGGTGGAGAGGAATTTGCCAGCCAAGTCACTCGTACCCTGGACTCCCTCCAGGGTTGTAATGACAAGAATAATATGGACCTCACACCTGGTAAGTTGACTGATGCACAAGCACTCAGGTCAGAAAAGACAAAAAAAAAAAAACCCTATATAAAACATGCACACACACATTAAAAAAATAAATAAATCCCAACTTTGGAGCAGTCTTATTCTTCTGTGAAGCTCAGGTCCTCTACCAGAGGCCGATGTCCCCGAGTCGAATTCCTTGTGTTTCCATCACATCTGGCCAATAAAGCTGATTCTGATTCTTCCTGATGTTGCTATCGCTTGGGGTTGCTACATCTATCACTACGGCCTTCTTCCTCTGTTTGTCCATCACTACTATGTCTGGTTGGTTGGCCATTACCAGTTTGTCCCACAGGATCTTATCTTGGTCATTCTCAACCACCTTTGGAGGTGTATCCCATTTTGACTTTGGGACTTCCAGCCTGTACTCGGCACAGATGTTTCTGTACACTATGCCAGCCACTTGGTCATGGCATTCCATGTATGCCCTGCCTGGTAGCATCTTGCACCCTGCTGTTATGTGCTGGATTGTCTCAGGGGCATCTTTGCACAACCTGCACCTGGGGTCCTGTCTGGTATGGTAGACCCTGCCTCTATTGATCTTGTACTTAGAGCCTGTTCCTGTGCTGCCAGGATTAGTCTTCCTTCCCTTGTTCCTCTGGTTTTTGCTGCCTGAGGTATTCACTAAGGGCGCATCACCCTGATGTATTCATGGATCTTTTTTGTTTCATCCTGGATAGTGGCTCTGATGCTCACTAATCCTCGGCCTCCTTCCTTCTGCTTAGTGTACAGTCGTAGGATGCTGGACTTGGGGTGAAACCCGCCATGCATTGTAAGGAGCTTCCTTGCCTTGATGTCAGTGGATCCTGGAATCCTTTAAAATGTACAATGTCAACAGGACTATAAGACCTTTCATCAAGAACTCAGTGAGAATGTAGAAAACAACCCTAAAGGCCAACTTCAAGCCAATTTCACAAGTCAACATCAAGTGTGGTGTTTACCAATGAGATGCTTTGTCCCCACTGCTGTTCTACATAGGGCTGAACCCCCTCAGCCACATTATCACCAAGAATGGTTACGGATACCGACTACAGAATGGAGCAACCACGGGAACCATAGGAACAAATGGGAACCATGAACAGGCCGCAAGGAAAGCAGCAACCTCTTTTAGAATTTAGTTATATGGAGCATTTAATGTGTGGTTCATTCTCACCACTTTATAACCTAATTTCCAGCAGTAAGTAGCTGTACTCAGCATAAAACAGCTCAGATGAATCCACTTTATACTTCTTGCCCTTCCAAGTGGCAAGCTTACAAAGTTAGTGAAAAATAATCAGAGTTTTATCTGGGAAAGCAGTGATAATTTTCTACTGAGGTCTTGCAGACCAGACCAGGGAGTGAGCATTATACTTAAATTCATCAGGTGGTCACAAACACAGCTAAATAAATGCTAATGTTGCTCTGTGATGTGCTATTAGGCAACTGTTTGCTAGCAGTATGTTAGAGTTAGTGTATGTCAGCTTGTTGTGCTCTGTATTTGTCTCTAAATTAATTTAATGGCTAAAGCTACATACAAGTTTAGTTATTTTATTTCCCATAAGCTTAGCATGTGCTGCACATGGTCATAATGTTTACATCTGTAAGGTACCAGAAATAAAACTCCAAATGAATGTTAACGCTGCCCTGTAGCTAGGTTTCCATCAAAATGTACTGTATATTGCAGATAATCTACAAGTTGGTTCATCAAGATAAACAGCTTGTAGCACTGAGTGTCCAGTGCTATTACACTATTGCAGGAGAGAGGGTACATCAAGATATTGTAATTAAAAGAGCACCAGCTCAACCTGTGAAAAATAATGTAAATATGGCATTTACAGTATGTTTGTTTGTATTAATTTGATAAACCTTACAGTTTCCATAGTGCACACTGCACAAAGATCTGATATTTCTGCTGCTATTTTTTTTTTATCCCTTCAGTGGAGCTGAAGCTTCAGAACAAAATGAAGCCATATTCTTCATGTACTGTACATCATGATTTATTCATGCCTACTTCCATTACACTTTGTCACATTTTGTAGATATTTATATGCCAAATTTTTCATTTCAGATTATTTTTGGTAATCTTTGAAGATTTTTTTCTGTTCTTTCTTTTTTTTAAATGAGCAAATTGAAAATTGGCAAAAAACAGCTACAGTAGATGCACTGTAAACCCACCTAGTGCCTTCTGGATGCAGACAAACAGAGAACAGTTACATGGTTCACCACAGCAACATTTTAAGACAGTAAAATGTGAAGTTTGGCCAAAATGTTTACTTTAAAAGATGTCTACTACTTTAACATACACTATGCAGTTAATACAGTAACAGTAACACTTTCACTTGAATTGAAAGGGAAAGTATGTCTAAAAGTTTGGCTGGTAGTATATATATTATCAGTCTAAGATCCAGAATGTTGACAGAAAATATAGATGAGAACTTTGTAGGCAAAAGGCTTGTTTAATTAATACGCTTACAGCATACAATGCATATTTTGTACATTAGGATACAAAGGGGTGCGAAGTGCTTCTTTTACTGTATCCACAAAGCTTTTGGCAATTTAAAATGACAGACTAACTAGACAGTGTGGCTGAAGCTTGCACTTATCTCATTTATAGCCATATGTTCCTCTCCACTTCAGCTGTGTAATTTTTAATAAAAACAAAGTAATAAGATGGCACCTGTGTCAAAAGATTACATTTTTCAGTATTGGGAAAATTTTGAGAATATAAGAAATCATTTTCCAAGCAGGGAACAGTATAATTACATTAACACAGTTGCAATAACTTAATTAAGCAGCACAAAACTAAAGAAAACAATTTTTTAAATCAAACATTTTAAAGCTCCTCTAACTTTTGCCTTGAAACTCTTGATTGTTAGAGAGTGGGTGAGAATCAAAACAAACTCAGGGGTAACCCCACCTCTGTCCCTCCTGCTCTGTCTGTGACACTACATCATATGTTGCAACTACAGTAAGAAACAGACTTGGCAGTCAGGCAGCTCAGCTGTAATATCTACACGTATGGCATATATAACCAAGGAGGCTTGCGGTTTTTGGTGGCATTGCAGGGACATAGGTCCTTTTTCCTACCTAAAGCAGTAACACAAGTAGATTATACAGAAGAATGTTTTCCCTGTAATATTCATACTGTACTAATGTTTAATAAATGAACAGGCCCTGAAGCAGGGAGAAACCACTTCTAGACAATTTTTTACTTGATTTGTCCATATTTGTGCTAAATCTTAGTTAATGTGTGTTAGTTTCTTATACAGGTGCAAAGTAATCATCCGAGTGGATGTACAACCAGTAACAGAGGGTTATGGCTGTGTGAGTTTCACAGACATGAAGGCTGAGAATGCTTTGCCATTGTAAAACAGTTTTTTTTTTTCAAAAGAGGGAAGAAAATAACAGTGAATCACTTGTTCATTTGTTCGACAGTGCAGACAGCACAGATATAAAGATCAACACTGCAGGTATTATTTCAAAGAGCTTATTCCTCACACTTGAATAAAAGACTCAGATGCCTGCCAATAATTAGTTTTAAAGAACATATTTTTCATAATCAGTCAACACTGGAGATCCAGCTCTCTTTTTTGAATAAGACAACACTGGAGTGTTGACTGATTATCCCATTCCCATGAGAATCGCTGTATGAGGTATGGAGTAGTTTTTAAACAGGTATCCTCTCTAAATTAGCAGCAGATTCACTGATTTATCCAGAGATTCGTTATGGTGTTTTTATGAAATCCAACCTGCCTCACCCCCACAGGTGATGGAAGCATAGGAATACTTACGCATTTAAAATGATTAATTTGAAGGGCTAGAGAAATAGATGATACAGGTAGCAGACCATGTATGAAATATTGAACAGTTTAAACAACTGTAGAGGTTACTCAAAAATAGCACTGGTGTCCAGACTAAAATAACAAAGACTGTAAACTAATCCACTAGGAATAGCTACCAACACATGAGCAAGTAAAATAATAATAATATGTCATTACTAGCTGCCTGTTTTCCATGGGTTCAATATGTTAGTCATGCAGTATAACTGGTAGTATAGCTGCTTTGTTGCATTGAATCTCCCATTTAAATGTAGAAAATCCCTGTCTCGAATAAGCCTTTGGACATTTTTGTCCATCACCCTCTATGGTTCAGCACATTCAGTTTGAAATAAAATAAAGATACTACATTAAAGTGAAACAAGTGAAAGTCATAAAAGTAAACACAAACAACAAAATCCACCAGAGCAAAGTGAAACTAAACAGTTGGATAAATTCTAAAAAGAAATTTATGTTGTTAGCATGCTAACATTTTATAATTAACACAAAATATAGCAGAGGCTTTTCCTTCTCTTTCTCTCTTTTATGTTTTTGTTTGCTTGTTTGTTTCTTTAGTCAGCCGCCTTTTCTTTTTTAATTGTTTCAGTGGAACTTCATCACTTAATGAAACAGATTATTTCATCCTTTGACACTGAAATGCTCTCTGTATATCCCCTTAATGAGTTTTAATTTCATGCCAGCTTTTCTCATGCTTTAATTTTGGCTATTTGACTTTCCTCCAAGTAAACAACATTATGATGTGTTTTCTTAGCATTACTTTATGTTTATGCTGCATTGTGGTTTTAAAACCATCCAGCCAGGATCATGTTTTTATTTTTTTTTTACACAAATGGTTGCAATCTCATTTTAGAGGGAAAGCTTTCAGTTTGTGCTTCTATTAATCTGAGCTTTCATGTCCCTGTGCTTGTATTTATATGCCACTTCTCCACAGTGAGTGACAACACCAAGCTGGCCCTAATGAACAAATACAAGGACAACATCATTGCCACGAGTCCCATCGACAGCAACCACCAGCAGAACACCCTGCTTCCACACAACACCTCCACCAGCCAACGCAAACGTCTCTCCAGCAACACCCGTGGTGAGTCAAATCCCATATACAGTTGCTCTTTGACAGAGAATAGAAGAAAATAGATCACATTTAACAGCACCGCTCCATGAGTCTTCCCACTGTTAGAGGCATCAAGCAGTGCTTAGTACAACTTCACCATAACAACTTGTGTTCCAAAGTGTCCAAAAAAATCTGTTATTCCTCAGAAGAAGTGGAAGGGAGTTAGCCCAGCTACCTACTGTAACACTATGCTCACTAGATTTGTTTATATCATTTGAACTCCTGTTTAATTATTGACAGCTCCAGCCACTGCTGTGTGCTGTGTTTGTCCCACATTTTAGAAAGGAGGGGATCCAGCTCTCTTTTTTGAATAAGACAATTTGTGGTCCCACACAATAAAAAAATAGACCTCTAAACTCAACATTTACACTGTTGCTCCATGATTCAAAAGAGGTAACAACTTCAGTCCTGGAATTAAAATTATATAACAGATTTATTTTAGTGCTTTTTCACACAGGTACTGCGCCTCTCATGTTTCACTGGCAACATCACCAGTACCAAATATTCACACCCATCAGAGAACATTAAAAAAGTACATAATCTAAAAATGTTTTTTTCAATTTAATTTTCACTTTGAGGTGCATGGCTTTTGCCTCTTAGAAACCCTTATCTCTATAGGCTGGCACTAATGAGTAACTTTCTATCAATAAATCTATCGGCTATTTTACCAAACTACTTTAACAAACATCAAGCATGAACCATAGACTATACAAAAGAAGGCACGGACACAGTACACACACACAGGCACTGTTGATCACTGTAGAATAAGCCCAGCCTAAACATTTTCTCTCTAACACTTATTCAGTGGACATTCTAAGGTAGCAGACAGGTGACTTTATGGTTTTAATTATGAGTTTAGCAGCAGGAGAAAGGATATTAAAAAGTTCTCCCTACTAACTGTAATTTAATAAACATGAATAGGTAACAGTAGTGGTTTTGTTTTTTTCGGGATCTTTAGTATCCAGAACAGCACTTGGGTGTTTTCTCTTCAGGTGCTCGTGCACAGACCTAGTGCTACTGTGGTATGATAACAAAACTTTGCACAGTGTACAAACGACTTCTCGTTTTCCTACAAAAGCTGCAATGATTCTGTAAAACTGTATTGTTGACTGAAGCAACCAATGACTGGAGCCAAAAGTGACTGACGTAAGCACACAGTAATTACGAAGTGATCTTCTTCTTCTTCTGTGGATTTTATTGGCATTGGCAACCACCTACAGTATGTAGTGATACTGAGGAAATCAGTTGTTTTAATGATAATAATTCAAGCATTTTAGAAGACAAAAGTTTTATAAAAATACAAAAAAGATGTTGGTTAAAAATTTTGATCTTGACGAATTTTCCAAGTCAGCATAATTGATTACACCTACTAACCGAGGCAGCCCTAATCTCTGTTATATTATGTCTTTCTTTGTTCATAATCTTGCAGATTCTACTCAAAGGCTATAACACCCTCAAACACACCTTGTTGCTAAAATGAAAATTTGCTTTTTTCAGTAAAAATGAGGCATGAATTGGAGTTAGGTGTTCATCTTGCAGCAGCACTGTAATCAGTTCCCAGCTGCATTTCTTTTGTATCCAGATGTTTATCTCTCACAGCTCTATAGCTGACAGGAAATCACAGTGAGTCACCAAATGCCAGCTCGTGGGTTTAATCATTGACAGCATCATGAAAGCCCACTGGAAATCCCTAAAGACCTTGAGACAGTTTCAACTTACTGAGCAAACATTATCAATAATTAATAAAAGATCCAAAGCTATAGAGAAGAAAAATGAAATAAAGACTCATGTGGCCTGTGCAGCACACTGAGGAGATAAACCTAGTTTTAATCTTTATTATCCTGCAAGTTGAACTCTCAGGGCAGAGACACACCAAGCTGACATGAAAGAACTAGCAGCAACCTCTGGGTCGCCTCATGTCGGCTTTGTCTGGACCAGTTGGATTAAAAACATGTTACTTGAACACAGAGCACAGACTACAGCCAATGGCCAACGAGAATGTAGGTTTTGCGCTTGCATGACAGAAATAACACCCCCTACCAGGAGGTGGTGGTATCTGTATTCGCCATTCAGTAAGTGAAAGAAGAAGAGCTGGACTGCAGAAGTATAAGCTATAAACAAAGCACCTCTCGTTCAAAACTGCTGCTGTTTATAGCTGCTTCTAATCGAGAATATGTCTGATAAGAAGTTACAAATGACACTGTCGTTGTCTGCCCTTGGTCTTTTGATTGTGGAAGAAGAAAGGGGGTTGTGGAGGCAAAAAACGAGAAACTGTACTAAATGGATGAAATCATGGATACTACAGTGGCGGGCTGAGGGGGCTTTACTGAACCACTTTCTTCACAGTCTCTGTCTCACTGATGAGGTCCAACTGGCTGACCCTGATTCAACATGTCGAATCGGTTGAAAAGCCACTGACTACTGCCAACGGTGTGGGACACACTGGGAGGATAAGTCTCGACAGATGTTCCCAGCCACTGGCTTTGTGTGTCCCTTAGAACAATAAGCCAATAAATGTTAACTGTGAATGTGGTTGGAAGGCGAAACTGTATGTACTGGGGTGGCTGTGGCTCACGAGGTACGGCAGTCATCTCCTGACCAGCAAGTTGGTGGTTCGACTCCTGGTCTCCCTGCATGCCTAAATGTTCCTCAGCA
>NW_018128013.1:1999900-2025736 GCF_001952655.1 Monopterus albus | reverse complement strand
GCCTAGCGCCATTGTGTGGCAGCCTGTCGTCATCGGTGTGTGAATGGTGTATCATCTCCTGTAAAGTGCTTTGGCAAGTGTAATTTTTCCACCCAGTGGAAAAAATGCGCTATATAAATACAGTCTATTTACATCTTTTTGTTTACTGTTGTTTTTTTACTAACATAAACTTGTATTATTTTCCATCTTCTTTATGAGCTTGATTTTTTCATACTTCCCACTGTCATCATCTCAAACTTTGATCTTTCCTTGTGTTCATCTCTGACTGCCCAAGCTGTACTAGTGAGTTGTACTGTATGGCAGGAGGAGAGAGGTTATAGCTGATGAAATGGAGAGGCATTATTCCATTATGACAAACAAGGAAAAAAGAAAGTACCAACATTTTCAAAATGTCATTTTGGAAATTTTCATTTGACCTCAGACAATAAATCACTTTCCTCCACACTTGGCTGCATAGATGCATTTTTCTCAGCTCAATAAAAAAAACTATTCTGTGGCTTTTTTTTCTAGTGGATGAAAGCATAGACTAGTGCACAGCAATTCTGAGGCCTCCTCCAAACTGTCAGAAAAGATTTCAAATGTAAAGCTGTCACGCCAGGGACCAAGATGGCGGCACATGTACAACACGAGGCTCAGCGTCTCCCCAGATTTTGCAATTTTGCAGTGATTCTCCTGCTCATTTTGTGTCTGTTCATGCACTTTACCTCATATCCTACACCCGGCAAGAACTTTTGGATATCAGTCTACACACTCCAACAGTTTTATCTCCAATCTTCGACTCACCCCTGAAATCTCCAGAACACCAGAGCCTACACACCCAACCCGGCCAGGCAGAGCACTTGCAGGCAATGTCACGAACATAAACAAAGGCATGGAAAGCGCAGAGGAGTTAGAGATAAGCCAAACGTTAGCACCACATCGACTCTCTTTACCCAGCATTTTCATTGTCAATGTGCGGTCATTGGTGAACAAGATGGACAAAATACGGCTTTGCATCATCAACAGTAAGAGACTTATGGACTGCAATATTATAATTTTCACTAAAACCTGGCTAAACAGCAGCATACCCAACACTGCTATCCAACTAGCTGGGCTCTATACACTCCAGGCAGATAGAACGGCATATGACTGGTAAGACCAGAGGTGGAGGATTGTGCATTTATGTTAACAAAGCTTGGTGTACGAACTCTGTCATCACTGAGAAACACTGCTCAGCTAACCTGGAATTTGTTATGGTTAAGTGTAGACCATTTTATCTGCCTAGGGAATAAACTTTGACTATAATAATCCGAACCTATATCGCCCCGGATGCTAATGCCAAGCTTGCTACGAGCGAACTTCACTCAGCCATTAGCAAACAACATACTGCACACCCAGAGGCTGCATTTATTGTTGTGGGTGATTTTAATCACTCCAACTTAAAGTCAGTGCTCCCTAAATTCCACCACCATGTTTCCTGCCACACCAGAGGAAATAAAAGTCTGGTCCCAGATTGACACAAACATGGCTGCTGCATACAAGGTGACCCCCCTCCCCCACTTGGGACAGTCAGGTCACCTTTCTTTATTTCCCTTTCCCAAGTACTTGCCACTCATCTGCCGTGTGAAGACATCAATGAGAAGCATCAAAGTGTGGCCAGAGGGGGCAGACTCTGTACTACAAGACAGGTTTCACCACACTGACTGCAGTATGTTTGCCTCCTGGGGTTCCTGTGACTCTTACATGGACATTGACACCTACACTTATTCTATGCTGGACTACATTAACACTACCATTGACAGTGTCACAACCCAGAAACAGATCACCACATACCAAAATCGGAAGCCATGGATGAACAAGAAGGTGTAGTTCCTGCTGTAGGCATGCAACTCTGCTTTCAGATCTGGTGATTAACAGGCCTACAGCTTATCCAGGGCCACTTCTGTTACCTGTAATACTGAAGTGTTAATTTGCACATACAGTACTCTACTCACAGAATACTGCTCTGTTATTAATTTGCACACTATTCATATGCAGATATTGTATATTTATCTTTGCACTATTTACATCCATTGAACTGTTACTTATTATCTTTTTATTCTGCATTATTTCATTCCGTTTCATCCCTTTGCACTAGTGTTTTATAAGCTTACTGTACATTATCCATCACTTGTAATTTAAATCCATAAAGTCTGTTGTATATCATACATTAACCTAGATATCTTACTGTAAATATCAATTGTACATATCTATCAGTAAATTAGTTGTGACTGTACATACTCACACTCAGCACTGCTGTTTTGGCACTTCTGGTTAGATGCTAAACTGTATTTCATTGCCTTGTATTTGTACATGTGTAATGACAATAAAGTTGAATCTAATCTAAGGATAATAAGGATAATCACCTTTATTTGGCCAAGTATGTTACACACAAGGAATTTGTTTCTGGTACAGAACCAAGGTCGCCATCTGCAACACCAACTCAAGCGATGGCTCTAACCATTGGGGGCAACTTGGGGGTTCATTGTCTTGCCCAAGGACGCTTCGGCTTGTGGACTGCAGACACCGAGATTCGAACCTACAACCCTCCGATTGGTAGAGAACTGCCCCGCGTCCCCCCCCCCCCCCCCCCCTTCTTCTTTTTTAAGGATAACTGTACATATCTATCAGTAATTAGTACTGACTGTACATACTGTAGATATTGTAGATGCTAATCTAATTTAACCCTCTGAGTTTGTTCTACAGTACCAATTAGTCATTTTAATTACATTTCATTCATGATTGACAGAAACCCAACATGACTCTTGGGACTGTTTGGTTTCTTGGTTTAAAAGAATAAGCATATTTCGTTTTCTTTGTTTCTGTCTCTGTTTTTCTGACCTTGACAGTTTCAGTGGAAACACACAGCCTCCATGGTGTTCCCGAACCTCAATGAGAGCATGAATCAGAGAAACAAAGTGGAGGAAAACATTTAACCAAACTCTTTTATCAGTAATAGAGGGTGAAATGAAAGAGTGAATGCCTCAAATACCAGACAGAAAGTGAAACTAGATACCACTGGCAGCACCACGTGGTGATGTTGGAATATTTAAACTTTTGGAGCCCAGTAATCCTGTAACATGATTTCAGAGAAATGAAAATAACACGGTGATGTTTACCTTTTTCAGTCTTTGAGGCTATAAGCTAACGTGATAAAAAAGTCAAAAGGTCTAAGGCCTATATTAGCACATAAAACAGCTTACTCATTCATTTTAATGAGATAACTTTGCTACAGCAGGAGACCTGACACAAAGGGTTCTGGAAAAAAATGTAGCCTAGACTAGCAATGTCATCCAGCAAAGTGCTGCATTGTTTAATGAAATATGTGCAGCTGCGCATTCCTAGTACAACATTTCGGAACATGGCTGGCATATATCTACTGTCTCCAAAACTAAATGTCATTCTGTCAAATTCTCTTTCATAGTATAATAGACTATCTTCCCCCAAAAAACACTTGAGATATGTCCACATACCTCTTGACCCCTTGTGTCCATCCATATAATGATTAGACTCTGACTGTGTCAAAACTAGTGTGGAGATTTTATAGTGCTGCAAAACCTCCTGGTCAGGGTGGATGGTTGGGCATAAAAGCCTGTCTTTTAACAAGGACTGTAGCTTTAGTTTCCTAAATCTAATCAAACCCCATTCACAGAGGCATCAGATCAAAAAACAGTCACGAGTCATTGTAACAGTCATATGTACTGAGAAAGGGACTCGCTGCCATGTCAACAGAGGTGCCAGATCAGTAAATGATCAAATGAGTCATTTTTGAACCCATTTTGTTCTTTAGATTAGAGGACCTGTTGTATTATACAGTAAATAACTGTACAGTGTTACGCTTCTTTTAAAATTGCAAAAAATTTTGCATGCAGGGGAAAAGTAATTCAGGGTGAAGCTTTTGTGTTGATTTCCACTTTGATGAACTTGGACATGCTAATGGAAAACTGTCAATGGCAATATTGGTTTCTGAAGAAACAGAAAATTGGGCAATCCAAAATAAAAGAAGAAACCAAGCAAGCAAGAAAAAACTACTGTTGCTAGTAAGCTGGTTTGTGCAGAGAATTATTGTGACTGACTAATGTTAGGATTCATGTTTTGGCTAGCAAGTTAGCGGTTACCTTGCCAGCTTCACTAGCTTACCAAATAGCCCTTCTCTGCCATTAAGCTTCTAGCATCATTTACTAGTGATGTGCAATACCACTTATTTCCTTTCCAATCTGATACCAAGTAAAACTCAGGCTGATACCAATACCTATACTGAAAAACTAAGTGAGGGGAAAGAGGTGGGTCCTGACAACATGGATTGATGGAGAAGATGAGATATAGGGCATATTTATGAAGAGATGCCTTTTTTATTATCAACAAATGGTGCCACCCTGGTCGCATTACTGTGAAGGGAGTCAATCAAGTTGTAAAGTAGATTTAAGTAGCAAAAGGAAGTTGAAGGGGGTTGCCCTGATAACACCTTAGACACTACACACAAGCTACTGCGCCTGTTTATCTTCACAGTATTTGGCAGGCAGTTTATGGCTAGCTTCCTTTAAGTCTGGAATGCCATTTGGTTGAACATATAACAACACACAGAGTACTAAAACAATACTCAGTTCACACAAGCAGTTTCTCACAGGTCTCTGTTCTGAAAGTTTAAAATCCATTGAATAGCATACAGTGAGTAATATAATATAATATATATTGATTAAACACAGCTTAAAACATATTTAATAATGTAATTCTCCTGACAGTGGCTCATGCATTTACAGAGCCATAGTTTGCATACAGACATGGAAAGCAATGTCTGATGTTCATTAGTTAATTTTCGATAAATTTGTATTTATTATTACTTTTGTTAGTTTCACGTTACTTCAGTGACCATTGTGAGCTTCTTTTTCTTTAATGGAAGGGTACCAACAATTTTGTCCATATCTGTATGACTGTCAGACAGAAGGAGAAGTAGTTCCTATCAACTGGGTATTATTTAGATTGTCCTGGTGATAGCATAGCCTCTGTTGATGATAAAATACACATATATAGTATTCTATCCCAAATTACAAAATCTAGATATTGATCTTTTAATATGAGAATCAATCCAAGAACAGGAAACATTGGGAATGGAAGTATCAGTATTTCAGGATTGATCTGCAAGTCACTATCATTTACTGTATTTTGTGAATATGCACAAATGGATTTTTTGTGCCACTATCTGGTACAGGGCTTTAAGGTAGAGGCAGTGCTCTGTCGCAGCCAAGGGTGTAGGTTTAAACAGAAAAGTGAAATGGACAAAATGATCCACTGTTTACGGTCTGGGTTCTACTGATGTTCAGTCAGTTGGTTCAGACAAGTTTGGTTACAAGAGAATTATTGTAAAGGATGCTCCAGACTTGGGAACATGCTCTATGAAATGTTACTACAGAAAACACTATATGAGCATGATTCATTTTACCTTGTTCATGGGCAATGTTTGATAAATACAGTAAGTGTATAAAAAAATTGTGTCACTGGCTGGGACTGCAGATGTGTAATATCATTTTGCTCCACAAAATCTCTGATATGGACACTGAGAATACTATTATGGGTTGTTAGAAATTCATAGAAATTCAACAATATTTCATTTAAAACCAAGTGATACCACAGCAGAACTACAAAGTACATACACGTAGGCCCAATAAACAGCACTCCTACCACATAATGATCCAGTCTTAAAACATGTTTGTTTTCAACTAGTGATCCAGAGATTGTGCATCTTTGTTGCCTTCTTCAAGTAGTCTTCTTGTATCTCTTTATCTATGTCTCTTTCTCTTACCACATCTGGGAGAGTGGGTTGAATGGCGCCCTTGAGCCAATCAGCCGACTGACACTTTACCTCTATGCTCAGAAAAAAGAAAGAAAAGGTCTCCTCTTAATTAATTTTTTAACATCTTGTTTGACTTCAAGAGTATGAAAACAGAAAGAAACTGAAGGAAAAAAATCCTAGAGCATTCATTCTAATTGAGGTGTCAGCTTGATATGTCACGATATAATGATTTGTTTCCTAAAACACTGAGCCATCAGACCTACACACACACTGTGTTTTCATGCCTTGTGGGGACTTTACATTGACTTACATTTATTTCCTGTAGACTTATCCTAACCTTAACCATAACCACTGCTCCTAACATCTAACATTAAACCATGTTGATACCCTAAAATTCAGTGATTGGCCGAGTCCCCTCAATGTAAGTGTATTAACAAACAGCCCCCCCTTAAAATTTCATTGCCTACTGGTTAGAACCTTCAAAGCTAGCTGCATGGAAATGAGGATGTCTGAGCAGGCAATTAGATCTGCTTCATGCACTTTTTAGTCATTGTATTTGGTGTTTTTGGTCAACTATTTTTCATCAGTGTTTTTAAATATGCATAGACAGAGCCATTGTTGTCCTCAGTGAACAACCTCTGTGCATGTGTAAGGTGGAGGCAGGTAAGGTAGCAACTCTTTTCCTTTTTGCTGGAGATACCCAAATGCCTCACTTCACTCCATATGTCAGGACATTTGAAACTCCAGTTACCTCTAACACAACTAAAAGTACAAAAGTTGCCAAATGGGTGAAAGCAATGTCAGATAGAGTGAGCAGTGCATATCTAGGCTTGCATGGCCTCTATCAGAATGTCATGATTGTTATTGCTAAAGAGGTGTATCATTTATTCCAAATTAATTGTGGTCCATACAGCACAATGAAGTTAATTATGTCTACATTAGTGGTTGAGGTTAATGTTACATTAGACATACTGTACTCCTGCATACACAACAAAAATTACCTTCATTCCTTGTCATGCACAGTGATGATATTATTATGATAAAGGGAAGCTATAAATTCACTGAAAGAATGTATGTTATTTGGGGAAGTCTTGTCAAGACTTGTCCCCTATCAACTTAATTCCTGTCCAGAGTGATGACAACTCTCAGTAGATTACCATGAGGCTGAAGAAAATATTTTCAGCAAAGTTTGACTTGAGAGGGAAATGCACAGGTAGAACTACTGTAATAATAATAATGATGACCCCTTTAGCTATACCAGTGAGGCATATATATATATATTTATTAGGTATACCTGTACAATTGAATGCAATTCAGTGCAACACCTCTGCCTTAAAGGTAGGGTTGGCGATTTTGTTTCAGAAGCATTTTTTGTTGCATATCCTGAAATTCTCTTTTCATCCTGATGGCAATGAATACATCAAATGTACTGACAACATAAAGGAAAAATACTGCCATTGGTGGCAGCAGCAGGGCTGGAAAAAGCCTGACCAGTAATTTTACTCGATCTAAGCAAAACTATTGAATGGTCTACCTGCCTCAATGCATGAGCCAAGAGTCTCCCACAAGGCACTGCAGTTGCAGGCAGATACTGTATGTTACTGCTCTGTTTTGATAGCTAAAGCTAGCAAGCTATGACAGAGCAGGTACCCACAGCAGCTTTTGTTCACAGATGGAGACCATTGTCACAGGCCAGGCCATCCTCTTTAAGACATAGTATAGCCTTAGAGGTAATGTTGCTCTTGTTGCCAGAAGTTACTACCTCCATGCAGTGTGCACAGTGTGACAGCAAAAAGACCACCGCATGGGACAGACTCCTTCTACATGCAGCCACGGGTGTGGAAAATACCAGCAGTGGTCAGCTCTAAGTGTATAGGAATATAGGAATGGAATGTAGTTAACTGGGCATCAAGGCCACATGTAATGTTCATGTTACCAAGACAGAATAAAGCATGTGTTTTGAACAGTTATCTGGCCTCCCTCTTCACTTTTCCTTGCTGCAAAAGCCCATACTTCTAAGTCTAGTTATCGGCTACGTGTCAGGGCAACACAGTATGTGAGAAAATTACAACAAAAAAGAAGTTGGATGCTGCAAGAAGTAAAACCTACGATAATGCTGGTGTGACTTTTGAATGATGGTGACCACTGAGAGAACAACTGGGGCTGTCCCAGCTTTTTCTGATTTGGGGTTGTATTGTTTATAAACTTCCATTGTGGCCTTGATTGCTCTTATGTTAGACTAGAAAAGATCTATGGCTTTAAGGCTGTTAAAAGCGTGGGTATTGTATCAATTTTATGTGTTATAATACACTTATACATTGTAATTACAGCTACTATTTGCAGGTCATGCCAGCGCCTTGCAGGCACAGCACCACCATTGGTGTGTATGTGCCTTTGTATTACTTACATTTAGGGGACCGAAGCCTGTTAACACACTCACATTGTGGGGACTCGGCCTTACTGTCCCCATATGGAAGTGACTGAATTTTAAGGTGGCAAGATGGTTAAAGGTTAGGGTTAGGTTAAGGTAAGGGTCAGAGTAAGGTGTTTAGCAAGTAGTGGTTATGGTTAAAGTTAGGATAAGTCTATAGGAAATGAATGCAAGCCAATGTAAAGTTCCCACAAGGAATGAAAACACAGCGTGTGTGTGAGTTGGCGCCGCACTTGGGTGCCTTAGTACTGTACCGGAGACAAATTATTTGTGTGTATAACATACTTGGCCAATAAGTGATTATCATTAGATTAAAAAAAATAATTAGCCTTGACCTGACTTGCTCTGGCCTTTGAATCATTTTTAAGTTTATATTGCTGCATTAATTCAAGTTGCTGGTTGTATCTCTCTCACAAATCTATCACCCTCCCACATTTATGGAGTTGTGGAGCACTGGGCAAAATAACTTTTTTTGTGGATCATAAGAGGTTCTTTTATATAATAGGTCTGCTGTGCATGCTGAGTTGCAGGTGAACATCCTGCAGTGAATATTTAGAGGGGCCTGTCTTGTTTTCATGCCAGCATTCACCTCAGCACCTTTTGACTCCCATTTAATAGCAAAAGCTGACAAATACCTGCTGTGTGAGATTTAGCCTTAATTCCTCAGGAGACACTTTTATACCCCTCTGTAAGCCAGGCAGGAACATGCCATTACATTTCAAGTGCCATCCTGGTGAGAAATGTTGAAGGAAATCGTTGACATCCCTGCTTCTGTGATGAAACTTAAGTACAAGTAAGCATCAGCCTGAACCTGTGAGCCCTGGTTGTGAGCATTTAAATGTACACTTATCACAAACTGGAAATGTTTCAGAGTTCGATATTGCAAGTTTTTCTTGTTGATCTGTTAATGTCACCTTTTACACTTTTTTTTAATTTCATTTTGCCTAAATCTTTTGCTATAAATGATATTTCACCTGCAAATGTTTGTGATAGATCAGTTTGCACTCTCCTCCAAAACTGAAAGGTACATTTTCTGTCTCTGAAAATACTTTTCTCCTTCTTCATTGCAGACAGACATGCTGTTGCACTTTGAACCACTTTAAGCCATTTCATTGTAGAACTATTTTATTGTAGCAAACACTTATTTTTTGTTCTCTTCGCTCAGAAATTTGTGCAGCTTCAAAACTGTCCTTGACAGCTTTGCTTTATACAGGTGTTTATAGAGCCACTTATAGCAAAGGCTTCATTTCCTATACTGTAGTTGTGAACTTATAAATCCTAACAAAATGTCTTCCACAAAACAGTTGCGTTAGTTAGATTGATCGTTGACGTCATGGGATTCTACTCAGTTTAGTCGAAGAGAGTATTTAAAAAAAGAGCAAGGAAGAAAAGTTTAAACCCTGGCTTTTTTGCTTACCTCCACTCAACTGAACAATCATGGCAAAGGGTAGATATTGGATTGTTAGTTTCAAAGCTGAAATGGTCACACATAGACCCCTCTTACCAGACACTGGAAAGGTGCTGGGGAGGGAGTGTCCAAAGCTATTTGACCCTCTGACATGCAGTTCTGATGAAACATACTGGTTGCTTAAGAGTCTACAACTATCTTAGCAGCACTGTGAAGATGTGCATCGTACTTATGTATATTTGTGTAAAATGCTGACAATTCTAAATAGCAACAAATGCAGGGTACAGCTCAGGTTGATGGCTATGTCATCACTTTGCAGATTTATTTAGTCATAAACTGAAATATTCAACAAAATAAAAATTGGACCTGAAATCGGACCAGAAATCAGGAGATCACCAGTGTCGCTAGGATTTATGGTTTTGGCATCATGAATGTTTGTGCCAAACTAATGCCATTCCATCCAATAACTGTCAAAGCATTTTACTATAAAACAAAATGTCAACCTCATCGTGGCACTACGAAGCTAAAGGCAGGGGATCACCTAAGAAGGTAGCATTAATTCTCTACAAGATGTCATGGCATCTTATCCAATAGTCGTTAAGATATATCATTCTGGACTCTGGAGTTAAAGTAGTGGACTGAGTGACCAGGCTAACACTGTCATCATGCTGTTAAAAAAATGACAAGCACTTGCTTGTTCCAACTTCTTATGTAACATATCTGTTTTTGTGCTTGCTTGATTAAACACTTTAATGAATAATAGAAAAAAAGAAAGGAAAACAAATACAGTATAAAATCAGTTATATACATTAATTTCAGCTTGCTTGGACTGAAAGAATGTAGGCCACAGTAACACAATCTGCTACTAAAGTAGTAAACCAAAAACCAGATACTGTATTTCCTGAATCCCCAGTATACTAGAAGCCTCACCAGGTTACAGTTTCTGCTCTCTCCCTGGACCCACTCAGTCTGAGAGAAACACTTACGTGATCTGTGTCTCAAATTAGACCTTGTCTTCCTTTCGTCACTGAAGACATTCAAATAAATTTTCCCATTCTAAAGTCTTATTCATACTGCATGGTGCCAAGAACTACTTCTGTCAGTGATGCAGACACAGCTTCTCCTTGTGACCCTCAGTACCCCACAATGCATTAAGGTTTGGAAATATGGGACAAAATCCTATTTAACTGTTGTTTTCAGATTAGGTGATTAGTCAACTTGTATTGTAAACTCAGGAAACTTGGAGCTTCCTGGACCTAGCTCTTTAAACCTGGAACCTTTTGGCCTTCCTGCTTCATGAGGACACAACATTATTATTCACTCTCTGTAAACACATTGTCTAGTTTGCAGAAGAGCAGCAAGTTTATCACATCGGCTTTATGTCCTCTGAAGGCTACTGTATGGCATGACAACAAATGTACAATGCTTAGTGTTTCCATTTCTGGCTCAGAAAGTCTAACTGTCATGGTTTCCTGTGTTTGTGTTGTTTTTTTCCCCATCTCTCCCTACCGCTCTGCCACGTCACTCTAATCAGCTCTGATCACCTCCACCTGCAGCTTGTTAGTGCTTGGTAGTGATGTGTCGTTCACGAACGATTTGTTCATTTTGAATGAATCTTTCCCATGACTCGAGAACATCGGGTCATCTCGGGAGTGATTCGTTCATTTTGCTGAATGAGATTCAAAGAACCGAATCAGTAAAATGATCCGAACTTCCTATCACTAGTGCTTGGTTCAGCGCCCTACATATACGCCCTTCTTTCCGTTTGTCCCTCGCTCGTTCATTGACTATCTCATGCCTGTGTTTCTTGCTATATTCACCTGATTGCTGATGATCACATGCCTGTGTCTACTACCCAACGTTATTCTGGCTCCTCTGTTTACTGATCTTATGTTTGTCTTGGCTCCTCTGTTTACTGATCTTATGTTTCTCTTGAGCTGCGGACCTTAACTTCTTCCCATGAGCTTCCTGCTAAGTAAGCTACTCACCTGCTACTTACCAGTTCAGCCTGCTCTCCTGTGTGTGGAAGACTTACACATCACGCTATCCTGCTGATTAAGTTACTCACCAGCAACTTACCTGTTCATCCTGTGATCGTGTTTAAGGGAAATCTGCACATCGAGCTATCCTGAGAGTCAAGCTACTCACCGGTTACTCACCTGTTCCTCGTACTCCCCAGCGTGAATACAATCTACACACCAACCTCCTCTGCTGAGACTCATCCGAGACTCATCACCACGCCACTTGCTTCCCCTGTCCTCCAGGGTGGAGACATTCTTCATGCTGCCAGCTTGCCTTCATCTCCAGTTCCCTGCGCCCTGCCTGCTTCATCCCCAGTACCCCATGGCCTGTCTGCCTGTCCCATCCAGAACCTGCTCGGCCTCTGTTCTCCTTTTACCTCCACCTGGTATCCCATTCCTTATTCATTTAATAAAGTCTCTTTAGTTCCACTCCTGTGCCTGTGTCTGCCTATTGGGTCCACCTGTACCTGCCATACAATGACACTATCATACTCTCTGGGCGCATTCCTGTATATAAATACATGGATTCAGGTCTTCTAGCAAAGCATCTCTGAAAGGTCTCTTTTCTTTCTTTGCAACAGGGTATTGTTAGAATGATTTTTTTTTAAGCAGACAATGAAATATATACTGTACAATCTCTCTGTACTTTGCCAGCCTGCTTATGGTAAGCCCCTTGAATATGAACCTATAATCTGTACTTCCCTGCGCACTGCTACATGCTACAGTGGCAAGAGGAAATTGAAACTCTGTTTATTGATAGCAGAACATCCAAACTTGCACTAACAGTGCTTACTTCATCCTTCAACACAATGTGCTGCAGACATGAAGGCCTCTGTACAATAAAAAATGAGACTTTAAAATCCAATACTAAACTTTGTGCAATGTGTTTGAAAACCTTTCTGATGATATTCTACTAATAGGTCCTTGTATATGCTAGCTTTTTTATCCAGTCCAGCATTTCTCTACAACAGCAATGTCAGTTGGTCCCCACTTGAACTATTCAGTTGATTACCATGACATTTTTGTACAGGTATTCATGGTCCTCAGAGAAGAAAGCTTAATGACTTTGGTGATTGCCTGACTTTTCATATATGCCACCATGAGCAGGGAATTTCTCAACAGTTTTTGGAAGGATGGACAGGGAGTTTACAGGATAAATTCTAGTTTGATAATCAGTTGACTTTACCTTTAGCTACAGTATATAATTGTGTTACAATGTTAATTTGTATATTATTTTTGCACCTCTGAAACTAATGGCATTTGATCAACCTCAGCTGCACCCAGTGTTTAGTGCTAATTGACATTAGCATAGTAAAATGTTAAGATGAACAGGGGAAACATTTTGAGCATCTTACCATGCTGTCTTAGCCTTTAGCTCCAAGCAGTGCAAACACATGGTCTGGTTTTACTTCTTTACATGTTCATATTACCAAAACATTTGCCTCACACTGTATCCTTTTGTAACTTATATATATACTTACAAATATTAATATATGTAACAGTAAAACATCATTCTGACCTGAGTGATCAACACCTAAAAATCAGCCATGACAGAAACTTAATGAAAATCATTTAATAGAAAATAAATTTTTCAAATGGAACATACATTGAATCCTTTTAGTTCTTGATTGATGAATATTTAATTGAAGTCAAGTTATTATTTGTTCTAATTGTTGTAATTATTTGAGTTTTTTCTGGGAAGAAGTAGTTCCTCCTCCCCAGTTTAGGACACAGAACCTTTATTTGTCTTCATTTCAAGAGCATGTAGAATTCCAGAGAACCTTGCCAGTAAACATTTCTGAGAGAAAGTGTGCAGTGAGTATTGCTTCATTATTAAATCAATAGTGTGAAATGCTGCTGCAACAATGGTGTCATCAAAAAAAAAAAAAAACAGTCCCACTTGCAAAGTAAAGCAACACAAACATCTGTCCTGTCAGATAGTCACAGCTGCCAATAATATTTACACTATGCATTCATATTTTTAGTGCATATTGTTCTAAAACCAACAATATAAAAAGCTGATGAAGCTACTGGCATGAAAAAAGTCCTTCTCTGTTTGTCACATTGACATTGCTGCCAACTGTGTGTTCATTTTCTCATTGTTTCTGAGGGTTCTTCTCCAATTTAATCAAGCATTGTGTCTTGGTTGGGGATTTTTAAAGCTCTCTCACTGAGCAATGCTAGCATGAATTTTATTTCAATATATCCTGCCGAGGCAGCAAATCTTTGCTGCTTTGATGGATTTTCCCCCTCACTTTATGAGTTGCGCAAACGCTTGTAAGACAAGCTTCAAAACATGCTCTCTAAATATAGCTAATGCCTCAGCTAAAGCACATTTTGAAATGCATTTTGGACATGTACTGTAAGAGCAGTTTGTTTATCCTTTTGCTTTGTACCCTGCCTTCGTCCTTAAGATTATAATGCAGCTTTAAATGACAGATCAATGAGGCTCCATTTACTTTCTCATCAAAATGCAAAGTGGAGAATCATTGAAAAGTATGAATAGGATTATTTCATAACAGAGCTCCCAATTTACATTTATCCTGCACTCTTCCTTGTTAAATACACACACATATATTTGCACTTCTATCTTTGTAAGAACACATATTGCATTTCCTAGCCCACTACCCTAATACTTAACCATCTGAACTAAATACCTAACACCTAACCGTTACCCTAAGCCTAGACTAAACTTAATTGTAACCTGAACTCTAAAATCAAGTCTTAACCCTGAAAAGGCTGTTTCAGAAAATGAGGACCGTGCAAAATACCCCCACTTACCAAAAATGTGTTCACTTTGTAGCAAAAATACTTAAAAAAAAAAAGACATGTTGGTGTTTTTCTAGAAAAACACCATATCCATATACATCTTGTGTGTGTTTAGCAGTTTACTAGTCTTAATGTTTTCCATCTCACCTACTGAATATATATCATGTATCATTTTCCATCTGTATTTTGTTTTAATGGACAAAGTTTGTCACTTACTCAGTTTGATCACTAAATTTTACCAAGCAACAAAATGTTAGCTCAGATACTGCCACCTATTTATAAAACTAAACTCTGTCCAGCTGTTAAAGACTTTTTTGCAAATGTTGTCGCTATCGTTGGACAAATGTTGATTTACATTATTTTTAAATTAAGATGTAATCATCCTGCAGGAAATTCTTGAGTGATGATCATTTTTTTCTGTGAGCTATGAAGCAAAAAAAAAACAACAAAACAACAAATATTAGACTTAAATGTTAAGACTTTAAAGTGTCCTCAGTTTTATGTAATTTTACATGTAATACTATGGAGTTTTAGACTGTTAATCAGACAAAATAAAAAAATAAAATACACTAAAAAAAATGGACTATACAGCATCCCAATTTACTGCTGCACATACCAAACTTTGTAAACTATCACCACTTCAGAAAAATAAGCATTTTTAATATATCTCTTTTTGGTAAAAGGCTGTTGGCAAGAGCTGTTAAATGCCATTCATTAATTTACCTTTGTCTCAAGCTATTAATTTACTCCTAATTGTTTAGATAGTTCTATATCAAGTCATGAAGGACAAGTGCTTCCATTGGAATAGTACAGCACCAACAGCTTTAAAGGACACAGTAAATAATTACTGAGCTATGACAGCACAATTTCATTGCTATATAATCTGAGTGTGCTATTCTAATCAACTCAGGTACTGTAGTACGTATGATTGTTTTAGCCAACTTAAGTGTCAACACTTCCACAGTTGAACCAGAAATAGGGAGTGTCATTATAAAATGGATGACTTTTAGTAAGCAAAATTATTTTTTCAAAAATTTGTTTTCCTATTTCTGGAAGTGCCTTTTATTATGCAAAGCTATGTTTGAAATAGGTGGTTGCATTTGACTGAATACGTTATATAGAAAAGTCATGAAATACAAAATTACATCTCCATTTTATGAATTACACAAATCATGGCAGAAAGTACCACAAGGAGATAAATTTGCATATATTTGCAAAAATGGGTGTTTCAAAGTGCTTGGTAACGTAGTTGATACTGGGAGTCTCAGGTACTAACAAGACAAGTTCATTCATTTAATTTATGCATTAATGCAATGCAAGGACATGTTGGCAGTAAAGGTCTATATGTTGTTCGATGGGTAGAGCAGTCATCTCCCAACTGGAGGTTCGAATCTCGGTGCCTGCAGTCCATGTGTCAAAGTGTTTTGGGGCAAGACACTGAACCCCCAAGTTACCCCCGATGGTTAGAGCCATCGGTTGAGTTGGCGCCGCAGATGGCTGCCTTGGTTCTGTACCGGAAACATATTCCTTGTATGTAACATACAAATAAAGGTGATCATCCTTATCCTATATAAAATTGGATCGTACATGCCACTGACATCACTGTGCAATTTGGATCTTGCTCTTGCCCTTCACAGTTAACTTCACTGATTTAGATGATTCAACTGCAATGAATCAGCTGTATTAAAAATTGCTGTATTAACTGCTGGTGTGACTGAGCCACATTCGATCTCAACTTTGCTTATAATAATGAGAACATAATTTGCTCTATTAAAACTCCAGGTAAAGGTGCATACACTATGTGTGTCCAACTGTGTTTCACAGCTTTTGGTGACCACCAGTGTTGCCTCATATTGACTGTAGCCAGGCGCAACATGGAAGAGAGGTGCCGTACATTATTAATGGGAGGAATCTGGACAGGCTCCTCTCACCCCTTTAAGCACCGTGGAAACCTGGGGCCTGTATCACAAAGCAGGATTAGTAGCTTATCCAGCTAGCTTTGGGTTTAACTCAGGTTTTTTGGTATCACAAAGCTGGCTCATTTTAATCAGGGTGGATCACCACGGTAACTTATGCTGCCAGGCTAACCTGCTCCGGAGAAGGTTAAGTTCACAGGATCAGATCAAAACCAGTTAACAGCCTGACCGCTGACAAATCAGATCACTGGAAAAACTGAGTAATCATATTTTACAGGCTTCCATCACTGCAGTTCAGAATAACATGGTTATAAATTAATTTCCTGCAGGTATCACTGTTCCATCTCATTATTTTAAGTACTTCACTAATGGTTTTGGTAATCTTGCTTCTAATTAAAAACATTTTCACATGAACATGCTCATAACTAGACAGAAAATGCCAAACGAACAGACTCAGTTTGATGCAGCTTATCCAGGACACTCAGTGTTAGGTTTAGTAAAGTCAAATAACCCCAGGAGAGCCAGACCAGTTGCGCTCACTTCATGATACAGGCCCCTGACTGTGTCTGATGTCACTGATGTTGACATGGAAATATGTTAGATAGAGAAATATAAGAATGATGAAAGATTCTTTTTCTCTATTTTCTTAATCTACCAATTATGTACTCCATTAACAAGTATTGGACATAAATAGTCACTCAGTAGTTTGCTATAATATGACTTACCATTTTTTGTGCATGTATGCGTCCTATAAGGACAGATAGTGCGTCCTGACATGCACCATCACTGTTTGACCATATCCATGTACATAGCCACATACCAAGAACTAGTTTATTTATCTTATTTTAAAAATATCTTTCTGAATTATCACACACATTATGAAATATCTTAATCCTGATAATTTCATTAAACAATTATTCACAGTGAATTCCGGCACATCAGTTGTGGATTTAAGGGTTATGTTTAAGCTGGTGTGGCTGTTAAAATATACAGCATTTCAGTAACTGATCTCGTGCTTCCCAGCCTGCTTACTCATCAGGAAGATTGCAGTGCATCAAAGTTTGTGGTAAAAGATGGTTTAAGTAGGTTTTATTGCAAATGCAATTTTGAGTCAAAATGAGCACCAAACTTGCAGTGTGCTGCCTAATCAGCATAAAGACGGTAATGGCAGGAAAATACCAAACACACTAAAAAACAGATTTGTGTCCAAGGAAAACTGTGTAAAGACTGGATCTGAAGCTGTCCAGACTTTGCTCTTGCAGGAAAAAAAAAAATCCTAGTGTGATAAAAACTGGAATTTTATGTATCTGTTCAAATTAGGACCATCCATTCATTTGACTGCTATAAAGAGCAGTTTTATTAAGGCTTCATAAATGGTACAGTCTGTTTACAGTACATAATGAATGACATGTCATTTATTTATGAGGAAGGTTTTAAATTTGCTCAAACTCGCACATCATGCTTATTATTATTTTTACATTATTATATCAGTTCGCTTCCATTGTGAAGACTGGCAACATCTATAGTGAAAGGTTCACTCTGCAAGGCAAACCTTGCAGAGTTTGAGCAAACAGCTGAAGGTGAGGTACAAATCATTCATATTGCATTCCCCCAAGGACTTCTTATACTGTAGTAAAAACCTATTCAGGTTAAAAAAAATGACAGATCAGACTCAAGAAGCTTTGTGCATTGTGTCGACTTCTGCACCCACATCTTGTTGGGGACTTTTGTCTGGCCTCATTTTCTCCAAGATCATGAAAGGTCTTATTTAAGTGTACTTAAAGACATGCATTAATGCACTGTTGTTGGGTCCATAGATGAAACAGCTAAACCAGATGTTTTCAGCAATGTTAAATCAGTATTTTCTGTTAATGCAAGATACCATTCACGTTCTGCTTGGCTTCCATCTCTATTAGCCTACATTTCAATGATTGATGAAGAAAGCTTTGATCTGTGTCCACACTGAATCCAGCAGTGGATTCATTTCCATTCCGACTGCCCTCTAGTGCCATCTCTGTGATGCCAGTTTGGGGCTAAAATCCACTGGTCTAGAGCTCTTTTTTTTTTTCTACATTAGTGGTGTGTTTTTGTGTGAATCCAACAGCGGGCTCAACTTTCTTGAACCCAGACGGGGACTCTGGGACGGAGGCAGACAGTGAGCCTCAGCTGGCCTTTTACACCGACCCAAACCGCAGTCGCCGCCGGAGTCGAGGTATGAGAAATGGTAACGCCAACAGCGCGTGGGGCTCAGGGGGTAAGGAGGACTCATACACCTACAGACAGTTTATCCCGCCGTCTGATGGTATTGCCATCGCCACGACGCATGACAAGTAACATTTACAGTCCATATAGCAGATAGATGGCTCCAGTGTTGTGTGTGCTCATAGTTTTGACACCTAAAGGAAACACAGAATTTGCGTATATGCAGTGTATATACAGTACATAGGTGTGTGAAGAGTGTTTGTGAGCATGTGAAACTGATCTCAGTGCATCAGCATATAATCTTGTTGACTGAAATCACACAAGATGATGAGATCAGAGGTTTTCAGTGGACAATATTTCAATATTGATTGCATCTTAAGGCAAAAAGATTACCATATTTTGAAATAATATTACACACCAATATTATTTCTTAGGCGGATCTGGCACAAATGCTGCCAAAGTGAGTTGGTGCAGCACACTTTATCTACGTATCAGCATGCCATGTCCTTGAAGCTTTTGATGTACAGTAATGAGGTGTGGAAGAGAGACAGAGTCAAATACATAAATAAATAAATAAATAAAGATACAATGCCCTCACAATAATAGCTGCTGTCAGAAGGTGTTGCAGGGCGTTACAACGCCTCCAAGCCAATTATTCCCCCGTCATGTGCACAGGTGTCACAAACACAGCGAAGCCTCCAGAAGTGCAGCCAACACCCTTAATTAGAGCAAGGTTTAAGAATAGAATGAAGTGAAGCAACACTGCCCTGAGCGTGTTGTTTAGATCCAGAGGAAAGGATGATTCATGAGGGATGACAAAAGCATTTCTTCAAGTGGAATAATGACAGAAGAATGAAGATGCTAAAATTCTAAAAATGTTCCTGTATTATTATTAATAATAATATCTGGCGAGAGATATTTTTAGCATTGTAAAAATCTGAAAATATAAATTATTTATAAAACAATTAAATTGTGCCCTACATCCAGTTTCACAGTACGTTAACTTGATTAAATAAACTAGCTTTATACATAACACAATAGGTCAGCTTTCTACTGTGGCTTTTGTCTAAAGGATTGCCTTGGGCAGCTTTTGAATGAGAAAACTCTGCCAGAGTAATTTAAAAGTGACAATGTAATCTAGAGCTATTCTGCTTGTGAAAAAATAACCACTTCAAACAAGTGTGGGCGGCTATAGTCAAGGTCACTTTGTGATGTTGTGTGTGTGTGTGTGTGTGTGTGTGTATGAGGTTATTTTCAACACTGTTTGTGTTACACTCTGGAGTAAAAGAAATAAGGGAAGCATTTTCACTCAAGCAGAGATGGAAGGGAGGTTACAAAACAACCTCTGAACCATTTTATTTAGGCCCTTTTCCCCACATCTCAGTGTGGATGTTAATATACTTCAAAGGTAAACCTTATTTTTGTGCCACCGAGCCATGCCTAGTCTAAACATCCCAAAGGCTTTGTGAGTTTTGATCCAAAGGTCCTTTTCATGGGCACTAAACCCATTTTTTGCCCTGTTTGTGAAATTATTCCCTGTGTAGGCAGCGTGGGTATGTGTTTGTGTGACTCTGTGCATGTATGTTTATGGTATGGATGGGTTGTGGGGCAATAAAGTGTTATCACTGCTTCACATATCTCCACCCTTTGTTGTCCCCCCCCTCCTCTGTGTTTTTGTTCCCAACAGCAGGTTCTCCACGGAGTCCCATCAGTAAGACCACCCTGACTCTGATCAGTGTCATCAGCTGTGTGATCGGCCTGGTTTATTCCTCTCACCTTTCCTGCAGCCTCTCAGTTCGGGTAATCCTACACGTGCCGGAGCACCTCATTGCTGATGGTAAGGCTTTACCCCAGCCTCAGGTTATGGATGCAGCCTTTCCCCCTCACATTTCTGTGGGTGCTCCAAGCCCCCAGGGTGCTGAACTGGCATGTTTCTGCAACTCCCTGAGGTTAGCTCACTATATCCCTCAAACTGTGTGCCTGTGCTTTTCAATTGAGCTGCTGATTTGGATTGCTCTCTCAAAGACAATGGTCCATTAAATGCCAGGATGACCCCCTTGGGGCGGCTGTAGCTCAGGAGGTAAAGCAGGTCATTCGATTCCCATCTTGTCCAGTCCACATGTTGAAATGTCCTTGAGCAAGACAGTGAACCCCCAGTTGCTCCCGGTGATGACACCGGTGTGTGAATGTGTGAGTGCTTGGGAGTGCAAATGGGTGAATGGCCAAGTAGTGTGAAAGCACTTTCAGTGTGCTGCAATGCATAGAAAAAATGCTATACAAGTATAAGACCATTTACCATTTACCACCGTCTGCCCAGTCTTCCCATGTGAGACCACAAAACAGATGTGCCCTCAAAGCATTGGAGCACATTGAGGCCAGGTTACAGAGACCACCTGCAGCAAGCTCTCCATCACTCTTGTCCTTGTACTTTCTGATATGTTGAACCACCTTATTAATGAATTTAAGTGTTCCACCTATAGGAAAAAAAAGTCTCAGAGAGGTCATTCACTAGCTGCGCTTGCTCATTGGCATTTTTCAGCTGTCATGGGAGTGAGCTAACCATCCAGATATATTATAGACTGTGACTGAGCTCACTCATCTATCATCTGGAGGTATGATTTGATTGGGAGAACTACTGCTTTCCAGTGGCATTCTCTGGCATGCCAGAGAAATATTAAAATTCCAGGGAGGAGTCTAGGGAAGGAACTTTGAAAGAGAGATGAAAGATGGTGAATTCGCCTGTTGAATTACAAAACTGCAATCGATTTAGAATGTTTCCATAAATGTCTCCACAATCTCATCAGACTTGATTTGATGTCATGGTGAATCAGATAAAAATCTGGATTCTACTACTGGGGAAAGAAGCTATCAATGCCAACAGCTGTGCTTGTGTCTGCCTTCAAATACTGTGAAGAAAAGCACAGAAATGTAAAGTCACACCTTTCTTCTCTCATCTGGAGATGTTTGTGTGCTTACACAGGAAAACAATTTCTGCTGCCATTCAATATATACTGTACAACAATGGACAGAACAACCTTCTACATATGACTAACTTGTTCAAAATAGAAATGTGGCCAAGTTTTATCATCTCACATTGTATTCTGTGAGAATAGGTTTTCTGTTACCAAATGTGTCTTGTCTGAGACATATTGTATCCAAGTACTTCTAAATCCTATCTTTAGGGGTGTCCCTGTGGCATAGTGGTCTATTGGCCTGTACCAATAGAAGCTGGGGATCTTTATTACACGTCATTCCTGGTCCAAGTCCAGGACTGTCACTGGATGTCCACTTTCTGCTGAAAACTGGACGTTTCATTCTCTGTCACTCACAAATATTTGAAGATGTTGAAAATACAAACTCACCAGAAAAGATTCAAATTTTGACCTGATGATAGCCCATGATCGAAAACTTGAGATTACCTTAGTTATCACAATACACCCTGAGGGGGACAGGCTATTTTGTCCAAAATTTCACCCAACAGTTGTTGAAATGTTCACTTAAAACCACACACGTCAACCTCTTGGTAGCATTACAGGGAAGGTCAGGGGGTCACCAGTCATTAGATTTCATCCTCTGGGAACCATGTCTGAACAAAATTCCATGCCAGTATATTCAACAGCTGAGGGATTATTTCAGTCTGCACTGACAGCTCCCTGATAGCAGTGACCGACCGTCTCACACTGCCAAACACTACTACCATGTTGCTACTGTGGCTAAAAACACGAGTGACAAAGACCAAGGAACGTATATCTTCTATTAAATGATTACACCAAAACAACTTAACAAAATGGGAGTCTTAGTTATGCACTGACATCACTTCCTCTGAGCAGCACTATAATTGAGGTTACTTTGCACCTGCCAAACATACGTAATTCACTTCCACCAGAAAATTCAAAAGCAGAAAAAGACAAGAAGATTGCCTGCTACCCTGTGAATTTATATTCTCAATATTCTTCAAACTTTATGAGCTGCTTAGTGACTGGAATGTCAAGCTGTCAGGAGATGGCCACTTAGGACCATGATACATAGTATGGGAGTGAACTCCCTACTACTGCTGTCAAGTGTGAAAAGAATAAAAATGCCAAAATACTAATATTACTAAGGTCTTGGTTGAAGACTCAATGGTTAGATGTTTTTTTTTCTTTCAGTTTTGATTTTTCTTCATTTATGAAACATTTTCTACTCATAAATATCTGGTGTGACATTGCTGAAGTTCTGCATAACAACCCTATTCAGACCTTGACTGAAGTGGCACACACTCAGCTATTAATCTTGGTGACTGCTACATTGATTCCAGCCTCCTGTGAGAGTCACACTTAAGGTGATGAATATCTGAAAAAAGCTGACTCGAATTTTATATTCTAAAGGGCTTGTTTTTTGTTGTTGTTTTTCTTTTGTTAGTTTTTGTCAGAAGTTAGTTTGTACACTCCTTTTTATTTATTAACATCTTCTATTTATTTTTTACATTTTTGTTAACATCCAAAAAGCATTTTGTTTTAATAACAGAATCCATTTCATGATGCATAAACAACAATGGCAATAATAATAATAATAATAATGAATGCTTGTGATTGCCAAAAACATCAAAATGATTAATGTTAATTGATGCAAAGCTTCCTATCAATTTTTTCACTACGCAATTAAACAAACAAGATGTGTCTGGTCATTTGCACAGTTACCTCTAGTTTTCAGATGGCATTAACTGAGCCTGCTTGGGTTAGGATAAGGATAATAATAATAACAATAAGGTTAATCACCTTTATTTGGCAAAGTATTTATTTTCTGTAGCTGTCAGAGTTTGCTGTCTTTGTTGGAGGTTAGTGCTGACTTACTTAAATAATTTTTTCAGGTATCACTGTAATGACTAAAAGGTGCTTGTCATGTTTAATTCAGTGTTTTTAGTGTCAGGTTCAAATTGAAGCCTAATAGGTCCTTAGCTATTTTATTATTTGAAAGTTTTCTGACAGGAAGAGTTGTTTTTGTCCCCTCTGAAGTACCTCAGTAAAGTTTTCTGTTTGATGTCTTTCATTTGGCTGAAGACATTTTAGATCTAAGGTCGAACACATTCTATCCTTTTTTCTTTTCAAATTTTTAATAAATGTTGAAAAACATCAAGGACCATTGTAAAATGTTTAATGTGTGCTTTTTCTGTAGCTACTGTTCTTTTCCATTAATTCTCATTATTTTCTGCTTATCTACAGTATGTATTTACTTTCCATGTCCCTTTGCTTCCTTTCCATTCCTCCCTCTCTTTAATCCTCTACCCATCCTTCATTTCTCCCCTATGTCTCTTCACCCCTCCCGCTTCTGTCCTCCATAGGGTCGAGGTTCATCTTGCTGCAGGGGAGCCAGTTAGATGCCTCAGACTGGCTGAACCCAGCCCAGATCTTGTTGTACTACCAGCAGAATGCCAGTGGATCCTGGGTCAGTGAGCTGTGTGGACGACGCCTGCTGGACCCCTGTGAGCATCAGTGTGACCCAGAGACAGGTTAGCTAAGAACACTACATAAACAATTAACTGGTGCAGGATTTGTTACCATAGAAACTAGAGGTATAGAGATGCATATATGCAGGTACAGTACACAGTGTATATTCACCTCTGGGCAGGGGGGATACATTTCTGTGCACATCTTGCCGAGGATGATAGCAGGCAATGATTTTACATTGTTTAGTGGAGTGCGAAGTGGTTGCTATGCACAGACTTTTGTCCCTTGACTTTAGCCTTTAAGGCGATGCCTGCTCCCAAAGCAGCTTGGTTAAACTGCACTAAGTCTGCAAAGAAGTGTTGCCTTAAGGGCAAACTAAGCAAATTCCCTTACGCTTGTTGTTCCATAACCCCCAAGATTCATAGCTCACATAATAACAAATGTGAAACAGACACACTAAGGCGCTTTTAACACAATGTCTCAGATGACATCAGGAGAAAATGAAACAAGTAAAATTATGTAACAATGTCTCTTTCAAGTATTCAAATCCTGAATGTAGCAATATTACAAGAGAGAGGAGCAAAAGTTGTGCAATGGAAATATCATGAAAATGCACAAGTATGGCAGAAACAAGGTAAAATTAAGCCACTCTTAATTCAAAAAAGTGGTCCTGTGAGTGTTGTACTGTTCTACTATATATTATATTATTGGATGATCATTACAGATGCATGAATGTGGAGGCACAGAGGTAGTTTGAAGTCCAGAGTATCCCCACCTTCGAAGACACCACCACACTACTGATAGAAACCTCATGAATTATTTGTTCATATGAACAAGCTCTTAGCCAGGGGGTTCCTGGATGATGAGCTTCATTTGGAAGGTCACAGGTGTGTGTTTTTGCAGTATCTTTGAAATGTCAGGCCAGTGACACAGAATGTCTGACAAAAAGAATGCACTATTTGTAATAAAAAGAATTAAAATTCTACACATGGTGGCTTTAGAGTAATTAAATCCCGGAGCTAGGTTTGTCTGGCACATATTTATTCTGACATATTTCCAAAAGCAAAACAAACATTTACATAGAACTTGGTTGCATCAAGCAATTAATATCAACAAAATGGCCAACCCACTGCCCCCCCTCAACTGACAAGCCCCAGTCATTTTAAGTCTTTGCAGTGCGAACCCTTAAAATTTTGACATGCATTTAAGATGCTACACATTTGAGTTGAATTCTGAAGGGACTATTCTCAAGAAAGGAAATTATTTTGGCACATGATTTTGAGATAAAATTAGAATTCTATGTTGGTTGACATTAAATTTTACAAATCATTGAAATTATAAAAGGAATAAAGAAAATGAGTCTCAAAACTGATGTGTGTTGTTTTGTAACTGCATCAGAACTTTAGGTCAGACATTTTTTCTTCCACAATTCATTATTTTAATCCTATATAATACAGATATCAGCTAATAAATAATACAGATGTTTAAGCAACCCACACACTTGATTTTACTGTTGATGATGCATTCAAACTGGAATAAATAACAATTCCTTGGGTGATCTCATATGATTATCATAAGCTGATGCTATTCAGTTGAGACCAGCCAAGGAAGTAAACAGTATGCAATTTATTTTAAAATATAATATAGTATCTTTACTTTTCTGTTAACTTGCACAGGCTGAACTTTGCTTTATAACCCTACCACTGGTAAACACACTGGAAGCATTGCTGAAAAAATGTAGAAGAAATCATCTAGACATAGTTTTAGGTAGAACATTTTCACCTCTCATCTAACAGGCTTCATCAGTTCTGTGTGACTGGTGGGGAGCAGGAGATATTTATCCCCCTGGGTGGG
>NW_018128013.1:1999220-1999754 GCF_001952655.1 Monopterus albus | reverse complement strand
TCGGACCCCCCCCCGCCAATGAAGCACTGAAGAGGGACCCCACCGGTGGCTACAAGAAGAAGGTTATAGTGTCAGTTCCGCTTGGTACGACCTGCCTCTCTTCCCCTTTCTCTCTCCTGCTCTCTCTCATCCCGCAGGCTCAGTGACACAGCTGGGATGCATCACCTGCTAATTTACTCTCTGGGTGTAACGCACAGCTGAAGCAAATCCCCTCATAACCTGACCGCTTCCTACTTAAAGCCCTGGCAGACGCTCGTCCTTGCCAGATCATTGACAGTCATATGGTGAATGGTGACTATGTTAACAGTGATTTAACATATTGACACTGATATGGTGACATTGACGATGAGATCAGGTTTTTATATTTGATGCAGCCACACACGTTGGCGATCTTCCCTGCAGTGATTATCTTTGGTGATCTACTCTGTTTGCCTGACGGCGAGTGCTACCTTGCTTACCAGCCCGGTCCTCTGGTTCCTGGTTCCTGCCATAATTACCTCCGGTGATCCTCCTGGTTGCTGCTGCTCACCTGTC
>NW_018128013.1:1997716-1999112 GCF_001952655.1 Monopterus albus | reverse complement strand
TCCGGGTCTTCTCAGCCTCCACTACTCAACTCTGGTTTGGACCACGCATAACCCATTGACTTTGTCCTTTCCACCTGCTTCAGTTCTGGCAATAAAGACTCTTTTTTTCCACCTAGCCCTGTGTTTTGCATTTTGAGTCCTTATTCTCTCTCTTACCCCCTGGTGAGAGACACCCCACCACATCACACATACTGTTTACAGAAACTGGGGAAGGAGAGAGTTATTGACCGACGACTATACTACAGACTATACCCCGAGAAGGCCATCCCTTGTATTTATGGCCTACCCAAAGTACACAAGGAAGGAGCCCCACTCGGAACCATTGTCAGAAGCATCAACTCCGTGACATGCAACATAGCCAAGCACATGGCCACCATTCTAGTTCTTTTGCTGGGAATCACACAACACCACATAATAAACTCTCAGGACTTCACTACGAAAGTCAGACAACTGCAGCTGGACCAGGATGAGACCATGGTCTCATATGATGTCACATTCTTGTTCATGTGCATCCCCACCACAGAGGCAGTTAAGGCGATGAAGAAGAGACTGCTGAAGGATGACATGCTGAACAACAGGATTAACCTCACTCCTGAAAAGTATGCACCCTTCTGGAACTCTGTTTAAACGCTACCTACTTCCAGTTTAAGGGTTAACTTCTATAGGCAGAAACATGGCTGTGCTATGGGCTCCCCTGTGTCTCCAATAGTTGCCAACCTGTATATGGAAGAATTTGAGCAGAAAGCCCTGTCTTCCTTCACTGGTACACCAGCCACTGGTTCTGCTACGTGGATGACACATGGGTTAAAATCAGGATCCAGAAGGTAGAGGCTTTCACCAAGCATATCAACTTGGTGGATATGCACATCAAGTTCACTTGTGAGGGTGCCAAAGATGACTGTCTGGCCTTTTTTGGACTGTGCGGTCCACATAGAAGGATACAGAAGCCTTAAGGTGGAAGAATATTGGAAACCCACACACACAGACCAATACCTTCTTTTTGACTCACACCATGCACTGCAACACAAATTTGGAGTTATCACAACCCTAAATCACAGGTCGAAGAAAGTGCCCACAACTGCAGAAGGGATGAAAAAATTTGAACTACATATCCAGAACTCCCTTAGGGCTTGTGGATACCCCAAGTGGGCCTTCACCAAAGCAAGGAAGAGGCCCAGCACCAACAGGGAGACACCAGAAACAAGAGGGGATAACACTGTCATCCCTTATGTGGCTGGTTTATCAGAGAAGTTAAAAAGTATCTTTCACAACCACAATATCCCAGTTAACTGTAAACCAGGGAACACCCTGCGGCAGAGGCTGGGCCACCCGAAGGACAAAACACCCAGACACAAACAGAGCGATGTGGGGTATGGAATTAAGTGCAGTCAGGAGG
>NW_018128013.1:1988441-1997647 GCF_001952655.1 Monopterus albus | reverse complement strand
GTTCTTTTTACCATGCTAACTCTGAGAGACGAAGCAGTCCAAGTAACTTCAAAACAGTGCTGATTTATTCAATGAACACAGGTAAAAATTAACATTACACGCTCAGGTATCTTGCACCTCCAACATGCATGCAGGCAGCTGAAAGATGAAAGACCCTGAACCACAATAGGCCTATACATTATATCACTTTGGGCTAACCCAATTCTTCTCAGAGAGAGACACCAAACCGTGACGTCTCCCAGGGCCAGCTTTGCAGCTGGCCATAGCAGTAGTCAAAGCATGAAGAAAAATCAATGTGTGATTGTCTGTTGATTATGTGGTGTGTAGCTGATTTGAGAGAGTCAAAGAAGCACCGATACCAGACTCTAACGGCTCAGTCATTGGAGGACATTGTTGGCTGTCAAAGGACTGGAACCACAATGAATAAGTCGTTACGAGACATTGTTGAGCATCAAAGGACTGAAGCTCCACCGATGGGGATAAATACCTCCTACTCACCACCAGTCACACAGAACTGATGAAGCCTCTTGGATGAGAAGTGAAACATCGTCTACTTAAAACTATGTCCAGATGATTTCTTCTACATTTTTTCAGCATACTATGACCTGGATTACTGAGAACTTGAACTGACACCAGACGTGTTATCTACAAGTCTTACTCCCATCTCACGGAGCAGTATATAATTCCACCATATCAAATGAGTCAGTCCACACTGAATCCATGAGACGCGCATCTCCCGTAGAACCCTTGTGTTTTTTTATGCTTCATGTCTTTTGTTTCCCCTCTGCCATGTTTAGTGAAGCATATTCTCCATAATGAGTGGTTTAAATCACACAAATCCTGTTGTTTTCTGTTTCTACTAGTGTCTGTTACAACTGATCAGGCTGTTTGAGTTTCACATTCATAATTAACCTATCCTTTAATGTTCCTCACCAGTGTTTGAGTCCATCAACTACATAAAACACAATTTCATTCTGATGATCTTACATGAAAACTATTTTTGTCCAGTACACTTGTGTTGTCCCATGTGGATTGAATGGAATCACGGTTCAGTAGTGATTCTGTTTCACTTCCAATTTAATGTGGCACCCCGAGATTTTCACTGGCTGCATATGGCCCCCCACTAAATATTTTCTGCAGGCACCACTGGTCAAAATAATTTTGTAACAGCTATATTACATGGTATTCTGTTGTTTAAACACCAAAGGCATATAGCAGTCTGAGTATAAGATCAGATGTACTGAAGGTGCTTTATTTTAAACACTACTGGTTAAAAAAAACACATTGTAGCATCATCATTTGTTTTATTTTGGGAGCTTGTGATCAATTTATCAAATGCTTATGATTGTAGCATCATCATTTGTTTTATTTTTGTGATCAATTTATCAAATGCTTATTTTAAAGATGCACGTGACACTGAGTGGCCGATTTAATAAAGCAGTTGCTTGTGCAAAGTTGACCTGGTAGTAGCACTGTTTTATTGTTCACTGATTTACGACCAATGGCTTGCAAGCCTGCTGTGGTTGGAGGTAGAGGGGACATTCTAGGTATTAGCCAGAACAGAACCCCAGGCCTGCAGACCTTGCAGTGTTTATCACTCACTCTGAGCTCCTCACTGGTGACTTTAATTGTTTACAGGTGTGACCATGAATATGCTCAGATGGGCTGCAGGGCCTGAAATAGAAAATAGATTGCCTACAGCACTTGACCTGGTTTTCTCCAGGAGAGCTGTCTGTGCTTGTCTCCACTGCCAACTTCATTTGTGCTGTAGGTAACAATAGAAAGACACAACACCTCATTTTAACTGGATTATTTTTGTGAGCAAAACTGCTAGAAAAGGTTCATTATAGCAGATAAAATATAATGGAACCAAACAATAATGGGAACAAGAACAGGAAAAACATTTGCAAATATTAATGAGTAATTTGCCACAATGTGAAGCTACTTGTCAGTGTTTTATCATTTAGCCACCTCGTGTGATTGTTTAACGTAAATAGTTGTCAGATTTGACACACAGCTAAGCAAGAGTTCCAGTGATAGGAAAAACAAGAAAAGGCATAATTCAAACTGAATACATCTTAAAACAACTAATCACAGAACAAAGTAAAGAAATAGCATGTTTGACAGATGTAACTGCCAACCTACATGTACAGCTGTAATTTACATTACCTGCCATCACCCACTAATGCAGGAAACAGCTTTTAAAAATGAATTAGGTAAGATATTAGCAGGAGACATCTATTATTTGGGTTTCCTTTTGTTTTTGGTCATACAGCAGTATATCCTAAAATACTATCATTCAGTTGTTGTTTCAGTAACTTTATTTTGCATCTGAAGAGATGATTTCCAGTTTTTAATGCCAATGCTGATATTAAGGCACTTTGTTTATTATTCAGTTTGTTTAGCTGTGAAAGTTCCTTAGAATTTTCTGAAATATTTATTTTACTGTGAGATGTAAAATAGTCTAAGCCCTGCCTGATTCGGTGAATTTTTTTTGTATTGCGCTATAATAGGACATCGAAAGGTATCTGCTGAAAAGGAGGCAGAATTACAGCAAAAAAGCCTAACTATTGATTTACAGACTTGAATAATTAACCTATCCTTTAATGTTCCTCACCAGTGTTTGAGTCCATACACAATTACTGTCAGATCTCTAAAAATATGACATTTTTCTTCTTTTAAAAATTGATTTCTCTCTTCTGTCCTGTTGCATTCTACTTTATATAGTATGTTTTATTTAGCACCTCAGTGTTGCTATCAGTAAACTAGAGATGGGTTGATGAATAATGGTTTGAACGATATAGGCCTGATGGCATGCCTGAAATGACTGTCGGCATGTCAATAACAGATGGATGGTGCATTTATTAAATTCTTAGTTCTTTACAAAACCTGGAAATTGGATGAGTAAAAGGTGAAAAGTAAAAGCCAACTTAGCACAGTGTTGCTTTGCTCTTTCTTTTACATTTTACTGGGCTCCCTGTAATCACACAACTTACAAGTGATTACAATGTATATCTCTGCACTTGTTTCTCACAGGGTCTTGCGGCTGAATATATAAACAAGATACTGATGTAAAATGTAGCTTGGATTTTGAAAACAGTGCCTTGACTGTGGAGGTATGAACTGCTGACTGATGGGTATAATACATGATGCATGCTGGGTAAAAACCCAAATCTCATTTCCAGTATATGGAGAATCACTTTCACCTAGTTGTTATTATAGTGTACATGTCTGAAATATGGACAAACAGCCAATAATCATAAATCTCAAAGTTTAAAAATCTGTGGAAGAAATTATACAGAAAGTACATACAAAACATTTAGGAACTGCGAATACAATTATTTTTTTATTTTATTTTTTTTTTAGCAACAAATATAATGTATCATTGCATATAGCATGTGGCTTTAGCATCTCCTCCCTCATGCTTGAAATTAGGGCCATGTGTAGCTACTGTACATAATGTTTTATTCAAGCCATGGACCACATTCAAATTCCAAATGATGAGCAGTGTGCTGATAAAACAGAATTGCTGAACATTTTATTGTTTAACAAGCTTTGCACCGCTCTTTCTGCCAGTGAACACATTTCTGCCTCCAAGTTCACTATGAAGAAATTGTAAAACATTATAATATATATTGTTGTTTTAACAAATTTAATCTGATAAAAGTCCTTATTTCTATAGTAAATCTCATGCAATGGATACTTATAGACATGTATTATTAATAGGACCCAGATGTGGTGTAATTATTCCCAAACTCATGTTATTATTGCTGTAGTGACTTTAGTTACATTTATAATTCAGAAGATGTTGACAGCATCATTTTAATCATTTGCTGTGATACTTAGGTCCTTAGGCGGCACAGTGCTGCAGTGGTTAGCACTGTTGCTAGGGAGTTTTTGAACCCCACAGCCGATGGGGCCTTTCTGTGTCATATTGCAGTTTTAAAGGTGGCCCCATTATGGAAGCTGGTTTGAGGTGTCCATGAAAAAAAAGACTTCATGTCATGCTGTCAGTCATGCTGCTTGTTCCTTATTAATTAGCCAAATTATTGTTATGCTGAATAGAAGTGTTAAGCTGATAATTACGATACAAAATATATGATGAAATGAATATATGATGAAATGAATATATGATGAAACGATTATGAATAGTGTTTTTTCCATGAGTCCTAAACAAAGTTATTTATTCTCTACTGACATCAAAGTTCTTACCTTTCCACCACTGTTATGTGTGGGTTATTGTAATTTTAGTAAGCTGTGTGTGATGTCTAATTTATTTATAAAAAGTGATGTGAAATTTGTATCAATACCTGTTCAAATGATAGATGGAGGGGGCGATGAAAGTCACTGCAACATTATAGTTTGAATCTTTTCAGAGCACATTATCTGTTCAAATCTGAATAATATATTTGTATTTGTTTACTTCCCTAGTGGAAACTAGGCAAAAAGAGACAGGGTGAATCATCTTAGTTTTACCTGTTTCTTGGAAAGTCTCTGCCAGTGTGTTAGTCAGATTATGAGTGCTGGAAGAAATCTCACATTTAAAGTAGAGGAAGTGTCTTCCTTGTTTAGCATCCATTATTCAGCAGCCTAGCTTCTCCCCAGAGCAATACAGAGTGAGTTCTGAGACCTTTAAATGAATCAGAAAGCTGGGCTAGTGTGTCTCATGCTTTCCTTTCTTGAAATAATTTCTGATACTCACCCACATGCCCAAACCCACACTCTATGCACTCCTTAAAATGGTATCTGGACCAGCAGAACCAGCAGCAGCAAGGTGTCAGTAACTCTCTTGTATTTTTCATATGATGCATTCATAATGAAATGTCTGTGTGTGTGTGTGTGTGTGTGTGTGTGTGTGTGTGTGTGTGTGTGTGTGTGTGTTTGTTTGTCAATGTGACAGTATGCACATGAGACTGTGTGGGCTGCAAGTAGATTGCAGAGGTGCTATAGATTAAATCCAATCCTCTTTTCTGCTGGAGGAGATACTGATGAAAACTGAGATGGGCTGTGACAATATCTGAGCTGCTCCTGCACAACATTTTAAAAAATGGTGAAAGTTTTAACAAGCAGCACTTCCCCTCCTGCAGAATCCTAAACCTGGACACTTTGGGTGCTGAGCTTTACAGGCTGTTTTCCTTACCTTCATTGCGTGTCTGTGTCAACTCTAGAATATGTGTGGGGGAACTCTTACTGTAGCAAACAAAGAGACAAAGATCCTCTGCAGTTGCATGTTCCCACATCATAATGTACAGTAACTGACTTGATCGACGTGACTGCATAATGGATCAAGGTGTGGATATCTGCTTGAACTTGTGTGCACAAGTAACAACAGTGAACATAAATACAAACAACACAACAGATTGTTAGGCTATTTAAGAGAAATCTGAACACTTTGCTCAGCCTAGTTCCTAAATGCTGTTCTATTCATTGTATTTTAAAAAGTGACAAACAAGAGGGTGTGTGGTGAAGAAAATAAAGTGTGAAACTTAGAAACCAACTTGGCTCTTGCATATTGAGGGAGTAGGGGATGTAACACCAAGTGCAAGTGTAAAACAAGTTTGAGCTGAGTTCCATAACCCCAGAGTTAAGGAAACATTGTGGCTTTTGTCATCTTATTGCTGTTCCAGCATTTTTTTTCAATGCACAATGTCATCTTTAATTTAAAATCAACTTTCTAGTGGTGAACATTTCAACATTTTGCTGCATATTTCATTAAGGCAGCACGGTAGAATGTATGTATAAAAACGTATAGGAAAAGTGCTGGAAAAACAGCAGGGTGATAGTAAAAAGTATATGAAGAGGTGTTTTGGAGCTTCTGCTGCAGCATATCAGTCAGGTGATGTTTCAGAAAAAAAAACAGTTATTAGAATCACTGGGTGTGTTTATAATCATCTTTAAATGAAATCACTGAAAGATTAATAATATTTAGATATTATAAAATGATGTGCATGACATTTGAGCTTAAAAAAACATGTCACTGCTCATTAGTGGACAAAATGTGACACTGCAATGGAAATTTTAAATTGCCTCAATATGTGGCGTCTCTATGGACATTGTTTTAAATTGCCTCAATATGTGGCGTCTCTGTATGGACATTTTGTCACTCATTGTTCGACATACTGTATATATGTGAGTTTTTGTGTGTGTGCTGATTGGGTTGAGATTTGGGAATGTGGTAACCTTGCTGAAATAAATCTGACAGCAAGAAACATATTAGGAACAACTCTAGTTTGGGCAAACTAATTAGGGAGAGAAACAAAAATGCAGGCAAAATGTTCACAGTACATGTACCAGAGTTTACAGACCCCCTTCCTTCCTGACCTTTACCTCTAAGAAAAAGAGATACAATTTAGTGGGAGCTTTTCTTCACTTATACCTTTTGAAAGTAGTTTAGGATAAGGGTTTGAAAGCTTGACTTTAGGGCCCAGTAAGTGAATAACGAGCAGTCTCAGACCAGTACTGTTAGTGTCGTTATTTTTTATACAAACAAGTCAAATGATTTCATGATTCATTGTAGTGAGTGATGCTTGCATAAAAACAATTTTAAAAAGAGCAAGCCCCAAGATAAATTAACTGTCAATGAAAGGTAACGTCAAGTGACTGGATTAAAACCTGATCATCTGATGGTTAATGTTTCTTATCCAGTTTTTTCAGCAATTAAGTTGATGAGTACAATGCTACCATAATTGATAGAAATGTTGGCCAAAACTATGAAACTAAAAACTCTAGTTGTTATAAATTAGAATTTATCTTTAATGCAGATCCAGTGGGCAGTGCCCTTTTGCACCTGCACTTTACATGTTAAATGAAGACATCCTAGTACATCTAAGTTGTTTTTTCTTACCCGAACTGATATGTAGATACTGTCACAACAGTAGACTAAATTTGACAAAATGCAGTTTTCTCTAGCTCATTCCCTTTCACTTACTTCTGGCTGAGCACTTCAAACAACTGAAGCTCTCAAATGTTTTTGCATTTATTCACTCAAAACAGCTGAATAGATGTCGAATGTTTTTAGAGCCTGTACAGTTGCATGTACAGTCACAATGAGAGAAAGTGATGTAAATACTTTGCACCTTTTTCAGTAAATAATCTTTCACAGTCTCATGCAAGATTCATTTTTTCTGGTGTCCCATTCAAACACCATTTAGATCTTGAGCATAACTGGACCTATTGCTCAAACAGATGTGGCTTCATCACACACAGGTGCTCTTGAGTATACGCATGCTATCACGTATAAACAGCCTGAAAAGTACAAACTGCTCAAACCACTGCCTTTTTGTCTCAGTAATATGAGCAGGAAAATCAGTGAATATGATTTCTTTCATCCTGGCAGGTACTGACAGTTAACAGTTGACCTTTTCCATTAAAAGCCCAGGTCCTGTGCCCTTCACTTGCCTCCCATTGAGCATGAGCAAAGCATGTTGTACATGTTACCCCTGAGTAACCCTCTAAACCAAAGGTGAGGCCCCATCAATCATGCTGAGCAAAGTCAAGGCTGACATTTCTCCTGGGAGCTAACAGCAGAACAAAAAATAGATGCTCCCCTGTTCTTTTGCTAAAAAGCTTTGCTTATCAGAGGTTTGCCAGTGCAAATCCAAATCCCTTCAGCACCCTATTGTTCTAGTCCATTAGTGAGGTATTGAACATTTCAGATTGGAGATTGTCTTTTTTCTGTTTTTCAAACAGATATTAGCACATCAGCCCTATAAATCCTCAGTGATCATGTATTTCTATCAAACAATCCCACACAGCTTTTAACAACTGTTTTAGATAATCACAGTGCCTCAATGTGTAGGCAGCACAGATGAGCAGTGTTGCATGTGATCCTTTTAGCAACTTCCCAAAAACGCTGCCTTAGGCCTGAATGTTAACTGTGGATTTTGGGAAATCAGAGTCCCAGTATTTGCTTTAGTAAATAATGACAGTGCCAAGTGTCTGTTCATTAGACTAATCACTGATCTAATCCCCTCTCATTTAGCCAGAGGATGTTACTGGGACCAGTCCATTTGATCTAGGCATTTGGAATAATTATTCAAAGTTAACATCAGTTTGTACCTTTAGAATGTTTGACAGTTTTTCCATTGTGCATTCACACATACAGAAACAAAGTATGTGGCTGGCACTGGGTTGTGACGATGCTGTAGTTCTGGAGGTGTGTTGTACTGAGCTGGACAGATGTGACATATACACAGTACTACGTATGTGCTTTTTTCCATTTCTGGTTGCACCGCCTGTAGCCAACTGTAGTGTAGTAAATTTGAATTTGAAGTTCAATCTTGTGAGGACGGGAGGACACAGTACTCTGTGTGCAGCTGGAACACCAGAGTTCTTGCTGACAGACTATGAAGGCCACGATATGCTAACCCCTGGACATAGGAATAAAGCTTAACCTTTCACACTAAAGGTGGCATATTTGAAACATATTAAAACTCCAAACACTGCTTGACACCTGTTTTCTGGTGGAGATATTCACTCAGTAATTGACTACCATGAACCTGCGAACAGAGTTCCCTGCAGACCTCCCTCTTACATGTTATTAATTCAGGATAAAACCCCAAAACCTCCCAAATAATAACAACCTGCAGTTATAGGAAGCTACCTCCTTATACCATCAGATGTTACTCTACTGAGAGGTTTTAGGAACCAGTATACTCTGGCTCTTTGAGGAAGTGTTACATTTTGTTTGAAATAACCAATAAAAGCTGTGACATTTGCTGCTTAAAACCATATTTGCTTTGTACAGTATTTAGTTGACACAAGATATTAAGGATAGGGAATTGATTTGATTTGATTTATTCTTTCAAGCATGTAAAGACAGTTGATATGACAACACACATGATTGTATACATAATCCAATATCAATTTGCTTATACCTAGTACATGCTTGAATGGAGTAGGAAGAAGTCAGACTTATCCAGTCCTACCCCATGACATCATCTTACCATCATAGGTTTGCAAGCTGTAAATGATTCTCTTCTACACCACACAAGTAATATACTAAAAAATTATAACAGAGTGTTAACATTCGTACATAATTACATTCTTAAATAATTATCTTCTACACCACACAAGTAATATACTAAAGAATTATTACAGTGTTAATAATCATACACCACACCCACAATGTTCCATCTAATTAATCATTGAGCCTGTTCTTGCCTATATCTTGATTAACACATACCTTTATATTTATGTTTAAACTC
>NW_018128013.1:1976589-1987300 GCF_001952655.1 Monopterus albus | reverse complement strand
CCAAGTCGAAACGACATGTTAAAAATATGGGTTAATGGTTTGCATATCCCCTCAATTGCCCATTTAACAGTTGTAATAGTGATACCACTATCACTGGATGATTTATTACCACATTTGTTCACTATCTCTATAATTTCCTTTTCAACTATGGGCTTCAGAAACATAGAACTCATGTTCCTTTCGATTGTATTATTATTTATAGTGCTGGATGTATCATCTGTACAAATGCTTCTTGCTAAACTAGGACCAACATTCACAAAAAACCTATTAAACTTCTCAACTACATCCTCAAATCTGTTGACCGGTGTATCATTGTTCATAAAATATTGAGGGTAGTTACTCCTGCTGGTACTGTTTCTAATCAATTTATTTAATATATTCCAAGTACCTTTCATGTTATTTTTATTATCCTCTAATACTTTAGAGTAACATTGTTTCTTACATATCCTCAATAACGCAATTAATTTGTTCTTGTATGACTTATATTTTTCTTCCGCCTTCTTGGATCTGTCTTTTATGAATTCCTTATATAACGCATTCTTCTTTTTACATGCATTCTGTAATCCCTTACTCATCCACGGTTTCCCACTGTAATTCCTCTTGTTTTTATACTGCTTACGAGGACAGTTCCTGTCATATACTTTCATGAATATATTTAAAAATTGCTCATATGCTTTGTCTAAGTCTTCCTCTTTGTAAACTGCTTCCCAGTCTTGCCCTATAAAGTCCTCTTTTAGCCTCCTTACAGCATGTTCGTTCATCACCCTCCAACAAAAAAGATTTGTTTTTGGCCTTTCTTTTCTATACTGGCAGTCATAAACCAAAAATACAGGTAAATGCTCAATAATATCATTTATGCAGAATTCAAATGATAGTGTGCATTATGTAATAAGTAAGCAGCTGGATATTTAATATAAAATATTTTTTAATATAACTGTCTAAAATTCATTTTAGCAATTCAGTGTTGGTCTACTGTCAGCACTGAATTGTTGTCCTTGCAGATTCTCAGTCATCCAGGTCATAGTAGGCTGAAAAAAGTAAAAAAAACAAAACAACTGGACTAGGTTTTTTAGGTGAAAGACATTTCACCTCTCATCCAAGAGGCTTTATCAGTTCTGACTGACTGGCACTGAGTCGGAGATATTTATCCCCATCGGTGGTGTTTCAGTCCTTTGATGCCCAACAATGTCCCCTAATGACTGAGTCGTTATAGCCCAGTATCGGTGAGTGTCGTTGCCTGTCTTTGAACCCTCACCTGTGGACCGATGCCTATTGTCCTGGTGAGCATGTTTGGGCAGGGATCTCAAAACAGAGTTGTAGATGGAAGACAAGTTGTGTCTTAGTCCACCACCCCTATTTAATGAGGGGTGTTCTATTTTTACAGAATTAGCTTCCTTGACTCCTCTCTCGAACCAGAAATGTTCTCTAGAGAAGATCTGGACTTCACTGTCCTCAAAAGAATGTCTTTTGTCCTTCAGGTGGAGGTGGACTGCTGACTCTGGTCTGTTTTTTTTTCTGTTGAAAATCTTCATTTCAGAGTAAATCATCTTTTAGGCAGTAATTCAGAGTTTTCTTTGCCTTCTTCTGACACCGACAGCGATGGCGACTGAGGTTACTCGTGCTCTCTTGTGTTTGTTGTTTTTCTTTGTTTTCTTGGTCTTGTGCAACTCATCCCGGATTACTTTCACCAGAGAAGAACTGTTAAATATCGAACAACTCACACCAAACTACCTTCCTCCGATTTTTGTGAACGAAGAATGCTGTATGGACATTCTGATCGGAGGCGTAGCAGCAATATATGGGAACTGGAAAAAACCCCGCCGCGGTGGAAAACGCTCTGGCGCTTTGGTGCGGTTACGACAGAGGAGAACGCAGACCTCATGCCCATCTATTCACCTGGCTAATCTCCACTCCCTGGTCAACAAAATGGATGGAATTCTTCTCATCAACAGGACTAACTCTGACTTTGCACACTCTGCTGCTTTGTGCTTCACGAACACCTGGCTCAGTGACTCGATCGCGGACAGCGCGATTTGATTATCGGGCTTCCAGGTGTACAGAGTGGATCGTGCAAAGGAGCTGTTTGGGAAAATGAAGCAGTCCGAGTAACTTCAAAACAGTGCTGATTTATTCAGTGATCACAGGTAAAATGAACATTACACGCTCAGGAGTCTTTGCACCTCCGACATGCAAGCAGGCAGCCGGTAGATGCCAAAAGGCCCGAACCACAACAGGCCTATACATTATATCACTTTGGGCTAGTCCTATACTACTCAGGGATGCCAAACCGTGACGTCTCCAGTGCCAGCTTTGCAGCTGGCCATAGCAGTAGTCAAAACATGAAGCAAATCAATGTGTGTGTGTGTCTGTTGATTAAGTGGTGTGTAGCTAAAAACATTCTCACACAACCTCTAGTGACATGTCATGACGTTAAACATAAGAAAATATTATGGCTAAGGCTACAGTTCTACATGTCATAATAATAATATTAAACATCCTGTCTGCTGACAGTCATCAACTCTTCTCTCTAGTTATCCTTGACCAGATGTACCCTGTAGAAACTCATAAGCATGCCTAAGCATTTACCAGTCTAACTAGACATCCTATCTCCACTAAACATTTCTAATACATAAAGTATCTATCCAATATCTATCTGACTAAAAATGCCTAACAGTAGGGATGTGTTACTTCCCTTTTTCTGTGACTTGGCATTATCCACCTTTTTTACTTAGATTCTCTCAATGTAAAATCACTTTTTCCTAATGCAGTCATTTCACATATTTCTTATAAACTTTCTTGCTGTTCTTGTGGGACTTCTAACTGCAAAGAGACAGTTTGTTCAGTAGTCTTCTGCAGCTCTTCCTGTGAGGTCATTCAGCAGAGGCCGGCTCTACTGTTATGGCCTATGTTTCTTGGGCTCTGCTCTGGTTCTCTCCGGGATCCATATTTACAGCTTCACTGACACTGTGCTCTGAACGAGCTGCCTGCTAATAGAGCTAGCCTGATCTGCTAGCAGGTACTCACATCTCTGAAAACATCAGCACACATTTCTAAATTGGCATTTGTTTGATAAACTAACCACATATTCTCAATCTAAGTGGTTACCTTGTCACCTGGAAATTTTCAAAACTTAATAATGCAGCATAATAGCCTACCAGTCCTAGGATTCAAATTATAACAACTTTAAGCTTGGCTCAAAATTTCTGCCATCACTGACTGGGATCAAAATAATCCCGATTCACTCTGAACGATTCATTGCTGAACTTTATCAAAGTGCATTTCCATGAAGTAGGTCATTGCCTAGTTCTGGGCTGTCACCTCGCTGGACTCCTTCAGTCGCTGTCGCACAGCAGGGTTTACTGAGTGACAGCACTCAGTTTCCATTGACAATGAATGAGCAGCTGTCACTGGCCCAGAGATTTGTTTCTGTACATGTAATCCCTGGAAACTAAGATAAAAACTAGAAAATCAGAGTTGTTATTGTATTTTCACTGCATTTCAGGGACTGTAAAGATCAGGCAAATTAGGGTTAGGGTTACAGGAAACAACCACACATATTCATAGTGATTTTTGTGAATCACTGTGGAATGGCATCCTCAGTTTTCACTTTAAATACCAGTTACCTTACCAGTTAGTAATGGAGAACTGCCACTCTTTTCAGAAGCGTCGCTATTCATTCTCACTCCGAGATTAGAAGAAATCCGTTTTTAGTTACAAAGTGAAGCTTGTCACAGTTTTTTTTCTCCTCACTGTATACCTTCTGGGAACAGGCAGTGATAAAACAAGATTCCGAAATGTGTGACAGCTCAGACCGAATGATTTTCAAACTTGACAGAAAATTGAGTTTCTCTTTCTTCACTGAACTTTCTCAATCCACCTTGTTTTTGTATTTTTTGGAAGTGAATAATACAGATCAAGATAAATGCAAATTTGTACTTTAAACATTTTTAACATGAGAGGTCGTCACATTGCCTCATGAGGATTTCTGGTGATTTTTTTTTTTTTTTTTTACTTTGTTTCTATTCACTCTGTCTCTCCTGTTATGTTGCTCCATGTTGTAAAATGCAACAAAACCACAGAATTCACCACATGTGCTTTAACATCTTAAATTTGTGGGCAAATAGTGTTTGGAGAAAATTTGTTTTACAAAGTTCATAAATTTGTTCTTTATCTTCATGAGAACATACCTGTATTCTTTAGTTTTGTTACATGGTATAAACCAATATTTAATAAATTTAAGACACTACATTTTCATTTTGCATCAAAATATGAGAAAATACCTCACTGCTCTCCACCTCTGTTCAGGTGCTTATTACAGAGCATTACAGAAAAGGCCTTCTGTATGCCTGATGGCAACAAAAACAAATTGCATGTAGTTAATTTTTTCAATCTAAATATATTTGGGGTCAATACATCACAGCATGAACCCTGTATTGTGAACTGAACTTAATTGTGCTGACTGTATTGTTGCCGTGCAAAGACGTTATGTAATGTGCTTGTATTTTTGGTTTCCACTGTTACCAAATACAAATTTCAACATCTTTACCAAACAAACACATCATTTGAGGTAATTGTGTGTTATGATCAGAAACGTTATCATTTAAATGAGGACTGTTAACGTTAAACTTTACTGGCATGGAGAGTGCCTCTGCTTTCATTAGTTGCCACTGGCCCTTAGTTGTCATTTTTAGAGAAGCTGCATTATACTGTAAGAGTTGATTAAAAGCATTCTTGCTGGAAAACTGAGCTTTTGCTGAGAAATCTGGACAAAAACATGGCTTGAATAACAAACTACTACATAATTTAAGTAAAAGATGATTAAGAGTGCTTCTAAGGATGGAAGAGGATAATAATGGGGGTAGGTTTTATGGAGTAAAACAAAGGATTGGAGCAGAGATAATTCTCTAATTAAAAAATGCTTGACTGTAATGAACACAGGATTGATTTATTGCAATTTTGCTTGCAGGAGAATGCCTTTGCCTAGATGGTTACATGAAGGACCCAGTCCACAAGCACCTCTGCATTCGCAGTGAGTGGGGGCCCAATCAGGGGTAAGTTGTGATAATTACCACACCAGGGTTTATAAGTGCTCATTATCAAGCCAGGAAGAAACGATGGAAGTATTATTTACAAATCAGGAATCCTCCTACACATTAAGAGGCCATTTGCTTGGACAGATGAATCAAACACAACACTGATGCTGCTGATACGAATTAATAATTAGAATTAGACAAAACTGCAGGAACACCTCAAGTACACAGATTAATATGCAACTAATTAATTGAATGCATAAAATATAGTCATATCAATGTGCTCAGCAAATTTGTTTAAAAAAATAAGGTTGGTCATTTTCTATATTAACAGTATTTTCAACACTTCCCATACAAAGACTAAAACCAACAGTGAACTGCCTCTACTCACTGTTAATGATTGCCGGTCTCCAACCTGGATTAGATTATTCATCTGTGCCATGGGCCTCTGTTGTTGTTCAAAAACAATTAAAAACACATCAGTGAAACACACCACTGCACTGGGTGATGTGTTTGTTCTTTACAAACCACCGCACCTGCATATTTGTTAAAAATGTTGCCCCAAATGACAGCATCTGAAGTACACAACAACCAACTGTGCATGTTTGAGAGCTCCATGAAACCTCTGCTTTGTTTATAGTCCACTTGCTCCTTGCACTTTCACAGAGCTCTCACACATGTGTAACTGAGACATGAGAAACCTGGCTGTATATAATTACAGTTGAAATGTTATGAAGCGAATGCCACATGAGTGCCTTGGAATCTTTTACTTCCTGCTTGACAGTCTGGACCTTTAACCAGGAGATAACATAAGGCGGATCACATACAGCAAACATTTGGTGACTGAATGAATTTGGATGTACAGTATATGTGCCTAGTACTGTAGAAGGCACAGGTTAGCACTGTGACACTAGTTACCAGCTCTTACTGACTGCAGCATTGCTATGCTTTGATAGGTTTCAGAAAGTTGGGGGTCTTAAACTTTTATTCCACTAGTTTATTTATTTTATTTGGATTTAAAGTTTGTATTATGTGCTATTTAGTTAGCTAGATGAACTGATGAATCTGTAATGTTGGGCTATAATGGGAGGAAAATAAGAAAAAAGTTGAACATTATTGCTGAAAAAATAAGTCCCTCACTGATATATCATCCATGGTAGTTTTTCTTGCTGATTTGACAAAGCTCCTTCAGATCCACAGCTTTGATTCATAGGCTAAGAAGTAAATGCCACAAAGAATAACTGGATATTTAGGTGTAAAATTCATAGGGTGCCCCTATACCACAAATATGGTTTCATATATATACATTTTAGCAAATCACTTTTAGGTCAGTGGTGAGTCAGTAAAGTTGTAGGGGCTTTATTATGTTAGTCTTGGGGAGCAGTCACTTATTTTATATTACAATAACAAATTTAAGTGATAACTTTATGCCTCTAAATAATGCTGTCTCAGGACCCAGTCCTAGGAAGTCGATAAATGCTGAAATGGGTTCACAACTGGTTGTCAAGAAGTCTTTGACATTTGGATAAAACTACTGTCAACCAGTGGGTGAACACACAGGGTGCATGTGTTCAGGTGCTTACAAGTCACATAACACTGTTGACCTACAGGACTGTTCTGGTGTTCTAATCTGTATAACAATATTATGGGTTACTCTTATTTTATTACACTCAGAAATGAAATGTTGCATTTACTTAATTTGGTTTTGTTGTTAGATTTGGGCTTAGGGAGAACCCAAATGCTGACACATACTAAGGTACAGTATATAGTCAATTTAATATAACTGATACAGAACAAATAAACAAGTGGAAATACTAAGGGGCTAAATCAAGCACTAACAGACTTTAAACCAAAGCTTGGGAATACTGTCAAATTCATTCTTAAGATGACAAGAATAGTCTGTGTTCCTAGCACTGAAATATACTACTATCAGGCAAAAGTACACAAAAATCACTCAAATGCAAAGTACTTATGCACTTATTGTATTTAGTCCAGACTTTTTACATTAAAACCAACTTAACTTTGCCAACATATACATCTTTCTCTAACAAGCAAGAAGTGGATCATCACTAGACATCTTTCTTTCTGTAGGACATCAGTAAAATGTAAAAGCCTTAAAATTTATTTTATGACTTCCTTTAAAAATGATTTGACCAATTTAGCATTAAAATCCAAATTTTATAATTGATTTAAGATACCTTCTTGAACTCTATCATTTTATTAAAATGGATGCATTTTTGCTCTTTTGCTACATTTCCATATTTTAAATCCCGCATTGTTTTCACAGACAGGTGATGAACTAAAGGAAAAACTCTCAGCAATGTGTTTTGGGTCATCGACATGCTTGCATTTGTCCATATGCATCCTTATGGATGCGTGATACAAACAAGGTTCAAAGGGTTCAAAGATTTTTATTGTCATTTCACTATATGTGTAGGACATACAGCAAATTGAACTACTGTTTCTCTCTCTCCTACTAATGAGTTCCATGCCATTTAGGAACTTAAATAGAATTAAAGTAGAATAAAAAATAGAATAAGAAGAAACACCCTATTCAGACCGTTTTAAATGGGCTGTGAACTGGCACTGGTTTCTACTTAAAGTAATTTCATCACACAGTACGAGTGAATATGAAAGCTCAGGCTACATTCTTGCCTTTAATATCTCCTGTCTGTGGCTTTAAGCAGACAATAGGTAAAATTTTCTTTTTATTTGTACAAAATGTTTTTTGTCTATATTTTTGAGACATCTGAATTACCCCCTCAACCCATCCAACTGTGCACCCATGTATCTCATTTCCCTGGTCCTCTTCTTATGTCCCTGTCACTGTGTGACAGAGGAGTCACCCTGGGGTGGCTTAAATGTTTAATGACCACAGCCTGTGGCATGGAAGCCGCTCCCCTCTTCCACAATGTTCTTTTTGCTTACAGTAATGTAGGAGTTTGCTCAGAACGACATCGGGCCCCTGTCACTTCTCCTTCTTACACTCGCACTTTGCAGAGTGTTTAGTCCCTGCGCTGCCACTCACCATTAATCTCAATCATTCCCTCTCATTTCTGTCACTTGGCATCTGTCTTGTTTCTTCACTGTTCCCTTTTCTCTCTCTCTTTCACTCTTTGCCTGTCCTTTACTGCTGCCTGCCCTCTGTCTCTCCCTCCTTATCTGTGCTTCTTTTTTCCATTCTGTCTCATCCTGTCATCCTCTCTTATCCCCTCCCCTGGTATAAAAAAAAGTGAGCCAAACTCACATTGCGTGTCAACTATTGGAAAAAGCATTTTTCAATCAGCATGTTTACAAACAGCACACATCACAATTCTGCTTGAGATTTGTGGGGCTCTGGAAGGTGGGGATGTTGCAGAGTTAGATACTGAAAGAGGTATTATTCCAGAGGGTTTTGATCAGGAGGATGGGTAAACTGAAATATTTAACATTTCTCTGGCTTTGATTTTAAAACAGTTTTATTCTCTCTCCTCTGTTTTGTCTCTTCCTGTGATCTGTTCTTTTTGTTTTATGCCAGTCCATGGCCATACACCATCTTCCAGCGTGGTTTTGATCTTGTAATGGGAGAACAACCTTCTGATCGCATTTTCAGGTAAGGGGAACTTCACAAAACTTTGTTTTATTGGACTACACTTTCCACTCAGTGCATGATGCACAAAAGGCTGTACGGACAAATCACGTGTTAATATTCTGGTACACTACTTTTGTTTGTCTCAATCCCTTATTGAGACCCCTGGTGGCACAATGCTTTCTGTAGCAGAAACTCTGTTATAAAGGTGCTTTGTAATGGAGCTAGAGATTAGAGTTTCAAACTTGAAAAGTGGAGTTACTTCATTTTCTCTCCAAACAAATGTATTTGTTTTAAAAGTAATTTTATAGTCATATAACTTTGTGAAATTGATTGAAAAACAACTTTCTAACTCCGTCAAGGATGTTATGCTTTTGATTCCGTGTGTTTGTTTGATGGTTAGCAGCATTACAGACACATTTTTAAAATTCACATCTCTGTCAGAAGTTATTGAAATCATTTTCTGTTTGAAGTTTTGCACACATATTTGGCCTGTCAATGTCTATCACCAGACCAAATTTCATCTGGATCTGATCCAGATTCTGGATCTGACGGCCATTTAAAGTTAACATTGAAAACCCCATTTAGCATGTTTTCTGCCATAACTTGTCCTATAATGAAGATAGAACCCTGATATGTTCAGGTAAGATGCACAATATAACTGCCTATCACCAGGATGCTTTCAGATCAGTCTCATAAATCTGGATTTTTACTGAATAATTAATGCTCTAAAATAAATGGAAAATCTAGAAAAATTTTAATCATATTACATTCTAATTAATAACACCAGTGATGTAGTAATAGTAAAGTAACCCTAAACTACTGTTTGACACTATTAGTATTGTTACACCAGCTGGGCCTGTTTTGTCCAATGAGGATTGTAATCATTTTCTCTTTTTTTGTGGATGCAATCAAAACTGTAAGCCCAGTATCACCCCCTCACCCTTGTTTCCTATACCCTGCATTTTTTTAGCATTTATTTCTGGAGAATTTTTTTCCAATTTCACTTAAATACCTTCATAAGCTGGTCAACAGTATGAAACCTTCCTCTTGTCAATGTGATATTTTGCCTTTTTTTTTGTTTGTTTAAATATGTCATAGAGGTGATCAGTCCCACAGTAGTTACAATAATAATAGCTCACAGATATCTGGTCATGTGCCTGCTCAATTTAAACATGCCACCATTTACCTTCTTCTGAAAAACCTGGATCCTTCTCTGATCCAAAACTACAGGCCTATAGACCCTGCCATAAACAAGTTTTAGGAAAGGATGTCACAAGCCAGTTAGCTGATAATCTAAATGTGTGCAACATCTTTGATGAACTCCAATCTGGTTTCCACCACCTGCATTGCACGGAAACTGCTCTCCTCAGAATCTCAAATGAATTACTAATGCATGTCTGTGCAGATTCTCAGTCATCCAGGTCATAGTAAACTGAAAAAACTTAGAAAAAACAACTGGACTAGATTTCTAGGTCAAAGACCTTTCACCTCTCGTCCAAGAGGCTTCATCAGTTCAGTCCAGTTCAGTTCAGAACTTTCAGAAGTTTTTTCAATTTACTAATGCATGATGATGCAGAAGTGATGCAGAAGTGATGCTCTGTTGTGGTGCTGTTGGATCTCAGTGTAGCTTTAGGCAGTGGGTGAGTATCTCTGAGCCAGCGCTTCAGTGGTTCTGTACCTACATTTCAGATAAGACTTTTTCAGTAGTTGTAACCTTGCCTCGTCATCTGCACCCAGTTGTATGGTGTACCACAAGGTTCTGCTTTAGGTCTCATCCTATTTTCCCTGTATATGCTTCCTCTTTGGCACATAATATGGGATTTTAAAGGGTTATCCTCTCACTGTTACGCTGATGATATCCAGCTGCACATCACCAGAATATGACCAAGTTATTCAGCAATATAAAATTGGATGGCTAATAACCCTTTACAGCTTAACAACAATAATACAGAAATTCTTATTTGTGCTCCTCCTGGTCTTGTTGTCTCCTAAGGTGCAGGAACACCTTGGGTTTGGTTTTTCATTGTTCGTGAAGCCAACAGTCAGAGGTCTTGGGGTTACTCTGACCAAGCATTAACTCTGGAGCATGTGAAGTGTTTGACATTCCTGC
>NW_018128013.1:1968482-1976575 GCF_001952655.1 Monopterus albus | reverse complement strand
ATAATATTGCTAAACTCAGACCCATGGTGTCTCAAATTGAGATGGAAATGGTCCTTCATGGTTTTGTTTCATCCTGATTGGACCACTGTAATGCCTTATTCACTTGCCCCAGTAAAACTCTTTGGATCATTTAAAAGTGGTCCAGAATGGTGCAGCCAGGCTTTTGACCAGGGCTGCCCAATACATCGATCGTGATCGACCAGTTGAGCGCAAAGGTAGTGTCAGTAGATCTCGTGTCAATATAATGAGCTTAGTTAATGCTTTCAAACGAAAAATGCAACATTTTGCAGAACTTCCAAAACCTTGCATCAGAGCTGGAGACGCAACGGAAAGCATGTGCGCAACTTGATATTGCGTGCTACACAAAGCAGACTGACAATTGTCGGTCAGAGTTTGACAAACGCTTTCAAGACTTTGCCTCACTCAAGCCAGTCGCTACATTTATGCGTTACCCATTTAGGGAAGAAATTGAGGCTGATTCACTCGCATCAAAAATTGCAATGCTGTTTCAACTGAACTGGTCTGGAGTGGAGGATGAAATATTGACACTACAGACTGACATTCAGCTGAAGTCCAGGGCTAATGGCCCGTTTTGGAACTTACAGAGGAAAAGTACCCAAACATGAGGAAATGTGCCATTGACTGCATTATTTGGCTCTACTTATTTATTATGTGAGTCAGCATTTTCTCACACGGAGGTTATTAAGTCCAAATACCGCTCCACCATGACTGATGACCATTTGGAAGTCTGCTGGAGGCTGGCTACCAGCAGCTACTGTCCGGACTACGCAGTCCTGGCTGATTCCATTCAATGCAAGTTTAGAGTAAACTAATGACCAAAAAAGTACTGAACTGCAGTGTGCCTTAAGGTTCATTATGCAAGGTGTGCCAACGTATATTGTTTACATAAGGTATACTCCATAAATAAATAAATATGCATTTAGCATTCTAACTGTAGGTAGATCATTTTGACTTGGTCATTTGAAAAGTAGCTCGCAAGGCAAAAAAGTGTGGGCACCCCTGCTTTTGACCAAGTCATCTAAGTGAGAACATGTTACACCTATTTTGATCTCTCTACATTGGCTATCAAATTCAGAATTAATTTCAAGATCCTTGTAGTCACATTTAGAGCCCTGCATGGTCAGGCACCTACCTATAACAGAGGTCTGTGATAGCCTTACATCACTAGTAGGTCTCTAAGATCATCGGAGAGGTGTTTGTTTGCTGTTCCCTACTCCAGATTTAAAAGGTAAGCACAAACTTTATTGCCAAGTATTTCAAGAACACAAGGAATTTGACTCCAGCTCAATGGCCCCCAATGTGCACAATATAAAAACAAAAATACACAATATATACAAGCTAAAAAAGCACAAGTTAAAAGAGCAACGTAGACTAGCTATTCATCAGTGTAATAGCCTGGGGGAAAAAAATCTGTCTCTGTGTCTGGATGTCTTGGCGCACAGTGAAACTGTAGCGCTGTCCAGAGGGGAGGAGTTCAGAGTTTGTATCCAGGGTGAGAGGGGTCTGCATAAATCCTCTCTGCCCTCCTTTTGACTCGTAAGGTGTACAAGTCCTCCATGGAGGGCAGACTGGCACCGATGATCTTCTCTGCAGTTCTGACTGTCTGCTGGAGTCTGTTCCTGTCCTGTTTGTGTGGTTTGGCTTGGCAACCAGAGATGGAAGTGCAGAGAACAGACTTGATAATTCCCCTATAGAACTGAAGCAGCAGCTCCCGAGGCAGGTTGAGCTTCTTGAGCTGATGCAGGAAGTACATCCTCTGCTGTGCCTTTTTAATAATGGCGCTGATGTTGATTGTCCACTTCAAGTCCTGAGAGATTGTAGAGCCCAGGAACTTGTATGACTCCACGACTGAAACAGTGCTGCTGAGTATGGTGAGTGGAGATAGGATGCGGGAGTTCCTCCTAAAATCCACTATCATCTCCACTGTCTTCCGTGTGTTCAGCTCCAGGTTGTTAGGACCACAGGGCTAGCTATTCAGCCTCCTGTCTGTAGGCTGACTTGTCAACATCTTGAAAGAGACCGATGACCGATGCACAGTTAGGAAACGTGTTTCCCTGTACAATGAGATTCTTACTTTGCCGTCCACATGAATGCCACAAAATACAAATGAAATATAAAGTAGATAAATAAGTAACACAAAATCTAAGGCACTTTAAGCAGCAAATGCAGAGGTATAATAAAAATATTTAAGAATATAATAAGAGAATGTATGCTGCATGGGAGCAGCATGTGCAACAGCATGTGCAAACTGAGAATGTAAACAGTACAGGTTGTCAGTACATGACGTATTTCCTGGCAATACACTCATCAGTTGTTTATGAGTCTGATGACAGAGGGAAAGAAAGAGTTTTTCAGTCTGGAGGTCCTACAATTCACACTTCTGAACCTCCGGCCAGAGGGTAGGCAGGCAAACAGTCCGTACCGGGGGTGGGTGGGGTCCTTGAGGATGGAGGCAGCTTTTCCTACGCACCCTGTATAAGCTAGTCCCAACAAGGAAATCACTGAATTTTAGGGTGGTAACATGGTTTAGGGTTAGGATGAGGTTAGGGTCAGGGTTAGGTGTTAGGCAAGTAGTGGTTATGGTTAAGGTTAGGATAAGTCTGCAGGAAATGAATGTAAATCAATGAAAGCACAGCGGTGTGTCTATGTGTGTTAGACTGTGGGACAAACAAGATGGCTCTGCTGCAGGCTCTTGAAAATTACGTGGTATGAAAAGGAAAGAACAAAAACAAAACTACCTCAAGCCAGCAGTAGTGATGTGATTGTGGGGGTTTTTGATTGTACATGAGCTATTTGCGGCAGCCTCTGCAAGAAACATGCATGAGGCTTACCACTGATTGTGAACACAGTTTACAAGAAAAGTGCACAGGCAACCTTTTATTTAGATTTTGAAGGGTTATATTCAGTTTAGGTTTTAATGGTTCTGAGCACTCTTTTTTTGTTTGTTTTAACCTTATAAAACCATTTGTGTCATATTTGATACGTGAGGTTTCTGAGGAAAAAAAAACGCCAAAAATGCCCCATGTATCAAATGTGATACATGGCAAATAAAATATATGGCAAATAAAAATCGTGAATCTTGAATTTCGAATCATGAATTTTATTTTGGATTTTGTTAAAAGGTTTAATAAACATCTCAGTTCCAAAAAATTAGAATGTTCTGGCTATTTTTTGATGTGTCAGACTTTACAGGGTTAATTGAGGGACTTGCTCTTTACTTTTCCCCTGCATTATGCCAAAAACTTGAAAAAAACTTTTGCCCTAGGGCTTTATACCAGGAGTCACCAGCTTTCATTAGTCCATCAGTTTTCAAAGCAGTATTGAGTGTAGGTCACTCATGGTTTGGCAGTGCTTAGAGTCCAGCACACTATCAATGTAGCTACTTGTGTAAAACAAAATTGATTTTCATGCTAAAATTTCATTGCATACATAAAACTGTGGCTTTTATTTGGCCTGTGAATACAACAGTACTGATTAAAATTCTGTTCCATGAGAGGCATGTGAGACAGAACTGAAGCATGCCTTCTGTGTAGACGCATCATAACACATACTCACATAATCGCATAGTAAAAAGCTTTTTTAAACCACTTGTACATTATGTACCCAGCACCAACAGCAGACAGTTAGCAACTAGCTGCTTATATATTTTATATATTATATAGTCATATATTTTTCACAGGTTGGTGCAGATTGAACCAGAGCTTAAAGAAAGTGAATATTGGATACTATGCTATGATGAATGCTAACACTGTTCTATGTTTGCTTCATAGGTCAATATTCAACTTTCAACTAACATAATTATTTCCAAACACATTTGCAATAACACACCGAAAATACTTAGAATAAATCAACTAGACAGGGCTTTCTCTTCAATCTCTGCCATGTACAGGTTGGCAACTATAGGAGACACTGGGGAGCCCATTGCACAGCCGTGTTGCTGCCTATAGAAGTGCCCCCTAAACTGGAAGTAGGTAGTGTTTAAACAGAGTTCCAGTAGAGTGCATACATGGTCTGGGGTGAGGTTAATCCTGTTATATTTATAATACAACACCCCTCACTAAATAGGGGTGGTGGACTAAGACAACTTGTCATCCATCTACAATCCTGTTTTGAGATCTCTACCCAAACATGCCCACCAGGACAATAGGCGTCGGTCGACAGGGGAGGATTCAAAAACAGGTAACGATGCTCACAGATACTGGGCTATAACGTCTCTCTCGTTAAGGGACATTGTTGGCCTTCAAAGGACTGAAACACCACCGAGGGGGATATATATTTCCGGCTCAACACCAGTCAGTCAGAACATATGAAGCCTCTTGGATGAGAGGTGAAACGTCTTCGACCTAGAAATCTAGTCCAGTTGTTTTTTCTAAGTTTTTTCAGCATACTATGACCTGGATGACTGAGAATCTGCACAGACATGTTGCCATAACACAATGTAAATCTTGTTTTATACTTTGTTACCTCTTTCTAAGTGGCCCAAGAATCAATTAATTAATCAATTAACTAAAGATGTAAGTAAAATGTAATAAGCAATTTGTTTAAATTAATACCATGCTCAGTAACCTTTACCCGAGTGTTTAATGACCAGAACTGTGCCATAAGTAGAACATACAATACTGTATGTAGTTGACACGAAGCTCCTGTTCCATATTCACTGGGGACCATTTCACAGTGTAGCAAAAATAACTACACTTTATGAAAATTAATTTCATATTTAATATTTCTAATATTCTAATACAGGGGTCTCAAACTTGCGGCCGCGGGACGATATTTTGTGGCCCCCACTTGATATCAAAGTTTAGTAATAGTGCGGCCCGCGCGTTTTTCTCACACGCACATGCGTGAGTCGTTACCCTGGGCGTTTTATATTTTTTGTCACCTGTGAGCTACCATAGCTCAGTATCGTGACAGCAACGCAAATCAACAAGGTTAGTCACTTGAAACGTGATTCGGGAGTGTCACCGAGTGGAGGGAAAATATATCCTGTCACCCAGTGCAAATATGTTTTTCTGAAGCTCACAAATGCAGCCCCAGTCATGTCTTTCTCAAAACCTGCCATGAAGAGAAAGGTTGGCGATAAGCACAGACAATTTCAGGAGAAGTGGGAGACGGAATGTTTTTTTGTTGAGCACAGGGGCATCCCAACGTGTCTTATATGCACAGAGAAAGTTGCGGTGCACAAGGAGTACAACATCAGAAGTCATTACTCAACTAGACATGCTGAGGAGTAAGCAAAATACCAGGGAGATGAGAGAGAAGACCGTGTCGCCAAACTTAAAACATGTCTACTGAGGCAACAAGACTTTTTCAAGAAAGCAAGCAAAGAGAGTGATGCAGCAGTCGAAGCCAGCTACGTAGTGAGTGAGATGATTGCTAAGGCAGGAAAGCCATTTAAACACGACGAGTTCATCAAAAAGTGCATGTTACAGGCTGCAAGTATAGTCTGTCCGGAAAAGAAGGGTCAGTTTAGCAACATCAGCCTCTCAGCCAACACAGTGGCAGAGTGTATTTCTGAGCTGTCAGGTAACATTTACGATCAACTGCGTGAGAAAGCTAAACATTTCCATGCATACTCAGTCGCTCTTGATGAGAGCACAGACGTCACTGACACTGCGCAGCTCGCAATATATGTCCATGGTGTTGACGGGTCAGGTAACATTTACGATCAACTGCTTGAGAAAGCTAAACATTTCCATGCATACTCAGTCGCTCTTGACGAGACCAGAGACGTCACTGACACTGCGCAGCTCGCAATTTATGTCCGCGGAGTTGACGACAATTTTGAAGTGATGGAGGAGTTGCTCACAGTGATTCCAATGCATGGCCAGACCACTGCTCAGGAGATATTCCGCCAGCTGTGTGATGCCATTGCAGATGCCGGCTTACTATGGAGAGTTTTGCTGGAATAATAACCGATGGACCACCATCAATGACAGGGAGGAGGAATGGAGTTGTGGCACTTGTTCAAAGAAAATTGGAAGAAGAGGCTGTGGAAGAGGCCATTGCTCTGCACTGCATTATCCATCAGCAGGACCTTTGCAGAAAATGCCTGAAGTTTGACAATGTGATGTCTGACGTTGTGAAATGCATCAACCATATCAGATCCAGGGGCCTAAAGCACCGGCAGTTCCATGCCTTTTTAGAGGAAATAGAGTCAGCATATGAGGATGTGTTCTACTACACCGAGGTACGTTGGCTTAGCAGGGGAAACGTCTTGAAGAGGTTTTTTGAGTTGAGAGCAGAGGTGAGAACCTTCATGGAGAAGGATGGGATGGCTGTTCCTGTACTAAGTGATCCCAAATGGCTCATGGACTTAGCTTTTCTTGTTGACATCACACAGGAGCTGAATGTACTGAACAAGAAATTACAAGGTCAGAGACAGCTTGTTCAGTGCTGCCTATGACAATGTCAGAGCATTCTCCACAAAACTTGTGTTATGGAAAGCCCAGCTTTCTCAGACAAACCTCTGCCATTTCCCAGCATGCAAGGCACTCATGGATTCTGGCACACCATTCAGTGGTGAGAAGTATGCTGATGCCATTGTAAAGCTACAGGAAGAATTTGATCACAGGTTTGCAGATTTCAAGACACACAGAGCCACTTTTCAAATTTTTGCTGACCCCTTCTCCTTCGATGTGGAAGATGCCCCCCCCGTGCTTCAAATGGAGCTAATTGACCTGCAGTGCAATTCTGAACTCAAAGCCAAGTTCAGGGAGGTGAGTGGAAAAGCAGACAAGCTTGGACAATTTTTGAGAGAACTGCCCCTTACCCTCCCTGAGCTTTCCAGGATGTTCAAGCGGACTATGTGCCTTTTTGGGAGCACCTATCTGTGTGAAAAGCTCTTCTCCACCATGAACTTTAATAAGTCAAAGTTCAGGTCCAAACTTTCTGATGAGCATCTTCAAGCCATGCTGAGGGTCTCAGTTGCTTCCTCCCTGAAGCCAAATGTGGCTCAGCTGTGTAAGAGGAAGTACTGCCAGGTCTCTGGCAGCAAGGAGTAGGAGGAAGTAAGAGAAGCCTATGTTCTGCAGAACCGTTCATGTTCTGAATTATTATTAGTAAAGATTGAGAAGATTAGATCAGTTGTACTTTTTTTGTGGAATACTTGATGCGGCCCAGCCTCACCCAGACACTACTTTTAGAGGCCCCCAGGTAAGTTGAGTTTGAGACCGCTGTTATAGAGTAAAAGTGAAAGGCAAATCATAGGCAGTTCTTTTTATGTTATGGTCACAAGCTCTGAGGAAGAGCTTGCATGCCAGGGGGTCTTATTGTCTAAGGTCAGAGGTGTGAGGCAAGTCAAAGTAGAGGGGGAGTTCTGGTCTTTGGAGACAGAATCTGGACTCTCTATTTGATAAGAAGAGGGCAATGTATATTCTAATGCAGTAAGTCACAAGGAGAGTTTGTCCCTTGCAGTCATGAAGATGAGACTAGGCCTTTTGATGTCCACATCTGGTTTGTTTGCAGAGTGGTGTATGATGGGGTCTTACACATAAACTGTATTTGAAACACAAAGCAAAGCTTGATTCTGTGTGTTTGGGGGTATTGAGATGGAATACAGTCTTCCAACTGTAAAGGAAGTTATACAGGAGGCAGGATGTATTTGCATTCAAAGTCTCTGTTTTGACAATAGAGTCAGAGCAGGGTGCTGGAGGTTGGTGACAGTCATTCTGCTCTTTAATGCCTGGAAATCAATGTTAGTCATTAATTAGGAATATTTTGGGTTCCTCAGTATAAAACATCCCTTCCAAAAATGTTGCTGAGTTGTGAGCACAACAATAACATACAGCAGAGCACTTGTCTGTGATAGATGTATCTAACAATGTTTTTCTTCCTTAAACGATCCATTCTCTGACTTGAAAAACAGCAGCTGTGTCTGACTCCCTGACAGTACATCAGAAAAAACAATAAAAGATTGTTAGTGGTACTGCTTACAAAAAAAGGACACCCATACTCATGTGGCCCACTCTCTTGGCTGGTAGAATTGCCTTTATTTTGGCGACAGACAGAGGAGGCTGGTATCTCCAGGAAGTGACAACCAGGCACAAGGACAGTTTCTTCCCCAGGCCATC
>NW_018128013.1:1964863-1968182 GCF_001952655.1 Monopterus albus | reverse complement strand
TGTTCCTTCGCATTCTGTTTAGTTTAAATTTCCTTGTCCGGCCTAATTTAAATATTCCAATCACTATAAGCTTCACCAAACAACTCTGCTGGCTCCTCATGTTGGACAAAGACCTTGAATGTCACCCAGTGCTCAGAGAACCATGCAGCTATCGGCTTATTGGCTTAAGCTCTTATTACCAGTAAACACAGGAATAAATGAAGCAGTTAGCACCACACTGGCAGACAGTAAAATGAAACATAGTAAACTTGAGGTTACATGGGAGATATGTGTCAGAGGAGATAAATGCTGAGAGAGTCAGCATTCAAACACTTGCATTTGCCATTCGCACGGTGTTACCTGCCAGGAGCTCCTCTGGGTTCTGCAAACATGTTTTCCACTCAACAACTGTTTTCTCGGGGGAACTCTTAGTGTTTTCCACCTCCACTTTCTCTCCGGGTGAACTAAATAAGTCATATAGCAGCATACTAGCCCCCAGTTCTCCATTATAATGGAGTGCTGCTAATTTGTTCAGTGATCACCCATATACGTCATACTGCTTCCCGGGGAATTAAAATTTTCCTGTTGTTAACAGAGTCCCATAAGAAATGGTGAAATGACTTATGAGAGTGGTGGCAACAGTGTATAATACAGAAACATTACCCTTTTAATATGCTTACCACTTTACAAAGACATGCTAGAAGCCTGTGCTTAACAGTAAATGGAAGAACAGCAGCACTTTGATCCACTGAAATTTTGACATTGAAACAAAGGGAATAATTGGATGGATGTAATTAAGTGCTCTATTTCTACTGTGGTTTAATCTAGTCTGTTCTTAAAGGGCCTGGTAATGCATGCAGTCCCATGATCCACTGGCCTATTTTATGCTAAGTTAGCATTTTATTAAATGCAAATTGAACCATTGTGAATTAGGAAATGTGTTTAGTTTGCATAAAATTTGGTTGTTAACCATTTAATCAACAAGTTCCCTTCTTTTGTGCTACAGGTATGCATGAATAATTCATCAGTGCTAATAATGCATTAGATGTTAATCAGCATGGACTATTTAGCTTAAAGTTGGAAGTAAACAGTTCATCTCTAGAGTGGTTAAAGATTGATTATATGCATTGACTCAAAAATAAATTATTGTTTTAAAGCCCTTGTTCTGGACATCTGTTGTTTACAGATCTATAGCCTTCTGCTCAAGACAGAGTTATGCAAAAAAGAATAATTTTGCTGAAAGGTAAAATAAATAAATAACCAAACTGGTGCCATTTTCAGAATCACTGATGTTATAAAAACATTTATCTTTGCAAAGTAATAATTTTGATATGGCATGTTGATTGTATTTGCACCTAAGGGCAACTAGATGCAAATTGTAAATATGCAGATGGATTTGTTTATGACTTGTGTTTTATGGTTCTTCTGGCTTTCTAAAATCTGGGAAAGCATTCGTACTGATGTCATGAAAGTGATCTTGATTTACCTTAGTAACTTTAAATTTTGAGTTGAAAGAGTGCACAATACACTTTGGTGTGGAGTTTCAAAGATATGGGCATTAACAAGAAAGGGAAGGTCTTGTCACTGCCCGCAATGCTTGTTGCACTGTGGGAGGCAAACAACTCATAGGTTTGCAGACTTGCTGAATGAACCAAAACATGTTTGATAAAAATTTCCAATCTGGTTACAAACCAAATAATGCCAATATCTGAAAGCGTTCTATTCACTTTTACACAGAAACAGTAATATATAAAGATTTTTATGCCTCGCAATCAAATGAATCAAAATGATATCCTAGACTTCACAGTTAATGTTTTCTCGTCTATAGTGAGACTCGTCATTTTATCTGTCTTAGTTGTTTCCACCTGCATTCAACTGACTTGACATAGCTTTACAATATTTGTAGAAAAGCCGAAACCTGTAACCTTACTTGTGGCATGTACCCTTCATGTCCTCTGCAGGTTCACATACACCTTAGGAGAAGGGATGTGGCTGCCACTGAGTAAAAGCTTTGTCATCCCCCCTGCCGAGCTCGCCATTAACCCCTCAGCCAAGTGCAAGACGGATATGACAGTCATGGAGGATGCAGTTGACGTACGGTGAGAAATGACATTTACTGGTACTCCTTTCACTTACCTTCTAGCAGTGACATTTCGGAGACATGATCATAGAAGCTCCAACTACAGAAGCAAAAGTTTTCAGGCTTTGAAGCAAGGTAAAATTTTGCTGACCTTTGCACCAAACTGAACAGTATCTGCTGAAGTATGACTAAGTTTTTTTCCACTGTGTTTTATTATCTGTGTTGAAGCTTTACAAGAATTCCCCACCCAACCCAATCCAACCTGATCATCTCACTGTTTAGTATTCTTACAGTTTGTTGTTTATTTACTATTGTTGCAGTGAGTGTCAAGCAGGTTGATACAGTGGTCTTAGTGGTCCTGATTCAGGGGTAATAAAACTGAAAGCTCTAACATAAAATCAATTACTAAGAGGCAGACAAAAACAGTGAAAACAAGAACAAGAAGAAAGAATGATTTGGCAGAGAATGTCATTTGTTAAATGGTTCACAACTCCTCCAAAGAGAGTCTGCTCTGTGTCCATAACTGAGGCAAAACAATGTTGCATTATTAAACTGGGCTCAGCTGACAGCATTATCAAACCAGGCTTATTTAGCTATTTTGCTTTAACAGCACTGGGGCAAGGCTTAATAAGGATGGTGAAGTCACTTGTTTTTTGATCCCCTTTAACTTTTGATATATAGTACAACCATGAGGCTGATAACACACATAATATCTAAATCTGGATAATGGAATCTTCTGAGCCCTTTTGTGCTCCCAATCAGTGCTACCTGTGCCATTGAAGACTACATGGATCATACTTATATTAATAAAAGAGACAATTTAATACATAAATCAATTTATAAATGGAATGAAACATTATAAATACAATATGTGATGAAATATACAAATAAGACATTAAATAAATAAATATCCAGTGATGAAAAAGCTATACCCAAAAGTCCATAGTTTATTTCAGGATGACACTTGCTTATCAACCCACCTCTGGGGTTTGGATCAACAAGTAGAACTGCTCAACAGAAACCCAGACAAAAGTCAAGTTGAAAAAAGGTCTTGTAACACGATTGATAATCATTAATTTTAGTGTTTGCTTGCATAATAACTTTTTAAATTAATTGCCTGTTTTATTAAAAGGATTTTTACCCATCTAGTCTTTGATACTTTAGATTCTATGCTGTGTACAAATTCCATACCAAGCAGGTATCTGAGCAGGTTTTCTGTCAGGGCCGCTCGGCGGCCGCCGCCTCTCCTCCGGTTTTTCT
>NW_018128013.1:1949071-1964177 GCF_001952655.1 Monopterus albus | reverse complement strand
CCTCATTTTAATGTGTGACATATTTTCTATCTAACATCTATTCATTTCAATTCAATTTTATTTCTATAGCACCAAATCACAACAAGAATCATCCCAGGACACTTTACATAGTAAGGTCTAGACCTTATTATTACCCAGCAAATCCCCCTTGAACAAGCACTTGGTGACAGTGGGGATGAAAAACTCCCTTTAACAGAAGAAACCTCTGACAGACAGACCCCAGCTCTTGGTGGGGGGCCTTCTGCCTCGATTGGTTGAGGCATCCTCAGCAGAAACATAGAGCTCCAGAGCCAGGGATACCTGCAGAAAGGTACAGGGAGAGAGAGAGGACACACTATGGGAGAGAGGAGACATTCAGTTAATGACATGTAATGCTGGCGTATAGATGCATGGAGAGAGGAGAGGAGAGGAGAGGAGAGGAGAGGAGAGGAGAGGGGAGGGGAGGGGAGGAGAGGATCTCAGAGCATCATGGGGGGGGCTGCCCTGCAGCTTAGGGCTATAGCAGCATAACTAAGGGAAGGCTCAGGGTCGGTCACCCGAGCCAGCTCTAACTATAAGCTTTATCAAAAAGGAAAATCTTAAGTCTAATGTTAAAGGTAGAGAGGGCGTCTGCCTCCTGAACTGAGACTGGGAGCTGGTTCCATAGGAGAGGAGCTTGATAGCTAAAGGCTCTGCCTCCCATTCTACTTCTGTAGACTCTAGGAACCACAAGTAAACCTGCACTCTGAAAGCGGAGTGTTCTGTTAGGTTGATAAGGCTCTACGAGGTCTTTAAGATATGATGGAGCCTTGTAATTAAGGGCTTTATATGTCATGTTCAGTTCCTGACTTCCTGCTAGAGCCTCTTTTTGTGAAAGGAACTTCTGAGTTTTCACTATCTCATTCTGTTCAGCTTCACCTCTGCCAATCAACGATTGATTCTGATCACCTGGCTAATTACTCCCACCTGTTGCCCATTGTCTCTGCCCTGCATATATTGCTTTGTTTTCTTGCTTCAATTGCCAGATAGTCATTAACATTCAGCACTGTGCTGCATAGTCCTGTCATCACCTGTTACTGGAACTGCATCTTGCCTGTCTGATCTTTGTTACCAAAAATGCTACCTACCTACCTACCTACCTACCTACCTACCTACCTGCCTGCCTGGTTCCACACTTGCTGCAGGAATTATTGCCTGGCAATCTTCCATCCTGATCGTACTAAGACTGTTTTCAAGACCTGTACTCCAATGATTTCTCCCTGTCAGCCTAGCACTTGCCACCTAGTGGCCTGCTTGGCTGTTCTGCCATCTCCTGTTACTTGTTCTCCAGACCTGACCTCAGTCTGCCTGTAACCTGTTTCCTGACCCATACCCTGCTTTTTCGGACTCTCCACCTGCCTGGCACATGCTGCTCAGCAGTGCTATCCAGTTGTCTTCTGTTCTCTATTGCCAGGTTCATACCCTGCCTGTTTTGACTGTTCTCCTTTTGAGCTCTCCTAGTAGTGTAAATTGCCTGTGTAATCTGATTTGTGTACTAGTTATTGTCTGGGCTAAGGATATTTTTATGTCAGTCTGTTTCTCTACTTATGTTCTGTTTGTGTTTTTTCTGACCAAGCTCAGTGAATTTTTGGGCTTTGACAGCTGAAGAGGACTGTTGGTTCATGTATTCTCTGGGCTTATTCATATATTTTTGGTCACTTCAGACATGGTAGCTTTAAGTCTTCCTTGCCTGATTACCAGATACCAGTTGTTTTTTTTAGTTTTGCCTTTTCCTACCCCCTGTGAAAGCCTGTGGTATCCACTCTGTGTAATAATGCATGACCTATAATTTAGCCCCCTGTGTATCTCACTTGTCCAGCTCTGCTTACTTGCACTCACTTACTTAGTTCCACACTGCTCTGGGCATGCATGTTTTTAGTAGCTAAGCAGAGTGGGTCCTGGCTAATACCTGGATAGGAGACCACTGGTGAACTTGCGGTAGAGACCTGTAATGCAAATGCTTAGTCAGTTGCCTACTCAGTTTTCACCACCTCAGCCATTCAACCTTATTTGTCATTAAATAATAATTTCTAACTTGTCTCTGTGTAGCATCTGGGCCTTGACATTGTATCTTAAGAGATTTTACAGGGAGCCAGTAGAGAGAAGCTTGTATTGCAGAAATATGATCTCTTTTGCTAGTTCAACTGCCTTTTTTTTAAATACATACTTTAGCAACTAAATGATACAGTGCATACATATTTGAACACCATATGATCAAACAGCTTTTTGCTGTCTTCCAATACAATAGAAAAGCAATAAACTATGTTATAGTTCTATGTATCAGCTATGCTTGTTGTTTTTTCTACTGTACATCTATATGTCTCAGTGCATGGAGTGAATTTCATAAAATATATAATCATGAGCGCTGCATAGATCTTAATAAGAGAGTAACATAAGTGACACAAGTGTAGGTAATCTATGCTAAGTGGGTTTAACCTCCAGCAAAGGGAGCACAGATAAATAACTCTCTCAGACCATCGGGATGAAGTATTTTTTTGACTTTGACATCCACGGACCAATAAAGGCCACAGAGTAATAAATGTGGGAAAAGTTATGTATACAATTAAAATTGTATTCAATCTATGAGATGATTTTTGCATGCACACAATCACTGAGTGTACTGATCAATAAAGCCCATATATCTTTGTGACATTCACTGTATGACTGAATAATTTTGTGCCATGTATGTTAATTTTTGTAATCCTGGCTAACGAGCAGAAATGTTGCCTAGACACAAAATAGTGATGCTGGAAAAGATACTGTATATTATAAAATTTTTTATGCAAACATGCTAGGAAATGGGTTTTTTACTTTTTTTTATACATTAACTCTTTAACACAAACATGTAGAACAAGGTTGAGTTTCTCTGTAGTAGTATGCCATGTATCACAATTAACCATGGTATTGCTGTAAATGGAAGGTAAGTGTAAAGAGTATGATGTTCTTTGAACTGCAGTGAAGAACATCTTACTCTGTCTAATTACATGATGTTCTGATGTCCGTCCGTGATTGAAAAAGGTCTTTCGGTCGAGTTCTGTCTCCAACTCTGCTTGATACTTTTTGAAATGTATAGTCACAGTAAATGATGTTCTCTATATTTTGCACCAGTCTGTAAAGTGGAGGCAACTTGAAAGGATGACCATGAAAGTAAATTGTAACATGAACTCAGGTTCAGCTGAAAATTGTGAAAATTGTGCCTGAATCATTAGCGAGTGACAATGAGGTGGCTCATTTTAATTTGAAGGATGTCCGTGATGAATGTGTTGAATGCCCGAGCTGAAATCTACAAAGAGGACCCATGCATAGGTCCCTATGAAGACAAGGTGTTGCAGGTTGTAATGGTGACCGCATCATCCACTGACCAGTTTGCCCAGTAGGCAAACTGTGGGGGAGGGGGGGGTCCAGCATGGGTTCTACAATGTCTTTCAGGTGGGCCAACACCAGTCTCACAAAAGGACTTCATGACCACAGATGTTAGGGTCACAGCTCTGTAGTCATTCAATCCGCTGATGCAAGGTTTTTGAATTCAATTCAGTTCACATTTATTTGTATAGCACCAAATCACAACAGGGAGGAAAATCTCCCTTTAATTGAAGGAACCTCAGACAGACCCCAGCTCTTGGTGGACGGCCTTCTGCCAAGAGAGGTTGGGGTGAGTGGATAGAGGAGAGATAAAAGAAAGGAAAAGCAACAAGACACAACAAACACAACAACAAACAATCAAGCACTGGGCAGGCTGATGTGGCTGGTGCTCATCAGAAATGTAGAGTTCCAGAGCCACGAACACCTGCACAAAGGTACAGAGAGAGACGACACACTAAGGGAGAGAGGAGACACACAGTTAGTGACGTGTAATGGTGGCATATAGATTCATGGAGAGGAGAGGAGGGGAGGGGAGAAACTCAGAGCATCGTGACTCAGACTTAAGTACTCCAGCCTCACTCCTGTGGACAAGAACCCAATAATCTTGCCAAAGGACAGCCACATCTCCCTTGCAAACCAGTTTTGGACTTGCTGGAGACAGGAGTACTTACACTTACAACTGAGAGAGAAATGGATGGAAGTTCGCAGAAACCTTTGAGTTGGAGATCTGGTTCTGCTCAGTGACAAGCAGACTGCCCGAAACTGCTGGCCAATGGCCAGAATTACTGCCTCATTCCCTGGAAATGATGGACATATCAGGAAAGTTGAGTTGAAGGCAACTGACCAAGGAAATCCAAAAACCTTCCTGAGAGTTGTTGGAGAACTTGTTCTACTTAAGGACTGAAGTAAAAGCGGAGTTTGTATTCCCATGGTCTTAGTGACCTCACATAGGTCAGGCGGGGAGTGCATTGCCTCTAAGGCATTTATTTAGCTAATTATTTTGTTGGCTCTTGGTTGCAGCATGTGTATCAATTTTCATCTTCTAGGAAACATCATAGAAGCAATGCCATAAGTTCTTATATGTCAGTTGATATAGTATAGTTAACATTTGCTACGATTGTGTTAAAAAATGTTAGATGCGTTGTTGAGGAAGTTTATTTACAGTTGTGCATAAGATAGCTGATAATATGCATTCGAACATGTGTATGTGTGTTGAAGTGTACCACCATTTATAGTATAAGTATTGGTTAAATAAGCATAATTGACACTAAATGTTGCATTGTTTTTATTTGCAATTTTTACTGTGCTGTTATATGAAGAATGGACAGTAAATGTTTTGATCTTGCTACAACCCTCTTCATTGACTCCGGTTTAACTCAGTGTTTAATCAGAATATCAGTACGCTGCACAAGAACACTAAAGGGAGCATGTATAAAGTGAAGGGAATTTGACCTAGCACAGAGCCCTGCAGAATGCCATGACTAACTTCAGTCTATGCAAAAAATTCATCATTAAAATGAACAAATTGGAATCTTTCTGATAAGTAAGATTGGAACCAATTTAGTGCAGTTCCTATAATCCTAGTAACATGTTCAAACCTTTGTAGTAAGATACTGGCTACAGTGCTGAAAAGAAACCTGGGGTTGCTCTTATTTTCCTCTATCAGTGATGAATAATATGTGGTTCTGGCACTATTAATGTCAGGTCCACTCAGCGTGACCTGCCTCTCTTCCGCCTTTCTCTCTTTTGTTCTCTCGACCTGCGCGATCTGCACCTCAGCTGTGTTGCATTCGGTAATTAGTGACTCGTTTGTCGGTGCACACGGCTGGGGTGCATCCGGGTGATTATCTGCCTCCTTATTTATATCTCTGGCAGACGCTCCCTCATCACCGGAGCATTACCTTACTTACCTTACCTAATGTGCATACCCCATAACAGCCCTTTATTCATGGTATGTATCAGACATATTTTTGTTTTCCACGCTGACAGTTCCTGTGCTGTGGATCTCATTTTTTACGTAGGTTATATGTTTTGTGTTATACGCTCACGCTGACAGTTCCTGTGCTGTGGATTTCCATTTTCATTTGCCTATCCTCCTGGTTGGCTTGTCTATTCCCCTGTCCATCCTGATCCTCCTTCTCTCCTGGTTCCTGCCGTTAGCCTGTCTACTCCCTTGGTCGTCCTGTTCTCCTCCGCCGTTTTTGCTCAGCCCTGGTTGTATCTATTCATTGACTCTATTCCTTTTGTAAGACCCACTATTAAAACCACCTTTTTTTACTAGCACCTGGGTCAGCAATCTTGAGTCCAACCTCAGTTCTCCCTCACCCTCCTGGTGAGGGGGACTAAACCATAACAATTAAGGGCTTTTTATATGTTATTAAACAATTTTTCCAGACTAGGAAAACCCTTTCTGACTTAGTGGAGCGCCACCTCCTTTCCAGTTTTTGTGATGCCTGCTTTAGGGAGTGGAACTGTGAGCTGTACCATGGGGCTAGTCTCCTCTGTTTCACTGTCTTCTTTTTCAGAGGGACAATGATATCAAATGTTGTATGCAGAGAGGCTGACCACATAGAGTATAATCTATTAATTTAAATTCAAAAGTTATTAGAAAATGGTCATACAGAAGAGGGTTTTGGGGAAAAACTATTAAGTGTTCAGTTTTGATGCCATATGTCAGAACCAGATCAAGAGTGTGATTAAAACAGTGAGTGGGTTTATTTACAGTTTGAGAGAAGCCAACTGAGTCTAATAATGAACAGAATGCATTGTTGAGGCTGTCATTGTCAGCATCTACATGAATATTAAAGTCGCCTACTATGATTATTTTATCTGTACTAAGCACTAAATCAGACAGAAAGTCTGAGAATTCACTTAAAAACTCTGAATAAGGAGCAGGTGGACGGTATACAATAACAAACAGAACAGGTGTTGAGTTTTCCAGTTTGGGTGTGAGAGACTCAGAGTGAGGCTTTCAAATGGGTTAGAACTATGTTTAGGTCTAGGATTGATTAATAGGCTTGAGTCAAAGATCGCTGCCACACCTCCATTTTGGCCGGTGCTTCGAGGGATGTGACAGTTACTGTGACTAGGTGTTGGATTCATTTAGACTGACATATTCTTCTTGCTGTAACCACGTTTCAGTAAGACACAATAAGTCAATGTGATGTTTACCTGTCACATCATTCACTAACATAGATTTGGATGAGAGGATGAAGTGAGGAAATGATGAAGGAAGCAATGTTTCTAGTATGCTCACTTTTTTCTATGCAGCAGTGACATTCATATTCATATAGTGCCCTTTTAAAATGAGTTAGCTAGTTTGACATATTGCAAAAAACCCACCCAAACACAACTTAACAAACTTAACTTAAGTGACAGATCAGAGCAGTGTCGTATTTTACTGGGAAAATAAAATGTTGACTAACAGATAATTTTAATTATAAAAGAGGGTCTTCTACCACTGGCTTCTCATTTGTATCGGCCAAGACATTCAGTGGCCAGAGGCTTGGCTTGGCCTGCTGTGTGTATGTTTACTTACATAGCATGTATACGCTCTAGTTTGCCACCTAACATGTTCCTGTTAGAATGCAGATTTGAAAAAAGAAGTTCCACATGCAAAACAAGCCTACTATTAAAGATTGCATTTGGTACACATGTACAACTTACTGAAAGTACTGTACCAAAATAGTCCTGTACAACGAATAGATGTATCTTTACACCCCTATTGTATATACTTCATATTTACTGCAGATTTATTCAGTTACATGTTTACACCTTTCATAACCCCCCCAAAAACAATTTATTTTCATCTGGCAGCTTTCTTCAAGACACTGTGTAAATAATTAATTCTGCTTTGATTTATGATCTGATGAATGGTCTTCAGCTTTCCCCAAGGGCCACAAGGAAGCACTGCTAACACCTTCTTGAAGCTGCTGATTTATTCTGCTTTAGAGCCGCATTCCCCATGTTTAATAATCATTTGTCATTGTGTCCATCTCTGTGGCAAACAGATAAATAGTGAGGAGCCCTGATCGTCCTGTCGGGGGTGATGGCACACTGTAAAGAATTTCACTGTAAAATAACAGAAGAATACTGGCAGCAGATAGGCCAGCATTTTACGGTAATTTTTAACAGTATGTTTCTGTATAGTAGACTACAGTGAAAATACTGTAAAATATTGGCAGCACAGATGTCAGTTTTTTCTTGTTATTACCTTTACCAAGGGTGGGGGTTATGCTTTTGCCTGCATTTGTTTGTTTGTGTTAGGTTTCGGGCAGGGAAGGACCCAAAATGCAGACACAGTCTAGAATCCAGTGTTTATTCAGTTCAGTTCAATATAAAAGAAGAGGTACAAAGGGGCAAACAGATGTTCAACCTGACAGGACTTCACAATACCGGTACAAAATTATTTTATAAACAGAACAGTCAGGGAGCTACATGAAACAGATTCTAAATAACTAAAACAAAACCAGAGAACTAACAAAGAATCTTGCTGTCAGGAATAACTCAAAAGAACAGTCCAAAAGTAACCAAGGCAAGTGGACAAAGCAGTCAGGTAGGGTGTGGCACGCAGAGAGACAGATGATGGGGGCAACAAGGCATGGAGAACAGATGAGCCAACAACCAGACTGAGGGAAAAGAGGGAGTATAAATACACAAGAGACCAGAGGAAAACGAGGTACAGGTGAACACAATGAGTGGTGATTGTAGATCGGAGTAAAGGTGGGGCAGGTGAGAGGACAGAAAACAGGAAACTAACCAAAATAAAAGTCTCAAAAAGGAAGCAAGTCCACAAATCATAACAGTTTGTTAACAGCATAGCTCAAAAGTAATCAACAGATTTTGATTAAATTTATTTATTTTTACAGCAGTAGGGTATGGGCCAAGGAAAAATTTATTACATTTGGTTGCTGATCCATTTTATAATTTGGATACAGGGATTTTTTAAAGAGCTCATGACATGCCTTACCTTGTTTTTTGACTTATCTACAATGCTACAATGGTGAATTATCATCTTAGACATCACCAAAAGCTTAAATAATTAGGGGTACATATGTATGTTCTAGTACTTATATGCTCGCAAGACTTTTTCTCTAAAAAATAAAGTAGGATTTTCCTTGAATGGTTATGATCTCCAGGCAGTTCTGTGTTTGTGTGAACTTGCCTGACATCTACCAGTGCCACTGTAAAAGCAGAATTTTTTGACAGTGCCCATTTTTATGGATATATTTTACCTCCTGCTTCCTTCACTTTGACCAGAGGATGTGGAGAAAAATACAGGGCCTGAGGTTACTGCATGTCTAAGAATGTTCATGAACAGGGACTTGTTGTTTTACCTGACTGGATCTAACCTACAAGCAGCTGGCCAATTAAGCACCCCGGGACAGTAAATGATCAGTTCATCAACACTGGATTCCCCTAGATCACAGCACCTGTTTGCTTTGGGTACTTGAGGCTGCTGCATGTGTGTCTGTTGCATGTGATAAGTTGCTGGTTAACGAGTGGATTAACGATCTATAATGTTATTGTCTGCGCTGTGCTACCTGTTGGAATTAATTTTACTTTGTTGGGACTGTATGTGGTCATGTGGGGGAAGACGCAGCAACTACCAGTTGGATTTATCAACTTTGGAGCTACTTGAAAGGGAGTGATGTTTCTACTACTCGGTGGGACTTAACGGTTTAAAAAACAAATGTTGCATGTCTGTTAATGCTTGTTTCTGTAATGTTAGAAAGAATTGTTGTAAGGCAGAGAAGTTACTATGTCTGCATTATGCTAGTTAAAATAATTCTTAATTACTTGCTTTGTTTAGAGTGTTTCACATATCTTTTTATTGGTAAATATACCGTTGTTTACCTATCTATGGAGGAGAAATTCAAATTAATTAATGCTGTTGTGGTTCATTGTGCTTCACTTTCAAGGCAACACCAGCAGCAGGAGTTGTTTGCGTTCACGAACTACTGTAAGATTTGATTCTTCTAGGCTCTAGTTACTTTATAAGCTTTAGTTACAGTATTGTTCAAAATAATAGCAGTACAATGTGACTAACCAGAATAATCCAGGTTTTTAGTATATTTTTTATTGCTACATGGCAAACAAGTTACCAGTAGGTGCAGTAGATTCTCAGAAAGCAAACAAGACCCAGCATTCATGATATGCACGCTCTTAAGGCTGTGCAATTGGGCAATTAGTTGAAAGGGGTGTGTTCAAAAAAATAGCAGTGTCTGCCGTTGACTGTACAAACACAAAACTATGTTGTACAAACGTTTTTGTTTCTAGGATTTAGCAATCCTGTGAATCACTAAACTAATATTTAGTTGTATGACCACAGTTTTTTATAACTGCTTCACATCTGTGTGGCATGGAGTCAACCAACTTGTGGCACCTTTCAGCTGTTATTACACTCCATGATTCTTTAACAACATTCCACAATTCATTTACATTTCTTGGTTTTGCTTCAGAAACAGCATTTTTGATATCACCCCACAAGTTCTCGATTGGATTAAGGTCCGGGGATTGGGCTGGCCACTCCATAACATTAATTTTGTTGGTTTGGAACCAAGACTTTGCTCGTTTACTAGTGTGTTTGGGGTCATTGTCTTGTTGAAACAACCATTTCAAGGGCATGTCCTCTTCAGCATAAGGCAACATGACCTCTTCAAGTATTTTGACATATGCAAACTGATCCATGATCCCTGGTATGCGATAAATAGGCCCAACACCATAGTAGGAGAAACATGCCCATATCATGATGCTTGCACCACCATGCTTCACTGTCTTCACTGTGTACTGTGGCTTGAATTCAGAGTTTGGGGGTCGTCTCACAAACTGTCTGTGGCCCTTGGACCCAAAAAGAACAATTTTACTCTCATCAGTCCACAAAATGTTCCTCCATTTCTCTTTAGGCCAGTTGATGTGTTCTTTGGCAAAGTGTAACCTCTTCTGCACGTGCCTTTTTTTAACAGAGAGAATTGTGGGGTGATATCAAAAATGCTGTTTCTGAAGCAAAACCAAGAAATGTAAATGAATTGTGGAATGTTGTTAAAGAATCATGGCGTGGAATAACAGCTGAAAGGTGCCACAAGTTGGTTGACTCCATGCCACACAGATGTGAAGCAGTTATAACAAACTGTGGTCATACAACTAAATATTAGTTTAGTGATTCACAGGATTGCTAAATCCTAGAAACAAAAACGTTTGTACAACATAGTTTTGTGTTTGTACAGTCAACGGCAGACACTGCTATTTTTTTGAACACACCCCTTTCAACTAATTGCCCAATTTCACAGCCTTAAGAGCGTGCATATCATGAATGCTGGGTCTTGTTTGCTTTCTGAGAATCTACTGCACCTACTGGTAACTTGTTTGCCATGTAGCAATAAAAAATATACTAAAAACCTGGATTATTCTGGTTAGTCACATTGTACTGCTATTATTTTGAACAATACTGTACTTCTCATACCTTTAGTTCCCTTTAGTTACTTTTCATAACTCTAATTTTCCTAGTTTCTTTATTTTCTTCTAGTTATTTTTCATACCTTTATTTTCCTTGCTTATACATATTAAAACTGTATTGATGACTGCTGTATTGTGCTGAATGAAACTTTGGAACTGTATGCTGTAACTTCTGTAGAGACAGGATGACTGTATCTCCAAGTAACCAGACAGCTTATTTACATTTTAACAAAGACCTGTTAACCTGTTTTGCACCCACACCTAGACCCACTCAGCATATTCATAGTTCTGCTTTGTCATGGGGTGCCCTGCAGAGGCAGGGGGCCCACAACCTGAGATGACCACCTGACCAGTTTAGCATACTTATTAGCATCACACACAGAGGGACCTGCAACCCAGACCACCCACTGTTCAGTGTTCACTGACCAAGATCAAGCTGCCACCTGAGAAACACACACACACACACACACTAACACACACCAGGTTTAGATCACATTTCAGCAAGCAGGCACAGGCAGGGGTTGACCTAATCACACCAAATGACCAATAGGATTACAAAGTGTTGAATGTTGTACCCGTGTCCAGGGCAGGCGTAGCCCAAGCAGATAAATGAAATGTAAACATGTAACTCGGGATTCAGAGAACGGTTTTCCTGCAGCGCTGTGAGACTTCACCTGTGCCCAGACTTCGAGTAAACTTTCTGTTTATTTTAAACAGTCCTGTCCTGTCTTCACTTCTTGTGCTTTCAACAAAAGAATTTGGCTATTTTAACACTATCCTCTCATTTTTAGGAAGAGCCTTTCCTTTTATTGTTCTGAAATAATTACAGACTATTTGGACTTATCGTGGGTGTAAAGCTAATCTAGAGGTACCCAAGATTAAACATCAAATGGCTGGAAATGAGCAAACCATAGCCACTTTAAATATTATTTACCATTGTGAGCGCTGAAAAGATTGTTTATGTGAGCCCCCTTGTGGTGAAAGTGCATGGCTGTACTGCTGAGTACTCCAAGCACTTACAGAGAAAAATCCCTGGGTTATTGACAGCTGCCTATTCACTGTCAATGGAAATCAAAGGTCTGCTGTTCGTGTTAGTTAATGTTGTTCCAGCTACAGAGCGTGTTTGTCAATTTTAGCAACCTGACAAAAGCATTATCTAAAATGTCAACACCTGGCATGTGAATGTGGGGAGAGGAGGTCCCAGAATGAAATAAAATTTCCTCAATTTGCAGTATGTTTGTAGTACTTTCCACATTAAGGAAGTAGTTTAGGAGCAAAACATTATTTGTTTTGTGTCTGTAGCAGCAAAAAAAAAAAAAAAAAAACAATCACATAAGAAGACAGGTATTTGCAAGTGCCAGTTATAAAATTTGAGTGTTAGTGGTGCTAAACACATTAGGACTATGGGGCTATGGCGTCATATCTGGGGTCTTATTACTCCACTACATATTAACACTATATTCAGAAAATTACAGTAACAATTTTAAAACACACCAGAGACTACATATTTTTGTGGAATAGCCTTAAATAAACATCCTACCCTCAGGAGGTAGCAGAAAAGTCAAGTACCAGGAATGTGAGGAGGGATGGGGTGCATGTGTGCATAACTGTTTTAAAAATTGTCATAAAAATTGTCATAAAAATTTAAAATGCCCAAATGGAAAATGAAAATGGAAAGTTTCTATCATATCAGAATCAGCTTTACTGGTGTTGTACTGGTGTATTTTCTAAAGAAACATAAAACGAAATATATATATACATATATGTATTTCTTGTTGCCTTGTATATGCCTATATAACACAAACATTCAGTTCAAAGGGAGAATTGAAAATTACTATCAAAAGGGAAAATATTTTACAATAATTTAAAGGTATTACTGCAGATAATGTTTTTGCTGTGATGTTTAGATTACAGAATATGTAGGAGTTGTTTTGCAATACTATTCACTACTTAGCTTTCCTACAACACGTAAGCAGAGGTGAAATAGAACCGTTTTAAGTTAGTGTATTTTGTCGCCCATTAAGAAAGACAATCTGCTATAAAGCTGAGTCTTCCTTCCATTCACAACTCTACTGTAAAAAACTGCTGTAAATTTTCTATGGATTTACAACAGTATCTTCATGTATTACAAATATGAGGTTGGTTAACCAGTAACAATAAATAACTGTCAGTTGTACAAGAGCAGTGGTACATGATTGGTTAAATGTCTGCATCTTCACACCTCAGGCATTAGCATTACAAGCACAATGTGTAAACAGACTCACTGGTTTAGAGGTAAAATGAGGACTTCTCTCATTGTTTTGGAGCTAAAATGGGGACTTCATTGAGTGGATCACAGGCAAAGTGATGAAGACATCACCTTTCTGTAAAGCTGTCTTGTGCTTGGTCCAAAGCTTTTTGATAAATTGCTCATACTGTCTCTGTTTCTGACTCATTGTTGCAGTATGGAGCGAAGACTCTATGATGTCATTAGCACACTAGAGACAGCGCACCCTGATGCTGTATTTATCGCTGCAGGCGGCATTAACCAGTGCAATTTACGGACTGTACTTCCCAAATATTACAAACATGTGAACATTCCCACCTGGGACAAGAACACTCTGGATTATGTTTACAGTAACATACGTGGTGCATACAGGGCCACATTTCTTTGTTCCTGTGTCCAGCTTACAGACAAAGACTGAAACAAACAAACCCTGACACCAAACAAATTAAACTCTGGACCCCAGAGACTGAAGGCATCCTGCAGGACTGTTTCACCCAGACAGACTGGGATGTGTTTAAAGCTGCAGCCACCTCGGAGAACTTTTCTGTCAGCATACAGGACTATGCTGAGTATGTGACCGAATACATTAGTACCTGTATTGACAACATTGTGCCCACCATACAAGTCAGGAGATTCCCCAACCAGGAGCCCTGGATAAACAGTCAGGTATGCCACATGCTGTGTGCTCGCTCTCATGCATTCAGATCAGGCGATGAGACTGAGTACAAAGCTGTGAAGTACAGAATGAGGAAAGCTATCACAGCAGCCAAGAGGCAGTACAGAAAGAAGCTGAATGGCTTCTATTCTACTGCTGACTCCGGACGGATGTGGCAAGGCCTGCAGCACATCACAGAGACAGCCTGCCGGATGCCCTCACCCCCTTCTACCCCCGGTTTGAGCCCTCTAGCCACAGCACAGAGAGGAGGCACACACACCCCACCCAACCCATCACCGCCACCTCCCCTCCAATAACTGTCTCACCAGGCTAGGTACGCACAGTCCTGAGGAAGATCAACCCCCGCAAAGCAGCAGGACTGGACAACATCCCTGGGATGGCTCTCAGGGCCTGTGCCAGTGAGCTGGCTGATGTTCTCACCACCATCTTCAACCTCTCCCTCAGCCAGAGCATCGTTCCCACCTGCTTTAAAACCACAACCATCATCCCCCTTCCCAAGAAGAGCCCGGTCACCTGCCTGAACGACTATAGGCCAGTGGCACTCACCCCAATTATTATGACAAGTTTTGAGAGAGTGGTGCTGGCCCGCATTCAGAGCAGTATACTGGACCCCTGCAGTATGCCTACCGGCCCAACAGGGCCACCTCAGACGCCATTGTGGCTGCCCTCCACTATTCCCTTTCTCACCTGGAAAATGGAGACTCCTACATCAGGATACTCTTCATTGACTACAGCTCTGCCTTCAACACAGTTGTGGCTGGCTCCTGGACCTTCTGACCGGTAGGCCCCAGACTGTCAGGATTGGCAATAGGACTTCAGCCAGCATTGTTACCAACACTGGCACCCCACAGGGATGTGTCCTCAGTCTACAACCTGTTCACCTACGACTGTTGCCTCCCACAAAGACAACATCATCCTAAAGTTCGCGGATGACACCGCAGTGATAGGTCGCATCGCTGGCAGGGACAAAGCAGCCTACAGGAGGGAGGTGGCCAGTCTGGTGCCATGGTGCAAGGACAATAATCTCAGCCTCAACACGGACAAGACGAAGGAGATGATAGTGGACATGAGGAGGAGAGGAGAGCTCATTGGCCACTGTTCATCCGGGGGCTCGAAGTGGAGAGGGTGAGCAGCTTCAAATACCTGGGCGTCCACATCAGTGAGGACCTTACTTGGACACTTAACACCACACAGCTGGTCAAGAAGGCCAAATGGCGGCTGTACTTCCTGAGGAGGCTGAGGAGGTTTGGCATGTCGCCTAGGATCCTTTGCAACTTCTACAGCTGCATCAATGAGAGCATCTTGACCAGCTGCATCACTGTCTGGTA
>NW_018128013.1:1927625-1947628 GCF_001952655.1 Monopterus albus | reverse complement strand
TGAAGTCTGGGCATCTTTGCTTAGACTGCTGCCCCCGCGACCCGGTCCCGGCTAAGCGAAAGAAAATGGATGGATGGATGGATGGATGGATATTCTTATATTTTATTATTTTGCTGTATTTGCTGCTTAAAGTGCCTTTTGTGTTACTTATTTATCTACTTTATATTTCATTTGTATTTTGTGGCATTCATGTGGACGGCAAAGTAAGAATTTCATTGTACAGAGAAACACGTTTCCTAACTGTGCATATGACAAATAAACACTTTGAAACAAACAAAGACTGACACAGAGAAAATACAGCAGAAAAACAGTCTGTATCATCCTGGGAGGTTATGCAGAGTGAAGTTTGGGGTATACTGCTCATTAGATTCCAATAGTAGAAACTCAGCTTGTGTGTGTCCCGCTAGAAAGTGTCCCACAGCGGTCTGCTAGTGTACATAATGGTCCCATGGTGTAATGGTTAGTACTCTAGGCTCTGAATATAGTGATCCAAGTTCAAACCTCAGTGGGACCTAGTTTTCAGGGGATGGAAAAGTTAGAAAAAACACATTTGGGATAATCACCATCACCTTGAATAAATCAGAATGTGAAATTTGTGTGTAACCGTTACCGTCATCAAGACAGTGTGTTTGTTAAAAACACTGGGTTTCAAATCTCACTTCTGACACTTGGTGTTTTTAGCACACAATCAGTACTTAGTAACACCTCCTCTGGCAGATATCACAGCTTGCAAACGCTTTTCATAGCCAGCTAAAAGTCTTTCAATTCTTGTACTTGGGATCTTCTCCCATTCTTCCTTGCAAAAGGCTTCTAGTTCTGTAATATTCTTTGGTCGTCTTGCATGCACAGCTCTTTTAAGATCTACCCACAAATTTTCAATGATGTTTAAATCAGGGGACTGTGATGGCCATTCCAAAACCTTCAGCCTGCGTCTCTTGAGGTATTCCATAGTGGATTTCGAGGTATGTTTAGGATCATTGTCCTGTTGTAGAAGCCATCCTCTTTTCAGCTTCAGCTTTTTTACAGATGGTGTGATGTTTGCTTCCAGAATTTGCTGGTATTTAGTGGAATCCATTCTTCCCTCCACCCGTGCAATGTTTCCTGTGCCACTGGCTGCAACACAACCCCAGAGCATGATAGATCCACCCCCATGCTTAATAGTTGGCAAGGTGTTCTTTTCATGAAATGCTGCTCCTTTTTTTCTCCAAACATGCCTTTGCTGATTGTGTCCAAAGAGTTCTATTTTAACTTCATCAGTCCACAGCACTTGTTTCCAAAACGCATCGGGCTTCTGTAGATGTCCTGTTGCATACTTCAGACGTTGGATTTTATGATGGGGACGCAGATAAGGTTTTCTTCTGCTGACTCTTCCATGAAGGCCTTGTCTGTGCAAGCATCGCTGCACAGTGGAACGGTGCACCACCACTCCTGAGTCTGCTAAATCTTCCTGCAGGTTTTTTGCAGTCAAATGGGGGTTTTGATTTGTCTTTCTGACCAGCATACGAGCAGTTCTGTCCGAGAGTTTTCTTGGTCTTCCAGATCTCATCTTGACCTCCACAGTTCCCCTGATCTGCCATCTCTTAATTACATTTCTTACTGTGGAAACTGCAAGCTGACAACGCTTTGCTATCTTCTTGTAGCCTTCTCCTGCATTGTGGGCATCAATAACTTTCATTTTCAGGGTCTTACACAGCTGCTTAGAGGAACCCATGGTTGCTGGGTGTCCACAAGTGTGTGCACAAGGTTTGAAGAGTCAAAGTATTTGTACAGCTTTGAAATTGGCATTTACCAATGACAGCTGTTGCTGTGCATCAGATCTAACGAGCTGATTAAGGTCTGATACCTTGTGAGAGACTTTGAGACTCTGGAACTCTTAGGGTGCCCAAACTTTTGCACCATGCCATAATAATGTTTTTATTTTTTATTTTTGTTCAATTTATGGCATAAGAAGTAACTATGCATCACTGTTTGCAGAAAATATTGTGCATTTTTTCCATTTCCAAGAGAAACTGTGTTAACATCTGTTCAAATAAAAAATCACCAAAATCTGTTATTTATCAAGGGGTGCCTAAACTTTTGCATAAGACTGTAGTTTAGGGTATAGTGCTCTTCCTTACTGAACTTTTGTCTAAGCTTAATTTTTTTGTCTTGTGTAACATTTAATTGTGCTGTACACAATCTGCGGACATGTCCTTACTATAATTGGAACACCCAAATAATTTAGCATTTTCGCTTGCTGTGGGTTTCATCATCTTCCGAGGCTCTGTTCAATAGGTCCCCTTTGAGTAAATGACAACAAAGCAATGGGAAATTATCATTGAAAAATTGGCTTATTAGATATTATCAAGTTGACTGTGAAAGGGAAGGAAACTTGCTATCTCTTCTCTCAGGGAAAGCAGGAAATTGTGTGAAGTTGGAGAAAAATGTTTTCATGAGTGCCTGAGAGGGCATAATTTTCTTTAAGGCAAAGTTCATGGCGATGATTTTACACACATTCTTGTTTATCATCAGCACTATTCCTCTGCAGAATAAGCTCCTGTGAAAAAACACTGAGGTCCACTCTGAATTGTCAATTCTGCCAATCTCAAATGCTTATTTGTCGTTCGGTTAGATGATCTGCTTACTGATCTTGCAAAAGGTTTACAAGGAAGCCAAAAAAGAAAAAAAATCTCTGGAACACAAAGTGACTGCTCAGAGCACGTTTTGAGCAATGAATTCACAGTACATTTTTATCTCATAAGTCTACTGCTTTGTAAATCAGGTGTACTGGGAAAAGTTATAGCTCTTGTCGTGATGATTACACAGAATAAATTAAACATGCAGGTATTTGTAAAATTGATAAGTTAAACAGAGACCAAAGTGTCAGTATGCAAGTGCTTTAACAGTTACAGATTTTCCCTAAACACACTGAAACTCAAATTAAATTCACCATTGAAACATTATTGATAATTATTAACCTTTATGACATAAAGAAAAAAATGAATGGTGGCGATAAATGTACGGCATTGTGAACTGCATATAGCCAAAGCACATTTCATAAACAGAGGCAATTCAAAGTGCTTTGCAGAGGCAAGGAAAAACAATAACATCATTAAAAGCTATAACCATTAAAGTCAGACCTCTGACTGCATTTGTCCATGTGCTCAAAATGTTACAAGTTTAATTTCATTATCTATCAATGGTGATGTACAGTCCAGCTGCTAAGCTGAAAAACCATTAGTGTTAACCAAATACATATTTGAACCATCAGCTCTTATCTCACTACTCCAAACCGAGCAAAGCAGGATTATGTAAAATTGCATAGTACAACATCCCTAATATGAGGTCTAATTTCCTTTATTTTGCTTCATTCTCTCAAAAGTCAGCACTGTCAAGGCAGCTTTCCATTGATCAATGCAAATTTGCATGCCTTCATGAAAAATGAGTTTTTACACCTCTGTGAGCAGTTCCTCCAACTGTGATGTTTCCATTGATTTATACTGTATTTGTTTCTCTCCTAATATTTGCTTTCACAGATGCTGGCAATATGGTCCTAAGAGCTATTGTACCTTTACAGAGCAACTTAACAGCAGCTGAACATCTTTTTGCTAACCTCTAGTGATTCAGCCTTTTACCCCACTGCAGTGCTGACACACCATACAATAAGTATATTATATGGTGTGTTAGCACCAGTGTTGAGCTCGTTACTCAAAAAATAATCACCAGTAAGTGCACTAAGGTTTCAAACTAGCAGGCTTTTTTGCTGTTATAGGCTAGAAAATCACACCACCTATTTCCAGTTGCCGAATGTAGGCACTTCCATCTTCCAAGCTAGCTTACTGCTTATGGTGCTACTAATAGTGACGTGTAGTGATGTGTACACACACAACGACTATAAATATAAAATGTTGGATTTCAAATCAATCTTTGCCACAGTGACAACAAAAGTAACAAGCTGTTTTTGGAGGAACTAACTGTAGTATTGTAAAAGAAATTTTATTTGTAACTTTTTGCACTACTTATTACTGGGGAAAATAATACGGCCCAACACTGGTTAGCACATGATAGTGTAACTATTGGGTGTAGTTACTGGATAACAGAGAACACATTTGAACACACACACAGCCACACCTAACAAAGATGCTAGGTGTGATCAGAGGTGCAACACATGTGAAACACTAATTTACTTACCATGCTTAAATTGTGCGCTGTATTCTCAAAACCCAAATCAACAATAAAAACACAAACATGCTCACAGCTGCAGCTAAACAACAATTCTCTTTGTCATTCTTTTTATTCCATCTCAGAGAGGAATTGATGATCAGTTCATCCTTTGACTCTTTGGAGGTTCTCCTGGACTCTTTTGGACCAGTCAGAGACCAGCCGCAACTTCCGCTGCATATCTGACCGAAAGGTGGACTCTACTGGATGTGTGGTGAGCTGTTTCTCTTTGAAAACATTGCCTGAAAGGTACCAAACATGACCTTTCCCTCAGACTTCAAAATAAATCAAAGTACTGCACTATACAGTCCATACTTACATACAGTATTAAAGCATAACACGGAATGCCTTTACCTCAACAACTCCATGGATATAAGGTGCCTTAGGGGTACTGTATGTTGTATGCATATCTTGTTGTGGTCATCAGTGTTTAGGTCTGTCTGCCTATACATACAGCATGTTCATGAGTACATCTACTTGCCAGGATGACCCATGTCAAGGACAAGCAACAAACCTGCACTTTGTAATATGTCTTCTTCATAGACATTTGGGCTTTAGCTCTTGTCTTATAATCCTATTAGGCCGACAACACATTCATTAACTCCAGGTGGTACTTAGCAACTAGGAAATGTAGCAGCCAGGTTTGTTTTCTTCTCCATCTGCTGGGGAGTCCAGCAAAACCGTTCTTGTTATTTGCAGAATCTTAGCGCCGTCTGCTAGTGTTTTGCATCCCGTAAATCCCCCTACTACTATTGATAAGTTGTCAAGCACCACCAAACAATTTAATTTCTTTTCAAGTACTTTGATGCACTTGAGTACAGCCTTTCAGGTGGCCTGAGAAGATGCTATTTATGCAATTCTGTATGCCCCATCTTATTCCTTAGAATGCATCAAGGAGAGGGAAATGACCTGTGAGATGTTTTTTAATGGGTGAATGTTTTATTTATAGATTAGAGCATGTGCATGTATTTCCAGCATTTAAAAATGTGGACAGTATGATAAACATTACCACAGAGGAGAACTTATAATTTTGGTCAATGGACAGACATTAAAGCACATGTTAAATTACATTATTGATCACTCTTGTTCTTATCTGACTTTAACTACTAAGCCTGAAACTTGAGGCTACACTATGAGTGGGCTGTAAACAAATGAATGAGAGATAGAAATTGGATTTCAGATTACATTTTACACACATGCTATTATTTAAACGGAGGACATTCCATATCTATTTCTGCGGTACCCTTTTCAGATATGTCTTTAAAATAATGGTGCTTCTTTAAGCCCACATAGATTTGTGCAACTTTAATGGAAATTTAAAGGTGAAAAAGCACAAAATGTGTCCAGAAATACAAAAGGTGTAAGGATCTTCATAGCTTTACAGGATATTTGTTAGTATTGCTACCAAATCTGATACTTAGTCCATACCAAAGTGTCTCTGTGTTAGAAAACACAACAGTAATGCCACATACACAACTTGCTCTCTCATTTTGGCTGATGCAGTTCTCTAAGATCCAACAACACTGCACTGGAATGTCAGAGATCAAAATAGTCATTCAATTCCAATCTTGTACCAAGAGATGACAGAGTGGACATTTCCAGCCAGGACTTTGACATCTCATTTGAATTTGAACATTTTACTCGTTTTCCCCCTGCTCTTCTTTTGTATGGGAAAATACAAAAAAGTCCATATTCTGTAGTGATACTGGATGTTTTTAAATAATAGCTTGTATTAACCAGCAAGTAGAAGGCTTCTATTTTATGTTGCACGGTTTTGCAAATCCTTGCCAAAAGCGTTCGAGAGAGGGGGGAAAAAATCCACTTTCTTGCCCCGATATTAGTCTCACATGTATCCAAAGAGAAACACCGGAAAGATTTTTTGCCAGTGTTCTAAGGTGTCATGAGACTCTTTTATGTTCTATTAATTATTTATTGTTCTTTTATGTTTCTATCCCTATGATCATGTTGAGGAATACTGTAAAAAAATTTAAAACCTTTACAAAAAAAGTGAGTGTCTGTGCTTATCTTTAATTTTTTTGTCCTTTTCCCATAAATTGTAAAAAGCACCATTGAGAATGAGCTAGACAATATGTAAGACAAATTAGAAAATGTGATCATGGGTGATTTTCATAGGAATCTGAAAACACTTTCAAGAACATATCTGCCACTGAATATATATCATTTGTAACAAGGAAACCTGAAGTTGTGGACAGGACTGTACTGTTAATTTGTCTGTAAAATATTGTTACTTGGAAACATCAGCTAAAAAGAAGAAGGTATTTAAAGTGTCAAATACAGTTTCATTCCAATCTATTAAGGGCCTTGTAACCTTATAAGACCAGGACAAAAATAGCTGCTCTCTTAATAAATCCTACAAGGATGAAATTACAAAGCCATCATGAACAGGTAATTATGATACCAAACCTTCTCAGAAATAATGTGAAGAGGAATTTTGAATTTAACACATATACAGTGGCAAGAAAAAGTATGTGAACCTTTTGGAATTTCATTGTTTTCTGCATTGTTATGATAAAATGTGATCTGATCTTCATCTAAGTCAAGAGTATTGACAAATATAATGTGCCTAAAGTAATAACACATGTCTTTATTGAGAACAACCATAAAAACCTCACAGTGCTAGTGGAAAAAGTATGTGAACCCTTGAGTTAATGGCCTCAAAAAAGCTAATTGGAGTCAGGTGTTAGTATACCTGGAGTCTTGTTAAGAAAATTAGTTTGGAGGTGTGGACTAGAGCTACTTTGACTGATGAAAACCACTCAAACCTTTTGAGTTTGCTCCACACAAGAAGAATATGCTTATGTGAGCCATTCCTCACCAAAAAGACCTTTCAGAGGATCTATGATCAAAAATTGTTGATTTACATGAAGCTGGAAATGGTTTCAAAGTGATTTCAAAGACTTTAGAAATTCACCAGTCTACAGTTAGGCAAACGATCTACAAATGGAGACACTTTGGGACAGTGGCTATTCTACCAAGAAGTGGGCATCCAGTCAAAATGACCCCAAGAGCACAACGAAGACTCATCAATGAGGTAAAGAAACAACCTTGAGTGACAGCCAAAGATTTGAAGGCATCATTGGAACTGGATAACATCTATGTTCATGAGTCTACAGTACATAAAACATTGAACACGCAGATTGTCTATGGCAGGACACTAGGAAGGAAGCTGCTGCTTACTATAAAGAACATTGCTGCACACCTGAAGTTTGTGAAAGAGCACATTGACACAGCTGTATTGGCAAAATGTTTTGTGGACTGATGAAACTAAGATTGAACTATTTGAAAAGAACACGCAGCACTACATATGGCATAAATAGGGCCCTGCATATCATCATGAAAACATCCCAACCGTAAAGTATGGTGGAGGAAACATCATGATTTGGGCCTGCTTTGCTGCATCAGGGCCTGGCCAGCTTGCAAGATGAATTCCCAAGTGTATCAAAAAAGTCTTCAGGATAATGTGAGAATGTCTGTACATCAGCTGAAACTCTGTAGAAGTTGGGTGATGCAACAGGACAATGACCCAAAAAACCGGAGCAAGTCCACAACAGAATGGCTTCAGAAAACCAGTTATTAATTCCAGGGGTTCACTTACTTTTTTCATTACCATTTTGAATGTTGAATGAGTGTCTTCAATAAAGACATGAAAGATCAGAATTTGTATGTGTTTTGTAGGCACATTGTATTTGTCAATACTTGACTTAGATGAAGATCAGATCACATTTTATGACAAATTAATGCAGAAAACTACGAAATTCCAAAAGGTTCACATACTTTTTCTTGCCACTGTTTATTAAAAATCTTTGACATAAATGGAACCTCTTAAACAAAAATAAGGCTTTTTGCTGACTTTATTTGCAACTGCCTAGTAACAATTATGGGTTGGATAACTTCCTTTTTTTTCATTTTTTAGTCCAAATTTCTATTATGAAAGTTGAGTTGACATCAACTATTTGCGGATAATGTCATTAAAAAGAAACACAAATGATAAGGCTTGAGGTCGCAGCACCAAATCAGCTCTTCCACTGTCTCTCACTATGACATCGTTGTGGCTAGTTTGTTTATTTAGACCCCCATTAGCTGCACCATAGCCTCAGCCTCAACCTCAGACATTCTCACTACACATCACAATACACTAACATAACAATCACAATAAATCATTAATAGGACAATGACATTTAACACAATTTACATCCCTACAAACACAAGACTGAATGAATCAATCATAATTTAATATGGCATGCCTATAGAAACTTTTATGTATAACAAACTTAAATTCCAAAATGTCTCCTGAAATAGTGGCCAATACATTTTTAAACCATTATTATTATTTTGTAAAAAACATGCAACTAAATTCCACAGTTTGATATCTTACTGTACATTGAATTGCTGGGATTTTAGATTTAGATAAAATTAAACAACCTCCAACAGCATGTCTTGCTAAAAAATGTAATTGTTCTCTTGCAAGCCCTATGATTGGTGACCTGCCCAGTGTGTACCCCACATCTCATTCAATGTCAGCGGGGATTGACTCAAATTTGATTCCGATGTGGCATTCCTCCTTCTGGATGCATTAGCATCTAAAGCTACAGTAGCATGTTTGTTTTGGTAACATTAGCAACCAAGCGTTGGTCAGTGATTTCACCTTTGCACTGGGGGGATAGGGAGTTGTTTATGCTTAATGGCTCATTTTGCTTCATGTCATCTGTTTTTTTTAATAGGACATCCGTTGCATCTGGGCACAGTATGCTATTTAAACAACAATCTGGTGCACCGAGGTTCTGCTAAACATGCTTTTCTGCCCTTTTTTTTCCTGAATCTTACTGTATCATTCCATTGTTATTTTCAGTTTCATTTTCTGTTTTTCTTTCTCATTTTTCTTTACAGATTAATGGCCCATATTCTATAAAAAATATACACAGGGCTCCAAGTTTAGATTATTTTGCCATTTATTGAGCATTAGACAGTATATCACAGGCAGAGCTGAACTGTGGCTCTTCACTAATGAGTCTTTTGATATAGCATTTTTCCATTTCTGTTTGAAGAATGGTGATCTCATTCTTTTCTTAAACTACATTCTCCTAAGCTCTTCATTTGCTAAATATGCCTGCAAGTCAGTCCCAGGCACTGCTGTTACTGTCTTAGTTAATCAGATGCTGATTAAACACAGACTGCAAGCACAAATTGAATCAAAGAAGCAGCACCAATTTGCCCTGTACTTTTATTTATGTAAATCTGGCTCTGAATGTACACAATTCTCAGTCCCAAAAGCATATAAATAGGAAGATGCAGGTGAATTAAGAAAGGATTTTATTTTATTAAGGCTTTTATGACTGTGATTTAGCTGCAGCTTAATTTGAAAAGATGTCCATAGTGGTTGAATATTTGTTGTTTTAATTAGTTTCCTATGCAATTAGAATAGTTCCCTCACAGCTCCCTAGAGACGGTCCTCCTGTTAAAAAAAATACTAGTGATGTTGTTTGTGCCATTAGGCCATTTTGAGCAACAGTAATGTGTTATTTATAAATGTAACATTGTATTTATGATTGTTGCCATGATGAGAAAGGTCAGGCGGGAAAGGTCATATGGTGCATATGATTGTTACTATGATGGTGAAGGGAGTGCTGCTGTTAAAGGGGTCCTGTGGGTCATATTCTACATGATGTATATTGTTATTTAGGTTGGAGGAATTGTTGTTTTCTAAATTGATTGGGATTCTGTTTAACTGAGATATCTGTAAGTCATTATTATGCTGTTTTGCTAACAACCAACTTTAACATCATTTGCAAGTGAGCTAAGCCATTGATCTTTACCCACACACACATCTTAGTCCTGTCCATCACCACGCAGCTCCACTCCCAGTTGCATATATTACTGTGTTTTAGTAATTATCTTGTGACTGTCGGGCTTATAAATGAGCCTCTCATCCATCTAATCAGGGAGGTAAACTGGCTGGGCCCCAGCGCTCTAATTCCACCCTAATCAATTAACACCTTGTCTGAGTCCGTGCTGCCAGTCTTGTCTCTGTTTAATATCCTTCCTTATGTGAGAGTCGACTGATGTTGGCGGCCTGCACTGACCGACCCACTTCTTCTTGCTGATATATTGCACCCGTGGGGAGAGGCAGCACACAGTACTTGTGGAAGTGAGAGCATAATAATCACAAGATGATTGTGAGATTAATTAGCTGCTTCTTGTCACTCGTTTCCCCCTGCAAATTGAGGGAAAACAAGGATGTTCTTGACAGAGCAGATTGCCACACGGATGGAATGATGAAAATAGCTCAGCATAGTCCAACAGCGGTGGAAGAAGTACTCAGATTGTTTACTTAAGTAAAAGTAGCAATACCACAGTGTAAAAATACTGTTACAAGTAAAAGTCCTGCATTTAAAATGTTAAGTTAAAGTACAAAAGCAGAAAGTGTACTGTACTTTAAGTGCCAAAAGTAAAAGTACTCATTAGGCAATATAGTATAGCTTACACTGGTAAGTATCATATTACTATATTATAATCATACACTCCATTTAATATTGCAGCTGGTAAAGGTAGAGCTAATTTTAACTACCTTATATGCTTATAATTTGAATTACTGCTGGGTAGTTTGTAGCTCTGAAATGTAGTGAAGTCAAAGTATGAAGTAGCAGAAAACTAAAATACTCAAGTAAAGCACAATAGTAACTCAGAATTGTACTTAAGTACAGTACTTGATTAAATGTACTTAGTGACTTTCCACCTATGCAGTGCAAACAGTTGAGTGGCAAGAGGAGATCTTAAGTTCAGAGTGTTTCAATTTTTCAGTTTCATTGTGATTATTAGGATTTTTTACTAAAAAAAGATCAAAGAAAGAAAACTGTCATTTCTTACATATTAGCTCTGAAGAAGGTCCTGTTTGTTGCTTAGAGTTTCCATTTGTTGTGCATTGTATCTTAAAGTCACCTGCTGTGTATGTGTGACATCACAGCTATTCTGGAAGCCAGTCTTGGTCACTTACAGATGTGTGATGTGGAAGGAGTAGACATGTAGTGTTTAGTTGTTAGACTTTACAGTGAGCAATATGAGGTCAGGGTTAGATAGCAATGTAACTTTTCAGAGGGCTCTGAAAAGACAAAATATAGTAGCAGATAAAAACTGATTAATTAACGAAGAAGATGGTACCTCTTAATGTGCCCTCATGTGTAATAGTTTAATGGCACCTGACTTGAAAAATAGCACCACCAGGTCTCTGTCTTAATAAGTTCCTAACATTCACACAACAGTAGTGGATGGAAGGACACATTAAGTCACCACTTGCTGGTCACACCTTACAAAGCTCACGTCTTGATGTATTTATGGTTCTAAAGTTGAAGCATTAACACTGACACCAAACAACATTACAATAACAATACAGTCTTACTTTCTGTGAAGACCTTAACCCTGTACCAGTAAGTGCTGGGACGGGTTCTCTACAGTACTTATTGCAATGTCCCACAATTCTACTGACAACCACACACCATAACACAGTACATCACAAAAATGTCCAAAAAACAGTGACCCTTACTCATCAGTTAAATGATGAAGTGTCTTTTTCCCTATGCCCGTGATTTAGTAAACTCACAGATCCCTCTTTAAACTAAAGTTATCATGCTCTACACCAGTACCCAACCATAGAACAGTGTAAATATTAGACAGAAATACAATACACACGCATAAATATACATTCTAAATTACACATTATATTTAACAGTGCACCACCTACACTTACATTTTAATATGAGTTTTTCCAGCCAGTTGTTCTTTAAAAATAATTCTGGACTGCACCATACTGTACTGTGTGCTGCTGGCTAAAGTACTCCTTCTCTCTTTGTATTGGCACAGTTCCCCTTAGGCAGCAAAAAACAATCTTGACTGGGATCACATTTTAGGGCACAGAGCTGTGTTGAGTGGAGTCAATGTCTGGCAGAGATATAGTAGACCTCAGCCCTAAAGAGGAATAGGAGCACATTAGATTGTCACTACTGATGTTTAATCTCCTGAGGCCACTGGATTTATGTTGGAGTGTGTGTTTAGATTCACAAGGTTAATATTGTAAAAGCATCTGCTGTATAGATTCATACATATTGGGAAGTTGTTTAATCAAATATGTTTTTGTTAACATTCATAAATTTGGAAAAATGTCAATATTAATGCCATCAGTGGGGTAACTGGGAAGGTAAACTAGTTCAGGAGAAACAGGAGAGGTAAAGGAAGAGATGTGAGGAGAAGATACTGCGTGATTTGAAAGAGAGGTCATGCTTGTGTTGTAAAGACATAGGGAAGTTAGTTACTGTAGTTTGACTAATTTGGCCCACTTACCAACAGTTGCAGCAGAACCCGCAGCATTGGCTGTGCCTATGACACACAACTCATTGAGGCAATGGAGACAATTTAACTAGCGAAGTGAAGCAATTATTGCCTGAAACAACAGGAGCTAAGCCAACCATCTGTGAAATGGTAAGTGCATTTCCACCTGTTTTTATGTGCCTTTTATGTACATGCAGAAGATAATGAAACAACTTGTCAAACTAGTAAAAAAAAGTTTTTACACCTGGTTGAGGTGGAAAAGTAAAAAAAATGCAACAAAGGAAAGTGGAAATAGATTTTTTATATTGTATATTTTTATACTGTATTTGTATTGTGTTTTTATATGTATTTAGTGAATACATCATGATGTACATGACAAAAAACTGTTACAGACAAAACATCAGGTATGTGTGCTTCAAATTAATACATAAAACAAACAAATGTTATCTTTCAGTCATGGTTTCTGCATTCTTTTCTACTCTTAATTGCATCATCTCATTATGCCTTCTTCTTTTGTCATGGCTTAATGGCACTCAACGGGAGAATTAGGACCACCGACTGTTTATTTCATTGAACCAACTCCAAAATCCAATATTTGCATAATGGAAATGGAAGGGAAAACACAATAATTCTTTTTTTTTACAGATTTTATGAAAACACAGTTGAAATCTGTGCTAAATTTGGATGAATGTGAGATTTGTAAAGTGCTGGCTAACGTTAGCACATTGTCAGACTATCTCACTTGTGTCCATGCTGGAGAGTGTTTATTGCCTCAGAGGAAGACCTGTGAACATGACTTCAGGCTGAAAAAAAGCACATCCACATCCTGTGCAGGCTTTTAGGTAAAAATAAGAATTGTATAATATTTTATTTGCAGTTAATGTTTTCCTTTAAAAAAATCCTAGACTTGAATGTGAATTAAAAATCAGGCAGTAGAGCATGTTTTTGTACGTCAAATGGAAATACAGCATTAGGTCCCTATCAAGGAAAAAAGTGTGACTTTAGGGTTAGTACTGTAATGATTAATCAAGGTACACTTGTCAGTACGTATGAATCTATACAGCAGATGCATTTTAAAATGTCATATGTGTTATACTACCAGTATCTTGAAGTCTTTGAAATGAGCAGATGTATATGCTGGAAATAGCATTCACCTTTTCTGGCTAAAGAACCAAAACACTTAGTGAAAGTGAAATTTAACAAACAGTTGTTATTTTACAGTTGTAAAATGTATTTTCAAAATCCATGATGAACTATAGAGGACAGAAAAATGCGGCAGTGGAGAACGTCTGCTCTATTTAAGACATTTTCCTTACCATTAAATTTAACCAGGCTAAAGTTTCCTCTTTCAAAGTGAACTGAGCAAACCAAAATAGTCTTTGCTTCAATAATATAGTGAACTGTACAGTTATGGAATTAACAGAGCACACAACTGAGAGTCGTTTAAAACAAAATTGTCCAAAAAAGTGTATATTTAAAGTTGCTGTACTAATGCAATGAGCAGCTGGAAGACTCCTTTGCATGTTTGTCAGCACACACGGCTGCTGTTTCATGTCGATTATAGCAGTCCCTGACCTGTATTTGAATTTGTCACTCAAATAATCCTTTTGAAAAGTCTGGTTCCTTATAGATCAGACTGTCAGAAAAAGGAAAGAGCTACACCCTCTCACTAGATCAGTAAACTTTACAACTCAGACTTGCAGGCACTTGAATTATGGTATTAACAGTGCTTGTCTTTTTCTAAGTACTAAGAGACTTTGTTTTGTTAGAAATTCAACTCACAGAAATAAGATTTTTAATTTACCAATTTAATTTACTGTGTGGAGTTTGCATGTTTTCCTCGTGCTTGCGTGGGTTCTCTCCGGGTACTCCGGCCTCCTCCCACAGTCCAAAGACGTGCAGCTTAGGTTGATTGGTGTCTCTAAATTGCCCATAGGAGTGCGTGTCCGCATTTGTAGTTGTTCGTCTATGTGTTAGCCCTGTGATGGATTGGCGACCTCTCCAGGGTGTACCCCGCCTTTGCCCGATTGCCGGCCGGGATTGGCTCCGGCACCCCACCCCCGCGACCCCGTTCAGGGATTAAGCGGTAGAAAATGAATGAATGAATGAATTTACCAAAGAACATCTAATTTACATCACCACTAATTTACCAACTGAGAACCTTGTCTGAAATTTAAAATCATTCCCTAATCAATTATGGAACATGTCCATTTGATCAACTGCATTTTTTATGCTTTGCTGTGAAGGAAGTGAGCAGGGTTACTAAACAGCCAGGTCTTTTTCTTGAACTGAACTTAGCCCATCCAGCATCTACAGGAGAATGAGAGGCCAGGCGCTCTGGGATAAACTGACCTTTGAAACACACTGCTTGCTTCATCACACTGGCCTGTGAAAAACTGTCTCATGACAACTTTCTCTATTAAGAAACATGAAAGGAAAGTTGAAATGTTGAAATAATGTTTCAGGCTACAGAGTGTGATTTCTTTAAGACTTTTTCAGAATAGATAGTTTCTCTGTGAACTTGACACATATACTCCCATGGGCTTCTCTCTCTGCAGTGTGGAGAAACCTTTTCCACACAGTTTCTGGAAAATATCACCCCAGTTCTCTGTTTGATTTATTGGTCGATAGACTTTAGAATGCATAGTCTGTTTCATTAGAGCACAGGAGCTATATATGACCTTAATATACTTGATTATACAAATGTTACCTAGGAGAAATACTGTACTCAGCCATAAAGCAAAATACAATTTTCTGAAAACACCGCAATCATCCTGTAGTAAGTAGATAAATAGTTAAAGGAGTATCCTTGGATACCACGGCATGATGTTTTCTCTAGACCAATGCACCCAGCATATTCATGATTCTGAATGTACACACTGTAATTATCAGTTTTTCTCTATAAATAAACATCCTTCAGATTTAAGAATAATATATATCGTTTTGTGACTGCCATCTTCACTAACTGACCAAGCGGTTTCTGATCTGATGGCTTTATCAGCATTAGCGATGAAACAGTTACTGGTGTCACCATGGTAAAATTTCAACAGTTAGCATTACCGCTTCAAATTTGAATTATCATTAACAATGTGGTCTGTTACCATGCTTTGAAAAATTCCTTGCTGAAGGGTTAAAAACTGTCCAGGATTAACCAGCATTTGCCAGCTGCAAGCGCAATATGCAACATTGGTTTGTTTGGGTCAGTGAAAACATGGCGGAATGAAGTGACAGTACTCTGGAGATTGTTCATCCATCTAAGAAGACTAAGTCTCTTATATATGTTGTTTTTTACAAGAGTTTTGTGGGAGATTTAATTGAACATTGTTACCTTGTCTGCCAAACTCACAATGGAAAAGCAACCAGCAGAGGATAAGGCTAAAGCAGTAGGTAGCATTTAGCACAGGTCATAACAGAATGTTTTGGAACTTCATCAGGGCACTGGAAGTACAATTAATTCTTTTGCACACTGCCTTGCTGTTTAAGTCCTCAGTCACTGTACTGGTATACAGATCTGCCTATCAGACAAATTTTAAAAGTGCATAGCTTATCCAACTTCTCTTGAAGGAATCTTTTGCTGTTTGGCTGTGGCACAGGGCTGACTCCCTTAAGCTTCAAAAGTACTGCAGAAATGTATCTCCATTATGAAACAGGATTAAAAGGCATGGTAGTTCAAGGGGTTTTTGAGTGAAGGCTTTACACTGCCAGCTGCTTCTATGTCAGGGCAGAGAGCATGCTTACTCACTCTCCAGTTATTAAATGATCTAAGATAAATGGTGATTACTTTTCTCCAAAGACCTTTTTGTTAGTGCCAGTTAATGGTCATAATCTAAAGACCTTTGCATCATTTAGCAAAGAAATATGCCCTGCCCAAGTAGTTTCAGATATATAAATGCCACACCAGGTACTTGAATACGATGTCATTGGTTTAGTTGTAGTGCTTTTCATAGCAGATTGTGATCACTAGGTCATACAGTACTGATCAATGGAGGCACCCATTTCATTAAAACTTCTGTAATTCTTTACAGCAGTTAGTCTTTTACCATCTTTATGAACACTGTCAGTTGTTCAAAGGCTTTATAATGACCTGAGATTGAAAGGTTCAAAGTCCACAACTGAGACCCGTGAAGGTCTTAGTTGGTGTCAGAGACCATGTATCTGTCTGAACACACTTTTCCAACAAAGCTTTTTGAAATGTTATCTTTCTACTACGTACAACTACGTGCTACGTAGCACTTTGACCAGTACTGAAGCTTGTCAGTTTCAAAAGATGCTGATATGTGCCATGATTGAACCATGTTAAAGTTGCTTCTGCTCTTCAGAGCCTACAGAGCTTTGGAACTCTGAATCATGAAGAATGCAGGCAGGATTTAAAGGTATCATGTTTTTCCTAAAAGTTATAATAAAGTCCTTTTCAAATGTTGTAAAAACACTGGTAGATGTTAAATTTCATATGACACAATTATCTTTTGCTCAGTTACAAAATAAAAAATGAGGAAATGCAAATATCCCATTCTTTTGTGTGACTACATCACCTACAGTACTGTGCATGCCCTTATTTTTTGCACCCAAGCTTTTCAAGACTCTTGCTGACTCCTGTTAGTCAGGATTATTTCTTTAGAGGAAATTAAAAGTACTGTGCCTTTCATGGCCTCAAGCTTGCTCCAAACAAAACAACCAATATAAGTTTTTAATCAGATAAACTTTTGAAGGATTTGGGGACTGCTCACTTAGGGAATGGTTTTATACTGAGGATTATCAATGATTTACCCAGGATTATAGACCACATTTCTGGAAATCTCAAGAGGTCAACAATCCACAAGGACTCTGGCAGGCACATATTCTTAACTGTTATTATCCTACAGTGCAAAAAGCTACAAATGGCCTATAGGAAGACTATTATGGCAGTCAATAACTAGACTTATCTAAATAATTTGTCACAGTGGTCCCTCGCAGTGTGACAGAATCAATATCGGTTGATCTAACATGTGGTCCCATAGTGATACTGCTACTACTATTTACTCTGTAAGGTAGATAAATCAAAGCCGTTACACATCTCTGCCAATAGTCCTAGTACATTACTTTTATAGCAATCATTAGCAGAGGAATATAAATGCTATTTAGAAACAGCATTACATAGACCCATGCCCATGCTTACTGTGCTTATCAGTTTGATTATTCATATAAAAATTAATTAATTGTCAGATCAATGCTTAATTGATCTGACAATTGACCAACTTATCTATGGAATGCTGGATAACAAAATGAGCTGCTACTTTTTCTGTTCAGGCCTTGGGTTGCTTGAGAGTGGGGACATAAATGTTTGGTTCAGCTTGCAGCTGATTGGCCTGTGGTATATCCCAACTTGCCCATCATCACAGCTGCTTTCAAGGATCACATCTGCTCTTCTGACTGTCATCGCTGCTGATAGCGACTACCATTGTAAATGAGTTACGCAAGTTTTCTTTCTAGAAGTACTTTGGACATAGTGTGTGTGTGTGTGTGCTCATATAATATAACATTATAGCTCTCTTGGCTAGGAGTGTTAGTGTTGGCTGGTCTGTGTTTTGGCATGAAGTGCTTGTTTGCATCTCTAATGAACGATTTCAGGTGCAGCTGCTGGCACAAAATTATTACCCCCAAACTACATTATAATGCATCACTATAAAATTGATTAGCCTACACCAAACCTACCTATTGCTCAAGGAGATGGCGCTATAATGTTTTTGCATCAATGCTCCAGCAGCTGATGTATTCTTTTTGCTGTGTAAATCAAAAACTCTTCTTCCTTTTATGTTTCTTGTGTTACTCCTTGTACATCCAGAAGTTTTAGTCATGTTCTGTGTTATACTAGTGATATACCATTTTCACAAATTTGAACTGGTGCTCGTTTCAATCCCTGTGGTTGCTCCTGAAAGTGTTCATTATGTATGCAGCCCCCCGCCCCCAATTATAAAATTTTCTATAATTGATTTTTCTAATATGGAAAAGAAAACTTAAGTGTTTCTCATAATACAGTAATACTTCAAGAATTTTAAACAATTTCATGCAGTTATGCTGTTTAAAATGAAAATTCAGAACCTCCTGAGGCAATGCTTAATTTGTAAATTATGAGGTCCTGGAATATCACTTAGTGATGGACCCGGCCTGTCAATGTGGGGAGAGGAGGTCATTTCAAAGTAGGGGGATGCAAACTTGTGCACACAACTGAAAAAGTAGAACTGTAAATACATCTCTCTGCCTTTTGCAGAGTGATATATGGTAAAAAGGTTAACCAAATAAATGCACAGTTATTCCATTTATATACTTAATGTCATCATAACTGCATGCCCACATCTTTGATATGACGGCTCAGTTTGTAATATCTCTTTTAAAGACATATTTAGCAATCTTGTGCACAGCTGTATGTAGAGTGTGAAGCTGGAGCAGGACGATACATTTACAAAGTAAAAGGAATTCCAGCACACACAAGAGATGTCTAGATCATCATTTATTAATAATTGTTTAGATGATGAACTTGTGTGGGCTGGAATTTCTATTACTATATATATTCTCTGCATTATAGGTAAGTACAAGAGTATCACAGCAAAATGTACCACTTACACACATGGATATGATTTTACTTGCCTAGCTCTAAATTTAGGGGTACCCCAAAAATACTTCTAAACAACATCCGATTAAACCACATATCTGCACTTTGACATGAAAGCAGTTGCCAAACAGTCATTATACACACACTCCACTCACTATAGTCACCACTCAATACTTTTTAGGCACAAACACAACACAAACATCATCTTAACAAACTGAAATAGCTGTACAATCCTATTTAATTCAAAAAGATAGGTTGCACAACTGATGGCATACCATTGCAATGCTTTGTAACCACCTTCGTGAGGTACTGTTTGAGACTTCCATCCATCCATTTTCCTCCACTTATCCGGAACCAGGTCGCAGGGGCAGCAGTCTAAGCAAAGACGCCCAGACTTCCCTCTCTCCAGACACTTCCTCCAGCTCCTCCGGGAGAATGCCAAGGCGTTCCCAGGCCAGTCGAGAGCCATAGTCCCTCCAGCGTGTCGTGGGTCTTCCCTGGGGCCTCCTCTCGGTGGGACATGCCCGGAACACCTCCCTAGGAAGGCGTCCAGGAGGCATCCGAAATAGATGCCTGAGCCATCTCAGCTGGCTCCTCTCAATGTGGAGGAGCAGCGGTTCTACTCTGAGCTCCTCCCAGGTGACCGAGCTCCTCACCCTATCTCTAAGGGTGCACCTGGCCACCCTGTGGAGGAGACTTGTTTGAGACTTGTCTCTCACAAGACTATTAACATTTGTTGCAAGAGCGATCGCACGTTCCACAATGTCATTGATGACAGTCATATCCTCAACAGTAACACTGAATTGAATATTGTATATGATACAAATAAGGTTAAATGTAATAAATGTATTATATGAAACTTTGTAATATATAT
>NW_018128013.1:1923015-1927568 GCF_001952655.1 Monopterus albus | reverse complement strand
TTGCACCAACAGCAACATGAATTAAACAGCCTGAAACAGAGAATTTCAGATAGCCAATACAGTTTGGGGCACCTGTGAATGTTGCTGAATCCAGCTGAAATTTTGCACAAACGTTCAGTCCGATGTGGACCACCCTAATATATGTGCATTACAGTATGACACTGAATACATTATTTAATGTTTTTTTTTCCCAATTATTTGAGAAGGTGGTCCTCAGAAATTTTACAATCAAAAATGGGCCTCAAGTTAGACAGATAAAGTTCAAATTGAGTTTGACCACAGTTAAGAAAGGTGTGTGTGTGTGGTGGTGGTGGTGGTGGTGGGGGATTATTTGATAAAAAGAGCGCCTTGACGGTTGTTAAGCTGGGAATATTCGACTTTAGCAGCCTCACAAAAACTAAAGTGTGCGTGTGTGTTGGGGAGCTACAGTAAACTGTGACAGCAGAATAATGGTGAAAAGTGACTGATGTGAATGTCTGCATGGATATGGTTGGACTAGTCTGTTTATTAGCCAGCTGGTGGCCAAACAATTCATGAATAAATCAGCTGTTCTTGACTTAAGTAGCTCATACTAATCAGCTAATAAGAATTCAGTGCTCTACCTTAAGTAAAGCGTAAATTCATATGTATGAACAATCCAAAATAAATATTGGGTGTTAATTAGCTCAAGAAAAGTATAAGATGTAACTGTTTTTATAATGCATAATGTAAGGTTGTGGCATTTTATGGAAGTTGTTGACAAAATTAAGAACTGAAAATATTTTAATAGCACACTCTAGATCTTATGGAAAAAAATATAGAAGTAGTGTACTGTATTACCACAAAAATTGTTAAGCAGACTGGAATCCACAGCAAGCAAGGAGGGATCATTAGTGAAATGAGCCACCTGGACCTGCTGGTGAATGCAGTAGACCTAAATAATAAAATAAGCAGCTGCTGATCTGTGCTGCTGTTTTGAAGGTAGTAGTGTCACGTCTGAGCAGGAAGGTCCCAATGTGCAAAACACCAGACAGACAGGTCAAAAGTCTTTCACTAGGTTATTTTAAAACAGGAAAATAACGGAAGGAAAACAAACAAGACCATCAGAGCCTCAGGCTGGCGACACAGTCTTTAACAAAGGGAGAACAAAAAGTGACCCTTAAAGGCGTAGGCCGGGAGAGGCATCCAGGAAATTTATAGGGCTGGTGGAGAGGAACGGGAGCTGGCAGGTGTAGAATAGTAGGGCAAAGAGATGAAGACAGACGGAGTGATACAGGCGGAAATGGAGGGTCCGAGGAACAGGGGAGGTAAACAGAGTCCATGGAGCTAGGTGCAACGCTGAGAGTTTGGGGTAGCGCTGGCAACATGAAGTTCAGGGAACAGGGGGAGAAAAAAACAGAACCAGGTGTCATGCAGAGTGTCCATGGTATGTTGGCTACTGAACCAGCAACTAACTGAAGGGAAAGGAGGAGTATACTGTATATGGGCTGGACACTGGAGATAACAAGACACAGGTGAATACAATGAATGCTGATTAGACCAGCCGTAAAGCTGGGGCAGGTGAAATAGCAGAAACAGGAAGTACACAACCAAAATAAAAGCATGACAGCAAGAAGCAGGTCCAAACCATAACAAGCAGCACCTTGTTAAAATGCACTTCTTCAAAGCTTCTTTTGAAGTAATACCTGACAGAAAACAAAATGTGAATTTGGCTTCACAGGTCTGAAAAAATAGTTTGGGAAAATGTAAATAGGACTGTAGAAGGAGGGAAATCACGTCAAATCAAGGGGTTCTGTTAATTCACTCAACCCAGTGTGCATTTTAGTTGAGCTGCTGTCCATAGCTCTGTCATTTTAGTATTTCCTTGAAGTTTATCTGGCACCTACTGTTTTGTACTTTTCACTCATCAAAAATGAAGACAGTGCTCTGTGAATGGTATGAAAATGTCAATTTAAATCCAGAGTGTTGTGTCATCTCCTTCACCAGAACAAGAATCTTTTCATTATACTGTAGATGACACTGGTTGTCTAACATTTCATCACTGTTCATGTCATTCCCTGTGCCACAGTAAATAATTAAGCAGAGGCTTTGTAATGCATGCAGGATAAAACCTTAAAACTTATTTGGTGAAAACAGAGAATTGATTATGCTGTAAAGAATTTATTTAATGTGGCTTCATTAAGATGCAATGATGGCACAATACTTGGAGGAATAATACTAAGATTATTCATTTTTGACAGTCTGCTATTTTTGTCTTATAGACTGCATGTTTTTTTCCTATGGCTGAATGGATGGAAATGGCAAGGTTTATCAGCAGTTGGTTCACCATTTTTGCTCATACTGGTTTAACTCTGTAGCTTTGGTTACAAATGGGATTTTCCACAAACATTTATGGGATAAATATTTGTGCAAACCTTAGTGGAATAACTCAACACCTGCTGGATAGATTGTGATGATATTTGGTACCCATGGTGCCCAGACACTGATTCACTTAACTTTAGTGACCCTGCCCCTCAAACCTTTTGCTAGAATCACCAGGTTGCTGATACAGTATTTGGTTTTGAGTGATCTTGGCAACTACTCTATGAATTGTCACAGAATTGAGGGGGACCTGGCTGCAGACAAGATGGTAGAATGCAACAGAGATTTGTGGATGGACAACCTCAACTAGAAGGTGTCAACTTCCTCTGTAAGTTGGGTTAGGGTAAACCCTAATCTTTATCATGCTGTAACTATAACTATAATCATAACCCCTACCCCTATCTCAAAACTTAAACTTGCTGAGGTGAACAACATCTGGCTATTATTGTCAAGTTCCTGCCAAGGTTGGCAGTCCACTGTCTTCTCTGGAATTAGGTTCTCTTGGCAGAATTTGGGAAAGGATTCACATTCCCAGCAGGATGGCTTGTATAAATTTGGTTAGCTTAGCCTACTCAGCATTTAGTTTATTCTTATTTGAATAACTGGCAACAACTATTAGATCACAGATTGTTTCTCATTTTTCATGCACTTTGTTTCACCAGTGTTAAAAGCATGTACGCTTCTGTTTTCAGCCTTCTGCTGTTACTTAGGCTGATAATGAGAATTCTACATGAAACATCTTGCATTTGCACATTAATCTCAGTTCTCACACAGGCTGCACTAATAGGAACAGATGCTTTGCATTGTGTGGCACAAATGTTACTGGGTCTGTTTACCTGTCTTATCTGGGATGTGGCAGCATTCCACTGTTCAGGCAGTCCCTAAATGAAAGATGTGTAAATGTTAATGTTAGTTATTTAAAAACCCTTATTCCTTGCACAGTGCCCTCCAGGGTTGAGTCCTATGAAGGATGGGACCGGGTGCTACGACCATCACATTGGCATTGACTGCTCCGATGGTTTCAATGGAGGATGTGAGCAGCTGTGTCTCCAGCAGCTGGCCCCTCTAGAGGATGACCCAACACTCTACAACATCCAGATGTTCTGTGGGTAAGGAAGAACGCATTCACTGGCTTATGTTTTTAATGACTGTAATTATTTTATTTCATAACCCTGCCTTACTAAGTCCTTTTTGTTATTCACATAGCATCCGGTTGTGTGAATGTTTGCACACTACAAAATTGAGCAGTATTAGTCTTAATATTGTGGCTACTAATTAATTTTCATTTTGCAAATGCAACAAGTAAGCTACAAAACAAGTTACAAGTCATATGAAGAAATACAGTATACATTTATTTTTGTTTGAGAAACACTCTGGAACTACAGCAGCATACATTAAAATGGGAACAGTTTTGGCAGTATGTTACACCTCAAACTAGGGGTAACAGGCACAACATGAATAAAGAGACTCCCCTCTTCCCAGTGCCCAGAAATGACCAGCAAACAGGTTTAAGCCCTCTAAATTAATATTGTATTTGCAAACTCAGAACGTTAAGGTTCTGTAAGTGTTTGTAGAGTAAATACAATAGAGTTGCACTGGTGTTTGCAGCTACATATGTTGTACATATGCAAGAGCAGTAGGCTTTTGAAAGGCGAGTAGATTTCAGCAGCTGTAAATCATTCATCCAAGATTTCAGATGTTAAATTGTTTTTGTTTTTCATAAATATATCAAAGTAACATGCTAGAAATACCAGCATCTCGTTCCTAAATGAGCTGCACAATTTGATAAAAGAAAAGGTCAGTCATTATCTATATTACCAGTATTGTAAACACTCCCCATACATAGACTACAAAACACACCACTGTACTGGCTGATGTTTCCTCATTACAAAACACAAGTCCCTAATGTTTATTAAAAATGTTGCCCCAAAGGCTTTGAGCAGCCATAACTTTTTACAATGTGTAAAGTAAGCAAGAGTCAAGAGCCCATGCACAAAATCTCTTGATTTTCTTAATAAATATCAGGGGCTGGTGTTTTGTAATGAGGACATTTGTCATCCACTGCAGCAGTGTGTTTCACTGATGTGTTTGTAATCATTTTTGAATAACAGTGGAGGTCTATGGCAAAGATGAACAAGCTAATCAGTTCTGACAGACTGACAGACATTAACGATCAGCAGAGGCAAATCATTCTTGGTTTCACACTCTGTGTA
>NW_018128013.1:1890695-1922988 GCF_001952655.1 Monopterus albus | reverse complement strand
TAGAGAAAGATCAGCCTTATCCTTTAAATGATGTTTATAGCATCTGGGAGTTGATATGGAGCAGTTTCTGAAGAAGTGCCAGGATTTGCAGTTGCTGCAGTCTTTAGACACTGATATTCATTTGGCTACAACTAATGAAAATTGAGTCTTAAATAATTTGACATATATTCATCCAGAAAACCCACAGAAAAATAGTTGTCTCAAGTACACTGCTTAAGATCGAGTGTCATTGCTCATAAATTAAAGCATTCAGCTGTGTCAGCAGTAGTTGAACATGAGTATGTATTTTTGGTTAAAAAATTTAAAAAGGGTAATATTTAAGTTGGAGAAAGAAAAACTTAATGGAGAACTGGATCATCAGTATTCAGTACTTAGAAGAACAGCAGGTATAAGCGTTATGATTGTATAAGCTGCATGTATGAGGTGGATATGTTTGTAAAGTTATAAAGTTTGTAAACCGGAGGAGAGGAGAGAACTCGACTGAGTGGCTGGGAGATAGTCAGTGGCAACGAGAGGTCACACTGGGTGTGGATGACTAAAGGAAAAGGAGTCAGGGCAGTATGGGGAGCAATTGGAATATGAGGTACGTGTGAGGTGAAGTCGGGGGGGGGTCAGACTGAATGAGGTTGAAGCACCAGGTGGAGTTCAGTGAGTATGGAGGTGAATACTGGTAGAGTGAAGGTCGGTGGATATGGAGGCGAATACGGGAGGAGGCGGGTATGTGGCATGGAGAGAAGAGTTTGCTCAGCTCAAGTATGCAGGGACATGGAGGAAGAAACACGCTGAACTGGGGAAGGAACTAGGAGGAGGTGAGTAGCAACAACAATCAGAGATGACTTCACACAGACCAACAACTTAGCTGGAGCGTAGTCAAAGAGAGGCGAGTAGTTCTGCAGACTGGAAAGATGACATCCATTAGACACAGCAAGAGGAGCACACTCAGCTGGAGTGTAACCGGAAGGGGTGAGTAGTTACTGTAGAGGAGTAAAGCAAATGAAGCACACTTAGCTGGAGGGTAGTAGCTGCCGGCTGAAGACTAACCAGGAAGCGATGAGTCGTCATAGAAGACACGAGCAAAGACACTAACAGAGCACATGTAGGGTGGAGGCAACCAGGAGAAGGTTGGTAGCCGGGAGGAGAGGCACGATCACTGAACCTAGGGAGACACAATGATCTGGCAAAGAGGACACATCAGCAAGCAGCTTAAGTAGAGTCGGGCTAATTGTCCACAGCTGTGCCAAACATGCCTTGTCACCTTGACCAGCATGTGAGGGGCCGTAGGTGCCAGCTACGGACATGACATTCACATTTCCTTGAGGAGAAATGTGTTGTCTCAAAAGTAAAGCTTTTAAGCCAAATGTTTTATATTATCAGTTGCACTAGGTCTAGCTGAACTTGAAAATATATTGCACATTGTTAAAATCAAGAGGAAAATCTCTAAGCTAAAGAAAAGGGAGAGGGAGGAAGGACTCAGCCTGTGGTTTCTGATGTTAGACAACAACTTTCAGGTCCTGGGAGATAGTGGAGCCCAGGAACTTGTAGGACTCTATTGCTGATACAGTGTTACGGTGTATGGGGACGGGGGTAGGGTGGAGGAGCTCCTCCTGAAGTCCACTGTCATCTCCACTGTGGACACAGCTCCAGGTTGTTGCAACCACACCACAGGACCAGCTGTTCAACCTCCTGCCTGTAGGCTGACTCATCATCGTCTCAGATGAGACCGATGACCACTGTGTCATGTGCGAACTTCAGGAGTTTAACAGAAGGGTCCTCTGATGTGCAGTCATTGGTGTAGAGGGAGAAAAGCAGTGGGGAGAGCACACATCCCTGGGGGGTGCCTGTGCTGACTGACTGGGCTCTGGATGTGGTTTTCCCCAGTCTCACCTGCTGCTTCTTGTCTGTCAGAAAGCTAGTGATCCACTGACAGGTGGGGGCAGGTACAGTGAGCTGGGTTGGTTTGGAGTGGTCAAGTAAATGTAAAGGTGTCAAGTAAAATGCCCCTACAGTAATGAAACCTTGTTTCTGCCTACTTTCCTGGATTAGGCATCTGAGAAGATACCAGAACTGCTGAAAATTGTGACCAACAATGCTGTACTATATATTCATGGTTTTACGCCCTTAATATATTGAATAAATAATATAGTCTTGGGATTTTGGTTCCTTTGGAGTTCATAGTTGTTGGTCCTGCAGAAGACTTAATAATAAAAAAAAACTAATTTTTTCTTGATGAAATAAATGTGTACACCACATAAATGGATTGTAATAATATACTGTAAAATAAAGTATTAGTAATAGTTACGTTAATAAATACGTAAAGCTTAACATGATTTAATCCAGCATGTAATGCACAAAATATTACCATACATAGGCCATTTTCACAGGAACTTAAATGGAACAAAGCCATCATTAATATTATCACTTACACTGGTGCTTTTGCTGCTATGATGAGTCACAATATCTGCTGCTATAAAAGTGTAAACCCGGACCCTTGAAACAGAAACATCAAAATGAAATTCAGCCATCCCATCGTAGTGTCTCCTAATGACTGAAGGATATGCAGAGCTTTTAATCTAAAGGGGATTCACAGTAACATTCATATTTTTGGCTGCTAGCTGTCTATACACTGGTGTATATTTCCAGCATGTACGGCTATTCTTTTTGTGAGAATGGAACCTGGCAAGTTAAGCTTAACAACATAACTAAAAAAGCTAGAAAATAATTTTTGATTATCTCCACTGTGAATACGTCACCAGACCTGTATAGACAGCAGTGTTCTAATCTAACACAGCAAGCTGTTGTTTCTTGCTGTCATTTTTATTTTAAACATTATGGCGTAGACACAGTATTTCAAGTCAAATTTGCATAAGCAGGTGATACAAATTGCTGTTTTATTTAATTCTCAACAACTGCATTTAGCTGTTGTCGCATTCCATAGTGGTAATATGCCTAATCCTCCTCTCTTCCCACTGGAGACTGGCATTAGCTTTGCGAAATTTGGCATCCGTGAGAGAGCTTCTCTTAGTCTAAATCCCTGACAGATTATCTTTTTTCTATTTAACCCCTCACCCCCCACCCCACATATTTCTCTGCTTCATCTGCCTTTGGTTCATTGCACAAAGTATATATTATGCTTGGAGATGTCAAAACATCATCAATATGAAGGAGTCTTGAGAAGACTCTTAGTGTTTGGATTCTAATTCCTATTATAAGATGGAGGATTTAAGACCAGTCGAACAGAATTGATTTAGCTGCTCAGCTGGGAGGTCTTAAGTGTGCATGTTTTGAAACCAGCAAAAAAATAGTAGATGACATCTTAAATACATTCTATAACATGATGTAAATCAATATTCCTACATTTTTCTATTATACATGTTCTATTATACATAGGAATGGTCATTAATCCTTAGTAACAGGATTGAATGATATGAAGAAAAGAGATTCTGACTTCTGAATATGATTAGAATTTTAAACTGAAATTATTTAGCAAACATATTTGTATTTGAGGTCTACATATTATTAAACAAGATAAGTTTAAACTGAACATCTTTTTCTACATGAATAGGATCAAATAGAGTAATGCAGCTGTTTGAATTTATAATTAAAATTACAGCACTTGCCATTTGAATTTTTTTTTTTTATTATTGATTTGGATACAGAAACAATTCCTACTCAGTGTTAACATAAAGAGTTTCAGTCCAGTAATGCTGGACATATGATTATCTTTTTTTCTTGTTTGTGAGGAATGTGGACATGCCAGCAGTCCAGGCAGTGGTTTCACATTAACCCACTTACTGACGGAGGACAGTAATGGGCCAAGATATGCAGCACTAAACCAGCGAAGGCAGAGAAAAACATGTACATCTGTGAATAATATGGGGTTTTCAAATGAGACAGGAAATGCATTTAACACATCCATTACACCTCAAAGCATTTTTGGTGAGTAATGTAAACAAAATGCTTACATAATTTTGTAATAATGCACCTTTAAATAATGATATGAAAAATACAAATCTACAGGTATTCACAATGTAGGGTCTCACAGCATGGCTTTCACTTTTCAATAACTCTGCATTATAAATCATCTTAAAATATATGAAAAAAAAAAACGTCTGTCCAGAACAAAGCACCAACCCAACTAATGAGGGCTAGCATTCATTTTTATTTTGTACCAACACACAATAGCACACTCCAAAAGTACAGAAAGGTAATTTCTATGTGTTTTCAATGAATCCCAAACAGAGACTAAGGCCAACAATGAATTTGGGGTAATCAGCATAATATCTGTGAATCTGTGTTCTCCACTCTGTTTACATCACTCTGCTAGCCTTTTGTGCTGTGTGATATAAGATGAGTCTCAAATATTTCATGAGGAACAAACATGCAGAGGTGTGGCTCACCAGTATGTTTACAATAGATTTTAAAACAACAGTGGAGGTCTAGACCACAGACAAATGAGCTAAACTGGGTTCTGGATTTGCACATTATGGTATGAAAACAAAATTCATTGTTGGTTTTAGTATCTGTATGGGATTTGTGGAAAGTAAAAAAACAGAAAATCACCAGCCTTTTCTTCGAAGCAAATTAAAATTCAGCTCAGTGTCTGTGCACTCTCATTGCAGTCAACTGGTCGGAGCAGGAGATAAGTCCAAGTAAAATGTGGTGTGCAGATCAGAGACGGCATCTTATCAATTCTTTTATCTGCTATAATCATTTTGAAACTTGCCAAGAGAAAGCAACTCTTTGTCATAAGGCTAACTATTTAAATGTCAGCTGCAGTTTAAAGTGCAACCAGCACCTGCTCTTTAAAAATGGTAAAAGGTATTAACTTTAAACTGAAAGTGTTCTCCCTGCCTAGTAATTATTTTCTTACCCCAAGGAACTACAGTAAAATGAATTCATGGAATGCAAGTGCAAAAAAAGATAACCAAGCAAATTAACAGACAAATAAGGAAGATTAGGTAATAAAGTAAAATTATATCACAGCCCTCGGGAAAGAAGGATAGAAGGAAGGAAATATATGAATCAATTAAATTACTTAATCTGTGTATCACTCCAGGTGCATCGAGGACTATAAGCGTGGTCCTGATGGGAGGTCCTGCCTGCCGCTGTCTGAGGCATGCACCGATGGAATCGACTGTGGGGAAGCAGTGGACATCCCTGCTAATCAGACTGTGTTCGGAGACCTTTTCTACGGATACAACAACCACACCAAAGAGAGCAGCTCTGGTCAGATCCTCAAGGCCACATTCAGGTAATCACACAAGCACTTTCTGAAATGCAGCCTATGGGTCATTGACATATTGTTTGTATATCAGCAGGGAAACAGTTTGGCAGAATAGGGGATTTTGGCTCTAACAGTAGTGATAGCAAATATTTTACATGGAGTTCAACTTTGGTGAACTCAGATATGCCAGTTTGCGCCTTTGACCTATAGCAGGCTTTCTGAACAGTGTTGACCCTGGAGCGAACACGGAGCCAGAAGTTTCATAGCTTATTAGCTGTGGTGCACCATTCACTTTCATTGGACTTGTTCTGTCTCAGTGAAAAATGTTCCAAAAAAGAGTGATGATTTGTGTTATGAGATAAATAATGGTAGAAATCTGTATTGTAAATAGCTGTATGTACAATACGTATTGTTCAGTGATGGAGCTAAGCTAACAAGTTTGCTAACCGATGTAAGCTCATTAGCTCAGAGAGCTTTAGCTTTTTTTTAAGCAAAGTTCCAGCTGAGACCATAGAGAAAAGCTCTAGGAGCTATTGTAATTGATCAATGGTTAGACATGTAATTATTCACTATGCCATCAAACTTCCAGCTATCTCCAAATCACAGCAGGTGGATCAGGGAGTGCACAAGCTCATGAAAAGCGTGCATCTGAACATCCAGTAACATGTGGCAGATTTTTCTTTGCTGCAAACAGTAATAAATAAAGACTTTTATGATTAATCTGCAGTTCTGTGTTTAAAATAGACCTAACTTACATAATTATTCTTGTCAATAAAAAGATGATGTATTCCCTAAAGTCAACAATTTTAAATCATGGGAAAACATTCAAACCTATATAGATACACACAAACCTGTTATTGTTGATAGTGGTGTTAGTTTCCTAAGTGCTATCCACTGCAACCTTTCAGATTTTTTTCAACTTAGAATGTGGCTTGAATCACACAATGGTAAAATGAGAACAGTTTAAGTGCATACATAATCAAGAGGTAGATGTGCCTCCATGGGCTGTAAAAGAAGGTCAGATTGAATCTATATATTTAAAATTTTCCATGATGGGACATAGATTTTGTGGTAGATTTCAATTCCCTCAATAAAAAGGATAATAATGATAGTAAAGCATTCCACTGCCAGGGACTGTCCTCTATAAAACACAGGACATCTCAGCCAAAGAGAGAGAGGAAAGCCTAAAAAAACCCTTCTATCACCTCTTTAGAAGCATACATATCTTAAGCCTCACTAGTCCAAAGAGATGCTGCGTCCCTTTTTTAATTTGTACAGGTTTTGATGTGGCCTGTTGACTGTTAGGAAGGTGGTTAATTATCCACTGTCCACATGCTGCAATCCTTTCCACTGAACTCAGGAAGCCAGAAGGTCATGAAATTCTTCTGTGGCCCAGGAATTTAATTTGGGCCATGCATGGATTTCACCACCCGCAGGCAGCTCACTCACCTGGGGGATCCACCACTTGAGTCACAGAGAGGGAGGGACAGGTGAAGCAGAAGAGTTAATATCATCAAGAATCTAAATCTCAAATGCTCTGATCTCATTTGAAGGTGGAGTGGAGAGAGGGTTGTAAGAGCAGAAATGCTTCTTGTGCAGATGAGGTGGTGGAAGAGGAAGGGAGACTCTTTAGGGAGGTGTGGTTAATGCAAGGCCTAATTATAAGAGATGGCAGCAAATGAATTAAAATTGACCAGGAACCTGTGTGCTAAAATTACATTTAATTAGACTAGATGAAAGTTTGAATGTAAAATGAACAAAAGCTATGAAAAGAGGGAATTGCAGCTGAGCAGTGAAGATCCACTAGGGGTTTTAAATCAGTGAAGCAGTCAGTCTAGGACTAGTTTTGCAAAACCAAAAACACTAATAAAACAGTGTGAAAGACCACTTCTAACAATATGAGGAGGTAAATTTGTCCCAAAGGAAACTAAATGCCAGATTTAATGTTGCAATGCAAAAATTACTGATTCTGGTCAGTATCAAATGGGTGTTCAGGTAGCTAAATGAAAAAGGAGGTTCCCATTTCACTGCTGTATTTATGATGTATCAGACAGAGCCTCCATTATGTTGCAGTAACATAGAAAATGTTGTATGTTAGGTGGAGTTACTATTGAAGGGGCTCTCCACTGATTATAAAATTACTGTACTTGTCATAGGTAAGACCAGCTCAGCCTTATTTCAAGTAAAGAGAAAATAATTTATGTGATATCACTTGAATTATTGCCAACATTGAGTGTTGATCCTTGCAGATATTACCATTTACCAGTTAGTGAGAGTCACACCACTGAGTTGTATTATGGATACTGTAGGACCACATAGTATTATCAAATTTAAATCCAACATCTTTACCTGTTTGGTCCAAATTCTTTCATATCCTCTAGCAAATCCATTTACTGTAGATTTAGCATTTATCAATTGCAAGTGGACATTATTTTTGAAAGGTACTGACTTGAAGGCTGTGTGATTTATCCCCCATTCCTTACAGCATAGTCACTTTTCAGGTGAGAAACTTGGCTGGGGTGCAGCGTACGAACAGTTTCAGCAACTAACATACATATAAGCTCAGCTATGTTTTCAGACCAATTTAAAATATCCCATACCTATCCTTTAATGTAAATTAGCTAGGGCTCATATAATCTGATACCAGTAATGGTTGCCATTTTAACCAGTAGAAGTGATGGCCAGTGTTGACGTTTTAGTCAACTTTAGTAAGAAGCCTGCTAACATTTTGGAGCCAGCAATCAGAACTCAGCTCCAATTATGGGAAATATATGTGGAATAAAGCAACAAATGGTGTGGGGTGCCCAGTGGTATAACATGCACACACTCATAAAACAATAGCCAGGGCACTCAGGTATTCACACAAATGCATGCTCATACACATTTAGCCATACACGCGTGGCCACAGTAGGTGTTTGGACTCCCCATCTATTTGACAGTCAAGCACTTTCAGCTGTATCTCCAGAGAGCATCATCACACACCCAGAGCTGGTTTGATTCACTCCACCCAGCATGCCTCCCTTATGCGTCTGCTTTCAAGCTCACCGACCCTGAAATGCTTTTCATGTTTCTCAGAAAGGGAAACACAACTCTCCCTCCCTGTGTGGGAAGCTTCCCCTCCCGCTTCACAGGTACACTTGTTATTATCATTTGAAAAACACAGGGTTCATTCATTTGTTCTCCTCCTAGGTAAAATTCTGTTATATTGATGTCATTGGCAGCAAGCGGATGGGGCACAAGATAGATTTTGATCACAAAGCAACATGAGATATATGTCCGTGCCCAGGAAGATGGTCCTATCACAGTGACATCCTGGGTGCACTGGGCATGATATGATCTAGGCTCATATTACAGAGCTGTCTCTGTTGGAATCAGTGGACTCCAGTAATGAGATGTTAAAAAGCTAACCTCCTCGCTTTACTCCAAACACTGTGCTCCCTCTCCTCCTATCCTCTCCATTCCTCTCTCACATGATACACTCAGAGCAGGTTTTAATGAATATTTTAGTGCTCTTTGTTCTCATTCTGGTGGCTGCTTGAGGTCAGTGATTAAGACAGTGTTCCCACCTGAGATACCACCCCCCACCCAATCTAGCCCACCCCCTTTCATTTTTTGGCTCCCCACAGTCTACTGTACCACACATTCAAGGTCCCCCACTCAAGAGGAATAATCCTGTCATTGATTCATTTAATTAAAATCTGAAAACTGATGAAGGGGGTGGAGTGGCAAAAGGGAGATGGTGGCCCCCGCTGGCTCTTACTGAAAGCTGTTAGTTGATTCAGTCACACATTCTGGGGGATCAGTGTAAAGCAAAGTGTAAAAAGTGAAAGGGTTGTTGTCATTTTTGAATAATTCATGCTTCACCACCTCTCCTACTGTACTAAAGAAAAATGTCATTGCTAAGCTTTGGCAGTTTTAGCAAAAGTTTTTGAAACTTCAAGAGAGATTTCACTTTGAGAAAATTAATTATGGCACCCTTACTGTGCTTAGTGGCTGTTACATGGCATCATCTAACAAAATTAATGATGAAAATTGTCTGACATGCTGCAATATGAATTTACCCTATACTGTACTTACTGTAAGATGCATCTAAGAGAGAGAGAAAACAAAATACAACATTCCTAGTTTGTTGTCACGGTTTGGACCGTTGCTTCCTGTTTTTGTGTTGTTTTTATCCGTATCTCCTTACTGTTCTGCCACATCAATCCAATTAGCTGTGATCACCTCCACCTGCAGCTCGTTAGTGCCGGGTTCAGCTCCCTACATATACGCCGCTCTTTCTGTTTGCCCCTTGGGGGGTTTATTGATGATCACACGCCTTGGTTCCTTATGTCTACACTACCCCCTACCCGAGTTCCAGCTCTCCATTTCCGACCCTGTATTCTCCAGTTCTCCATTCCTCAACTCTGCGCTCTCCAGGTCTGCATTTCCTAGTTCCCCATTCACCTGCCTTTGTCCCCAGTTCCATGCTACTCGCCTGCAAAGCCGACAAACGACGCTGATGAGCAACACCAACGAGGTATTGTCACCTACAGTGTCTACTGTGAAGTCTCCTGCCTGCTAGCCACAATGTCATTTGTTCTCCCCCCGATTACACACCTCGGTCCTCTTGTCAACTCATCTGCAACGCCAACAAGCTTCACTCGCCTGTACACCACGGTCCTCCAGTCCTCCTGGTGCCTGCTAACTTGCCGCACTTACCTGTACGCCACAGTCTTCTGGTTCCCCTGATCCCTGCTGTCCGTCTTCCACAACCTGCACACCAAGGTCCCCCCAGTCCTACTGGTTCGTCCCCGACCTACCCCATCTCTTCGCTGCTCTTCCTGCCTGTCCTGTCCAGGACCAACCTCGCCTTCTTGTCTCATCTAGAACCTGCTTGGACTTTGTCCCCTTTCTCCTCCACCCGGTATCCCGCGCCCTATGTATTTAAATAAACTCTCTTTTGGTTCCAGTCCCTTGTCTGTGTCCGCACATTGGGTCCACCTGTACCCGAACATCCGTAACATTTGTGTGCATTGTTAAAATGACAGCTGAATGTGCACATGCATGCTTTCAGCAGAAACTGACAGATGTTTGACTCTAGTGTTAATGAAATCCAAAACAGCCTAGTTTTTCATTGTTTTGAGCCACAGATGTACATACAGTAAACGGTAGTACTGTCAGTTTCACTTTCAGCTTGCATTATTCTGCAAAAGTTTTTCTGCTCCACAAGCTCAAGATACACGAAGAAGCATCATCCTTAACACTTTGCTTTGTTTCACAATACCAGCAGCTAAGTGTAGTACATGGTTTTTGAGCCTGATTTCCTAATTACTGTTGCTTCTCTGTCCACACATAACCATGCAAATAAAATTCCATGTAATTACGAATATTGGTTGTAGCCACTTAAGTGCCGTTTCTGCATCAGCCAGTTCTGTTCTCAAGCTGTGACTTACCCAAAGGCAACAGTTTGCAATTTGTAAATTTTTGTGTGTTTGTTTTTTCCACACAGTTTAGGCTCAGAACACTGCATGAATCAAACTGTATATTATGCACAGTGTAAACCAGTGTAACCAGCATGAACCAGTAAGCCTGTTCATGTTTTTAATGACATTCGCTGGGCATAATGTTAAAGGGGAAAGGCTTTTATCACATTTTTTCTAAATAAAATAAAACTGGTTTTAAATGGGCTAACCACAAAAAACACACATTTAGTTTAAACACAATAACAAAGATAATTCCTTAATTTAATAACTGGTATCAGATATGGCTACTGGTGAGAGATTCCTGGCATACAGGAAGTTGAAATTTGAGAGCAAACTAAACTGCAGCAAATGAGTCATTCATTCAGCAATGTCTGGACTGACAGTAAATATTTTGCTTCTCTCACTCTACTGGAATGATATTTTGTTTTCACAGACCAGCTGGGTTGGGTCCAGTAAAGCTCCAGGTTATATGCTGAAGTGTATTCCTACTTTATCACCACCTGGGTCTTAGGTTTGCTTTTCTGGTCATGTCTAATGGTAAATATTACATGCTCATTAGTTGCAGAGACCTGGAAACATAACATCATTACAACATCATTACATCATATAAATGTGTGGTGGGGTATGAGCAGATGATCAGAGAGGTCTTGACATGACAAAGGTAAATGATAACATTGTTAAACATTCATTATCAGTGTTGGTTTTAGTTCTCACCCATTACTATGGTGAAGCATTGCACTGTTAAGTCAGTTGAGGGACTATTTATGTACTACTATTAAGGTTATCGTAAATTTAGCTCCTCATAGATTATAGCTACATTTGCACCACCCATGGAGCATACAAAGTTACCTATATCAAACACACCCTCCCAGCATTCACTACTGTGGAACTTTTTGCTTCAGGAAAAATGCTTGTGTGTTCATTTTTCCTAATTTACTATAGTAGGAAGGATTATAGGAAGATGGTTGGTAGTCTATTGTTGGCCCAAGCAACTGGTTGCCCTTTTATAGGAATTCAGTTATGGAATGAGGGCCCAGTAGTATGGTCTGCACCTAAGCCAAGAACTATGTTGTTCCATCATTGGCTGCACTAATTGGTATTTAGGTAAATAAAGTTTGGGTCAGATTATTTTGTGAAATGTATACTGATAAAACCACAGTGAATTATCATCCAACTGGCTAATACTTCCTGTCATTTTACAGTACATGTCGAAGTGTCCTTGAGCAAGACATTGAACCCCAAGTTGCTCCTGGTGGATGTCAGCAGTGTTTGAAATGTGTGAGCATGGGAAATAGTGTAATGTACTTTGAGTGTGCATCAATGCATAGAGAAGCGTTAAGTATAAGACCATTTACCAGTTTTTCTCAGAGGTAGCAAGTAGCTATTTTCAGCACAAATGCTCTGATAAAACAATTATACAATTCCTGACCAGCACCAAAGGCCAGGGAAAGTGAAGGACAAGCATAATGGAGTGTTTAGGAAGGAAAGAGTCATGAATTGGTGGGGACCAAAATAGAGCAAGAAGACTAATGAATGTTGGACTTTTTCAGCTGTCCAGAAACATAACTCTAAATGCATGCTAATGTTGTTACTGTTGGTCATTCGTGGAAGCAGTGAACGAGTAGGCAGGACTACAGGCAGACAACTGTACTGATCAAAAACCTTTATTATAATAAAGTCAACAGGTAACCAGAAGTGAGTGTCTGTAGAGTCTGGTAGAAAGGGTCAGAGTAGGTGAAGACAGGACTAGGGGAGTGTAGTTGGAACCCACGGAGAGGAGATCTTGGAGATGGTTTCAGGAACTGGGGTCAGCAGCCAGAGAGCCGAGAGGAGATCAGAGCAGAGGTTTTGGTGTCGATATAACTGACCTGGATGCTAGGCTGAGTGGGTTGCCAGTGACTGGGGAGACTGCAGCCTGTTAGCAGAGGAAATATTGAGAGTCGATGCTGGAGATTTGAACCACAGGAGATGATGGGATGGCCGAAGACAGACAGTCCACACTCTGCAGAGACAGGCAGGTTGGAGCGGAGGCAGCTGAGAAGATGATTGCTGCGCTGTTGTGGAGTCGAATGTAGGGAGCACGTGCAGCCTAGCTTGGAGGGACAAGGAACATGTAGCCGGGAAACTCAGGAGAGGTGAGTGGAGACAGTGTAGCTCAGAGAAGGCAGGCTGCGAGTCGATTTCAGTGCTGAAAACAGAAACACTTGGAGAATAGGGAGTGGAAAAAAGAAATGGTGAAAATGCAGGATTAAGTATTTAATAAAACTGTTATAATGATGAAGAAGATTTTCAATATATTTGCAAATTATGAGTTTGGAGTCAAAATAACCAGAGGACTATGGATCCCAAACTGGGGTGAAATAAATAGTCTGCTTTGGTCCTGAGACACCTGAATGAGTTACATTACTGTCCATGCAAATTCTCTGTCATCCAGGTCATGTATGCTGAAAAAACGTAGAAAAATCATCTGGACTTGGTTTTAGGTAGAAGATGTTTCACCTCTCATCCAAGAGACTTTATCAGTTCTGTCTGACTGGTGGTGAGCAGGAGATATTTATCCCCCTGGGTGGTGTTTCAGTCCTTCGATGGCCAAAAATGTCCCCTAATGACTGATATGTTGCGGTTCCAGTCCTTTGACGGCCAACAATGTCCTCTAACAGCTGAGTCGATATAGCCCGCTATCAGTGAGCGTCGTTACCTGGCTTTGAACCCTCACATGTGGACCAATGCCTATATCCTGGTGTGAATTAGGGTGGGAATGTTTGGGCAGAGATTTCAAAACAGAGTTGTAGATGGATGACAAGTTGTGTCTTAGTCCACCACCCCTATTTAGCGAGGGGTGTTCTATTTGGACAAAAATAGCTTCCTTGACTCTTCTCTCAAACCAGCAATGTTCTCTGGAGAGGACCTGGAATTCACTGTCCTCGAAAGAATGTCCTTTGTCCTTCAGGTGGAGGTGGACTGCTGACTCTGGTCCAGTGGGCTATAACGACTCAGTCATTAGGGGACATTGTTGGCCATCGAAGGACTGAAACACCACCGATGGGGATAAATATCTCTTGCTCAACACCAGTTGAACAGAACTGATGAAGCCTCTTGGATGAGAGGTGAAACGTCTTCTACCTAAAACCAAGTCCAGATGATTTTTTTCTATGTTTTTTTTACTTATATTACTGGTTTATTTAAGTTATTCTGCTGTGGAACCTTGCTAACCTAACTGACACTGAGACAAAGAGTGATGGAGTAGACAAACTGAATGAGTTCAAGCCAGAGTCGCTGGCAGCAACAGGCAAATGAGGACATCAGCTCACAGACCGAAGATGAGTGGCATTGCAGCAGAGCAATCACCATAATGAATATGACATGCTTAATGCGAGACTTTGTTTCTTCAGTACACTGCACAGCTGAGCATAATTGTTAATCTGTATTGATTCTCCATTAATGGTCTACAAGAAAGTATTGTTTTGTAATCTGGCACTTATGAGAAACACTTATTTATCCCTCTTGTGTCTACTCTGTGCTTCCTGCTTTCATTATAGTACATCCCCCTTGTTAAATTTTTTTCAGACTCCTTCATTTTTGTCTGTCACCACAGTGTTATTTTATAGTGATAAATAAAATAAAAATTATACAGGTAGCTACTGTGTATCAGCATCAACAATGTTGTTTACATTTACAAATGTTTTATAAATGATTTGGTGTTTAAGAATGGGGTTCAAAGAGTTGTCATGTTGTCAGGAAGTGCAAAGTTTCCACTATTCATGTGATTTCTAGACTACTGTAGGGTTTTCAGAATCAGAAATTCAGACTCCGATGAATTTAAGTTGTTTTGTTTCCTGGCATTACGACATGATCTTACAAAGTTCTCCATATGGGTGTCATTATAGTAATGTGCTACAATTCATAGAACTTTAGAGTTTTTGACGGCAACCAGGGTCCTGAATCTTTTTGTAAGTTCCTGACTAAAATGCTGTATAGAAACAAAGAGAGACGTGCACACTTTCTGTGTCAGATGTGTTTTAAAGTCCTCAATCGTGAAGTTGAGTGTACACGCAGGTGTAATTTTTACTCCCACAATTGATGCACTCTTAATAAGCAGTTTGCATATTAATATTTCAACTTTCTCCACAAGTCTTTAAGCGTGTAGATGAAAACATTGTCAAAAAAGAAGTGTAATTTTATCTTCTTCCTGTGTCACATCAGTGAGGTTCTCCAACAAGTCCACAGCAGTCATCTTATAAGCTATTTATAGCATGTGTAGTGTCATTTATTCAACATCCACATGTAATTAATGCACAGTGTAATCAGTGGAGTAAGCAAAGAAATTAGTTGAACACAACAGCAACATAAACACAACAGAACAGAAACACTCCTCCAATCAAAATATAAAGAATTTTAATAGAGTACACAAAAGCAGTTGATTGAAATTCATATTATAAATGTTCCCTCAAGTGACATATTGAAGATTACAAAACATCATCCACCATAGTCAGTGACTGAAACTGAGTGACAACCTAGAAATCATATTTATTTCTCTGGAGTCTGTCTCTCACCTTATTTTTGACATATGCTTGAGATGCACACATTCATACACTTGATGAAATTGTTTATGCATCGTTTTTCTACATCTGGCCTGAATAGACAGACACCACATTTTAACTCTTTGAACTGTCTCGATTTGTAAATTAGTGCTACTGTTTTTGTCCTAGAACAATAAATGTTTAAATTTGCCAGATTTTCCACAAATCAGAATTTTGGGCAAATCATATTTGATTGTAATATGTGTGACATTTTTTCAGTGGAGTGCTCACTGCTTTTTCCCCATCAAATATCCAAAACAGGTCACTGAAAAAACTTGGATGACAGTATCTTATGCTGCCGATTTTTGACATTTTATCTCCTCATCCTCATTTTATCAGTCCCATTTACATGACTGTATTTCACATTTCTCTATAGCCCTCCTTATTTTCCCCACTGTTTCCCATCCCCCTCTCTTCTCTCCCCATGCTGGACGACCGAGTCTCTAAACAGGACCTCCTATCATGTCTCTCTTCACACCAGGCAGAAGAACTTTGCCCGAGGCATTGAGCAGCAGCTCCCAGATGGCATGGTTGTAGCATCAGTGCCAACGGAGGTTCAGTGTCACGAGGAGCTGTCAGACCCTGTGCCCGACCCAGAATACCTCACAGGTATAAACCATATTTTATAGCTCTCAACTGTGCAATAATACTTTATCACTGGTCAGGTGGAAATCCTCATTACTTAAAAAAAAAAAAGTGAACTCAGAGCTTGGTAATTAATATGGAGTACTAGGAGGAGCCCAGGAGTGAGCGTGAGAAGATATTCTGTGCCACAGTCCTCATGTAGCTGTTCTACTTGGTTAACAATACCTGAGACAGAATTTGATTTGAGCTGGGTCCAAACTATATGGCAGGGCATATTAATACAGTATCTAATACCCAAGCTGGTTCAAGACTTTGTAGAAGCTTGGATCAAGTTGTGGTGCTTCATAATCGTCAATGCTGAAAAATATAGTTTTTGAAGCAAAGTTCAAGGTGGTTCTCACTCCATTTGAAACCCTGTCAGCTAGAAATTATGTTTAAAGAGAAGGAACACAGTGACATCCAAATTACATTTTTTATCAACCTAAATAGGAAATGGTGTAAACTAAAGTATCATAAAATGTTAATACTGAAAACTAAATAATAATCAAACGACAACATATTCCATTTGCTTGTATCCACAAAAGTATGATTAAACATTTTATGGCTGGCTTAGTTTAATTCTGAGAACAGCGACTTGAAACCCAAGATAAGACTTGTTTACTTAATCAACAAAACTACCGTCTTTCTCTAACACTAACATGCTTTAGTTGCGTAAACCTGCCAACACGTGGGATTGTGGTTGTTGAAACACAGTCTCTGGTGTCAAAGTCCAACCACCTCCAACCTTCGTGCAAGAAATACCATTTTTTTCCCATTTATTTTATATTTTCAGACATTTCTAATACAGGTCAAGTTGTTTAATCAAGTTACATAACAAGCAAATTATTTTGAAAAGGCAGTTTGATGATTTCTTTTTTTTCTGGCCTGTAAGTGTTGGCTGAAAACAGCCTTATCAGTCATATCAGAAGTCAGGAATAATAAAAAAAAAGAGGATGGAGCACTGCAAAATTCATACTGATATTTTATACTGCTCTCAGCTGAGACTATGCTGTTATATTAGATGTCAAAAACATACTGTCAGAAATGAAGCCAACTTGTTGCCCATTAAACATCTGAATAATTGAATGGCAACATTTTAGAGTAATTCACATGTGTCTTAAGTGTTCTCATTTTTAATAGCATTGGGGGTTTTTTATTTCACCTTGGAATGACACTGACAAGTATAGCCTTACAGAACACACACACACACACACACACACACAAAATCACCCATATACAAACGAACCGTCTGTGTCTCACAAGGAGTTTATGCTCCTCAGCTCATCATCCAACTCAGCAAAGAACTTGTAGGGACAATAGGGGGAGCATTTGTGAATAAATAAATAAATAAATTTAAATCTGAGAAGCATGAGAAGGAAATGGGAGGTGGAGGTTCATGTTGGGATTCATTAGCCAGTGGCATCAGAAGCCATCTCGCTGTTCTCTTCATTAGCAGCGTGGCACATGGCAGCGATGTTTGAACAGCACCCAGCTGTCCAGTGTAGACCAGCTGCCATTAGCACAGGAACGGGCAGAAAAAAGATGAGGAAAAGTCCTTGCTGTATATCAAGTATTTCCAGAAGGCTACTGGTTTGTATCATCCATCTGGATGCCTCATTATCCACTGAGTTTGACCTCTTTTCCTCCCTTTACTTGTTTTACTGTTTTATATTCCAAATGTTCAAAATCATGCAAAAAAAAAAAAAAAATCTTAGGAATAAGTGTTTGACTGCTAAGTTGAATAGCAAAAAAGTCATGTTGTTAGAAGAACAACTCTTTTTAGAGAAAAGCTGAAAAGAGTATTTCTCTTATTATTTTTCCAAGCTGGCATTTAAGTTGTAGAACAGGAATTCTATAAAGAGCAGCCCTCTGTAATGGGGAGGAGATCCTCCTGCCCTTCAGCACAGGTAATAACCTATTTCTTCATGTTTGGAGTGCAATAGAGAGTACTATAACAGAGTGCAAAATTAATAATCCTATTTCTGCATATTGCCTGGAAATGCTTCATTCAGGCAGCCTGCTGACTAAGCGTATTCCAAGCACCTGTGTAACTGCCTCTAAATTGCCTTATGGTGTAAGCAGTGGATTGCAGGATAGGTTCACCGCTTGTTGTTGATACTTTATAACAGCAGATATACAAGGCCAGTTGGTGCAGGAATTCAAAACCACATCATGTGAGGTTACATCCAAGGTGATGGACAATCAAATGATGATGGAGCAGCAGTGGTTCCAAGGGCCGTTTATTGGAAACTTCAGAGGATATTAGAACTATCTAATCTACAGTAAATGGATCTTCTGCTGTCACATCGCTGAGTTCCTGTTCCCCTGTCCCCATGCTGTCCCCCCTATGCTTGTACTGCTCAAACCTTTTTATCTCTACATCGCCCATGGGTTCACAGTGCACATAGCCCCAAACAGTGTGTAACAGAGCAGCACTCCTCCTCTTGTGCCTTTGTGCTGGGCCTTTGCTGCAGCAGCTGTGGGCTTTACTGAAGAATAATATCATGAATTGAGATATCATTTCAAAGCATCCAGCATGGTCTTGTAGATGCACACAGTGTACTCTGGGGCAGAGTGGCATGGTTTTCATTCTGTACCAAACTAATGCTAGAAGTGAACTGAAGCCTGAAAAAAGGGATATGGGAAGATGGGAAAATCCATCCTACAGAGAACCGAGGTCCTGATGTCACACTTGGGCTAGCTTCTGTTGCACTAGCGTCTGTCTTTTCTTAAAACCTGAAACATGTCCTCTGAGTTTATTGTCCATATCCATCCATCCATCCATTAACTATGCTGTTTATCCTGTAAAGCAAAACTGGAGCCTATCCCAGCTGACACTGGCCTAGAGGCAGGGTACACCTTGTACAGTCTATCACAGGACTGACTCATAAAGACAGACAACCACTCACACTCACACCTACGGGCAATTTAAAGTCATCAGTCAGCCTAACCTGCATGTCTTTGGACTGTGGGAGGAAACTGGAGAAAACCCACACAGGCTTAGGGAGAACATGCAAACTCCACACAGAAAGAGGTTCAAACCCAGACTTTTCTTGCTGTGAGGTGACAGTGCTAACGACTGCTCCACCTGTTTATTGTTGATAAACGATAAATGGGTACTGCAGCACTTGCTATTAGAAGTTGAAACCTCTGTTGTTTTACAGTATGTTAAGTGTGACAGCACTTGTGGGTATTAAACATTATTGTAATTATTTCCTCCATTTTGGTAATATCCACTCACACTTACCTCTTCTAGCTATGAACGCTGTTTTCTAAAAATAAACAAACAAAAAAAAACCCGTGCTTTTAACTTTCTAAAGTCTTGGCCATGTGAAAATTGTTTTTGTTTGTTTTAAGGAATTTTTCAACATTTTGAGAAAAAGAGATTATTACCACTCTCTCACCTGCATGCTACAACCAGCAGGTGATAGCTGGAAACTAAGGAATACCCCTAGCCTGGGTCCAAAGCTTTACAACTTCCTGGCTGAAGTCCTATTGCCAAACCTGACAGAATGGGGTCTGCCAGTCAGAAAGTCCAGGAGCCAGTCACAGAGGGTGGGGTGCAGACCCAAATGTCATACTGATCCTTTCCAAGCTACTACAAACATGAATATTAACTAAACAACTGTATTAAATCATGAAAAGGACTTCTCTCCTTCTCAGAGCAAATAGAAAGAACTATACTAAATACTGCTGAATAAGGTTACAGTATGATTTTTTTTATATTTGCATTATAACAAATTTCAATAAGATTTGAACAAATTTTGAATTTTGTTACTCCTGGAAAAGAGCCCATAGCTTCCACTGTCACTTATCCAGTGTACTGTAAAGCAAACTAAACTAAACTAAATTACATGAGATTCACCAAAGAGTCCATAAAGTTGGAATGATCTCATTCTGACTCTCAGTAACTGCTAATGCAGAACTAACACATATTTCTCTTGAGGTCTGAGATTTCATTTGATAGTGAACATTGTAAACCACCACCCATAGACTGCAGTACATCTATGCAGGAAGACCCTTGGTCTAACCTCTGGCCCTGCTGCATGGAGTTAGTTCATTTTTCAACAAACAGTTTCTCGAACAGTTCAAACATGTTTGGTAACTCTAATCCATGATAGTGTTGTCTTTGGTTAATCCATGTGAAGAGCATGTTGAAAGGTGACTCAGCAACACTTTCTTCAACACATCCACTTTTCATAGGCAAATACAACATACAATGTCCAACAGTAGCTCTCTAATACAGTGCTGCAGTGGATGGTGTGAGGAAAGACTACACTACCCTCAAGCTCTTTTATATTTAAGACATTTCTCAATAACGTGACACGCTGTTACACTGTCTTGTCAGAAATGATGCAAGTATAATATAAATGCCTCATGAAACCTGACAAGCATTCACTCACTGTCCATAAATGCACCCAGTGGTGCTGCAGGCACAACAGATGTGTTGCATAGTTGAGTTCGTATACTGTATTTGCCACATACTTATTTTTATACAAGAGCTAAATAAAGTAGCAGAGGCAGCTTAATGTACAATAGAGTCCAGTACTTCTATACCTTTTTTTTGTGGTCTCCTTCAGTTTTTCATTGCTGGTAGCTTTGCCAATGCATTTATTTCTAGGCTTTTTACATCGTCATGATTTTTTTTTTAAATGACCTTCACAATGTTATACAACTTTTCAATGTTTGCAGTTGTTGCACTGCAAATTAAGCAACAACTGTTTGTTCCTGAAATTTGATTAATGTTGACTTAAAACTATCTTTATACACTATAGTGGGTTATAGGTTTGTACCTAGTTACTTGGACAGGTCTGGGACTACTAGGGAATCTAAAAGTACCAAGAAAAATAACAAGGATTCATTTCATAGTTGGACTGTAATAATATAACTGATCTTCATTTTAAGTAATTTATTTTAGTAATTAGTTTTTATGTGTATTATATAATGCTTATTGTTTTTAATGTTGTGTTTTCCAGAGATGCACCGATTGCGATTTTCTTGGCCAATTCCGATTTGTGATTTTTCTTTTTCAAGTCTGACCTGCTGATTCTGAAACTTGGCCAAATCTGATTTTCTTTTTTTCTAATAACTGTAATTGACAGCATGCAAAAACATTTTTGTAACTTTTCTTTAATGAAAATTTTAATTGTAATAAAAATGCCCATTTTACATTTCCATCTTTCTCTCACTTTTTTTTTTTTAACAAATTGAACTGGCTAAACTATGTAGCCAGTAACTCCCTTATTGTGTCATGCTATGCTTTTGGTCTGTGCCTTTCGTATCTCAGAATCTGATCAGAACAAAATCAGAAATCTCACAGTGATTGGCCTTGACCAGTGACCAGCTGATCACACTGAAAACCAGCCATTTCCAATTTCTGCCGATTGATCAGTGGATCTCTAGTTTACAGGAAATGTGCTATACAAGTAAAGCTGCCGTATAAAACGATGGGTCTCAGAACTACAGTATATTATAGCAGACATTTACTGTGGATAATTTGTATTCAATTAGATATTACTTGCCAGTTACCTTATGTACCTGTAATGACCCATTACTACTATTATGAGATATTAAATTAAGGAAATAATTTTTCTGTTTTTTTTCCTTCTAATTTTCATTACTTTTCTCAAAACATTACAATGTTGCCAAGTGCATAAAACCTGCGGTTACTGCAGCTCTGATGAATACAGCGAGTGCTCATTAATTCTTCCTTAACAACACGGAATGAAAAGAACTGTTAAAAAAACACAAACACACAAGCACATCATTTATTTGAAATAACATACTGTACTAGAAAAACAGAGATAATAGACTTCACAAACCAGTATTTACTGAATTGCTAATGAGTGTTTATAGTTTTTTATGTAATTGTCTTTTTCCTTCATCTTTTATAATATAGTCACTCTATTGCCTCACTGAGCTCACTGTAATGCTACTACTACTGTATTTTGCAGTCGCATGAGTACCTTAACCTTATTTAACTTTGTCACAGACCCAGACTTATCACCTGACCCTACAGCTCCCATCAGCATTAGAGTACATTTTATCATCTTTGAGCTCATTGTTTTGGTTGTGAGAGCATTTGGTAGCTAAAGATACAGATATGTTTTCTCAGGAGTTGGTAGAAACCACAAGCAAACTAAAAAGCAAGTAAATATTGGACTTAGAATATATTCATTAGGTGGCCAGAAAAACATCTCCAGCTGAATGGTAATGCTGCTCTGTGTCTGCAGGATGCATAAATAACCAAATGTTTGCTAATTAAGTTGCCATTTCAACTTAAAAGGTGATATGTCTGCAACCCCCAAGTGACCTGGCACTGCAGGTTTAAGGTCAGGAAATATCCATGCTTTGCTTACAAAATTATAAGCTGGATCAGGTGTGTTTAACCAATCAGGTGCTATTTTTGGTTAATACGATGATGTGTTTGTGTGCATTCATTTAAGTATTTTTACTGTAAGTTAGATATGCGTTATGCTTTTCATCAACAAGTACAAATTGCAACAATGACATACTGTATTGGTAATTATAGATGCAAAATAAGATAAGGTGGTAATGAGTCTAGGGGTCCACAATGTGAGAGGACCAACAATGGGTTTAGTAAGATCACTGAGTTTTGTAATGGGATCAAACAGAACTGTTATACTGGGGTCCCAAATTTCGCTTATGTCCCTACCTATCTGCATGCAGAGTATATTAACAGTAGCACTGATGCTCTTTATCAACGTTTTAAGTTTGGCAGTTAGAATGGGAAGGAACAAGTTTTTGTTCCTAAAGAATTCCTGACAGAAGGTTTTTGAATACCAACAACTCACTAGCTGGCAACGTGATCCTGAGTCACTGGTACTGAGCAACAATTTTTTCATCCCGTACATTGATATATTATGGTCATTATGTTCTACAGGACAGAAACAATGTTACTTATTAGCCTTTTGAAACAGATGGCCCGTCATACACTTATTGAATTCATTCTTATAGACATTTGCTACCTCACAGTTGTGTGGCAGCACGTTGTGTGAATACAGAGGAAAAAAACTTGTTTCAGCATAGAAATCTTGGCTGATAAAGTGGTGGCACCATCCACATCAAGTCACCTGGGGCATCTTCTCACTTTACTGCACCTGTTCTCTTGGCCTCCGTATTTCCACTGAGTGCACAAACACAAGTGTCCAAAGCAACACTCTCCAGGCCCAGCTAGCTGGCTCACCTCCACTTCTACTCGTCTTTTGGCAGGCTGTCAGCAATATTGCTGCGCCTGCGGTTAATTGCAAGGCTCAGGTAATTGTCCGTGGTAGGCAGACATGCAGAGGTAGCGTTGGCAAGCGGAATGTCTGTGGAACTGCGGTGAACAATTGCCACTCCTCCATCCCTTGCTGATTCTGCCAGGTTTGGATGCTATGGTCAGTGTATTTGTCACAATGTCAGCATTCCTTGTTCCAACCTTCTCCAGCCCTCACAGGGATGAAATTATTCATCTTCCCATTCATCTCCAGGCTTGGAAGCTATTCATCATGAGGCCAGAGATCTCCATCAATTATTCTAATGGGAGAAAGACTGAGGAAAGGGAAACTTTTGAAAGGCAAATACATCTTGATTTAATTGGAAAGCAAGTATACTCAAAGCTGCTAAGCAGATTTCTCCAAAGTTGTAGCTTGAGAGATAATGGAGCAGAAGAAAGAAGACACACAAAGAAAAATAAAGGAGCAAAAGAGACAGTAGATTAAGAACGATGGAAAATAAAAAATCTTAGAGGAAGAAAGACAGCAATGCAAAGAACAAAAGTAAGAGGACACAAGGAATGAATGACTGACAGGGAGCGAGCAGCACTTCGACTAGGGAATTAGTAGAGGTTAAAAGAGAAGCAAGGGCGGACTGGTTTGTTCTCATCCTGACTTGTTCTGATTCTGATTCTGATTCCTCTGCTAGCAGCCATATATTGACACTGCAAACAAACATCATGTCTGAGCTTTTGAATGTGTGTCTGAATGTACATGTGGCTGATGGATATAACACAACAGACAATGCCAAAGGTGAAATAGTCCCCCCTGCCAGTCAACTCAGCTCTGCATCTGATCCCGTCATTGGTCATCAAAACCATGGATGTATGCCTATAGGACTGGAGTAATGGCTGACACAAGAGGTTAGGTATTCAGAAGGGAGGTTTGAAAAGAGAGAGACAGAAGTGGAGAGTGCTGCTAAGGCAATTTTTTTTTGGAAGTTTATACTGCTTGGAGGTGAGTTTTATTGTATGAAATGATATAGGCCTATGACTTGTTAATAGTGATACCAAACCCAAGCTTGGGTTACCTATAAAGGGGGCAACTGCAGTTTGTCTCAGACCCTCAGGTTCTCTGCTTTTCAGTGATAATTTGTTTCTAAAGCACTGTAAACACTGAAACAGCAAAGGCTCTGAGAATGCTTCAGTATTTTGTCCTATATCTTGAGTCTCTGACTCACAGAGGGGCCCTGTGTCAACACCTAGCTTAAATACCTTTAATATTTCAACTGATATTATGCTCACATTTCTTAAAATAATTTGTCTTTAAATTGTCAAATGATCACAAACCAAGAATGTGTACAGGGGCCCACAAATACCTTTTTGCCCTAGGGCACTTAAGCTGATTAATGTGATTCTGCCTCCCATCACAGAACTGCAGTCAGTGTTTACTTCTGGATGAAATGTAACCATGATCATTCCTCACTGCAACCAGAAATCACGTAGAGCCCTACATGTTGAAAATTTTCTGGCTAAAACTACCAAGCAAAATTCGGTTCCATGAAGTAAAGCTTCAAGCTTCAGGTAAAGCTTCCTTGTGATTACTTCACAGGAGCATCTTGCCGCCGGCACATCTTTGTCCTGTGAGTCACTGTGCATGTGAGTGTAAGAAACCAAAAGCGAGACTTGCAAACCTTTCATGATTTTCTATCAGACATCCCTGTGAAATATGAAATCTTGCCAACAAAGTTTGTAAATCTCATCTCTGATCGTCTTTCACACTGCGTTCCAGGGTCTGAGTATAGATGGGCCCAGAAACACATTTGAGCTGAAATGTATGAAATCACTGTTAGATGAACTTCAAGCTTTTTCTATTAGAATTTAACTTGACATTTATGCTGAAAGGTTAAGACACAAAGTTAAATGCCAATTGTTCCAAACTCAGCTCCTATCCATTAATAATACATGGTTATTGGTCCAGATTGCAGTTTTGGGTAATGAATATCATTGCATTTTAATCTTTAGAGCTTGATTAGATTTGAATTGATCACACAATTCCTGGGAAGTGAATGTCTTAATTTATTTAGCTTTCTTTTCTTGGCCCAAGCAGGTTGATGTTAGTTATCAAGGGCATCCTTTGTGTTACAGTGCTCCCGTGTTCTTGGCTTCCCCTTGGGCTCAGCCTGTGGCCCCTCCGCACACTCCCCACGCTATGAGCCGTTATATATGTCAGCACCATGATGGCTCATAATCTATATTTTATAACATACATACATACATACATAATTGTGGCAGTGAGGGAAGGTCATGCCTACAGGGGTCCTTGTCTTTCCCTGAATGGTTTTCAAAACTAAATCCTCAAGCATCAGCCCTTCAGTCAAGATGTTGATTGGACACCATGAGACAGATGAGGCAATGAGTGAGGGTGAGTGAGTCCTGGTCTTCGGGGGGTTGGAGATGCAGAGTGTGCTGGAGTGCAGCAATTATTCAGCATGTATTTACTTTGAAAAGCATGCCAAAGTCATGATTTATTCACCACTGAACACATTTTAGAATGAATTCTTAAGCGTGACAACAGTCATGTCTCAAAATGGATGATTCAGTGTCATAATTATGAAAATAACTGGTCTATTTTGGGGGTGTGATCTGCTCACATTAAATTAGACTTATGAAGGAGATCAAAACAGTACATCTGAATATTGTTCTGTGTGATGGAGTGTTTGTGCTAGTTAAATGTAGAGAAATACAGCCTGGACCTAATGCTTGTTTTAATGGCATAATCCCCACTAGTGTCCTTAAACAGTAATTAAAGTAGCTGTAAACTTTTGCATGCATTCCTAAACAAGCATATTGTGATGAAATCTAATTTTAATTTAAATTGTTGGCTTGTTGTCCTTTTAGAAAATTGTCTACACTGGCAAGAAAAAGTATGTCAAACCTCGGATGTATAATCTAGTTTTCTGCTTTAATTGGTCATAAAATATTCTGTGATCTTCACTTACACTAGGCTAATAACACACAAATGATCTGCTGTGTTTTTATACATCCAATGAACATTAACAGTGGTGAGCGAAAAAGTAAGTGAACCACTGAATTTATTAACCGCTCCAACCTCCTTTCCAGCAATAACCTCAAACAAGTGCTTCTGGTAGCTGTAGATCATACCTGCACAATGTTCAGGGGAAATTTTGGACTATTCTTCCTCACAGAACTGCTTCAGCTCACACATATATGTAGGATGTCTGTAACAACTCTCTTGAGGCCATTCCACTGCTTCTCTGCCGGGCTGATGTCTGGGCTTGACTGGGCCACTCAAGAAAGGTGGATTTTCTTAGTTTGAGACATTCTGTAAAAGGAAATCATGATGCATCCACTACTGAATTTCATTGTTGGAAGAATGTTTTCATGTTTGCATGCACTGTGCATACCAATGTACAGTATGGATAGTATGCACTGTGACTATTCTCTATCATTCATTCATTCTTAGAGAACATCTGCTTTCTTGGTGGTGTTCTGCCATGGGCACCATGCTACATACAAGCATGGACCATAATTTGCTATTGGTAGAGCCATGAACACAGATATTAACCAGTCCCAGTGATTCCTTTAACTCTTTAGAGTCACTGTGAATATATGGTTCTTTTTGCCTCATTTAGTGTTTTGCATTGTGCATTTGGAGTCATCTTAGCTGTGGCTATGGGTCACATCAACAGATATTTCTTGTAAATAGCAAACAAAAAAAAAAAATGAATGAGTGCTGTTTCTAAGTCAGAACAGCTCTAACTCACACCTCCAATACGGTTTCATTGATTGGTCTCCTGGTCTGCCAACTGCCGACGTAGCTTTTGTTGTTGTCATTAGTGTTTGCTTACTTTTTCTTGCCATTGTGTTTAGTTGTAAATATTGAATGCACTGAGAATATGCTTCATCTTAAGTTGAAAAGACCCCACTGTACATACAGGAAGAAGAGAAAAGTGCTAGCTGAATTCCAGCTTAGGGCAGTATTTTGATTTTCTAAACAAGGTTCAGTGATATGTCACTTATACAAATGTAGTTACTACATAAATCTAGTGGTTGTGACAGTAAATAGGTCATCTTCTTCGTGTTCTTCCGGCCAGCTAATATGAGTGATCATGATGTTTCTGTGTAGAAAATGTTTGAGTCATAAATTCTGAGTTTGAAAAAAGGAAGGAATCAGCTTGCAGTACCTGCAGTACTAATTCAGGGCAGATGGAGGATAAACAATAAAATACATTTATGATCCACTGCAGAACAAGTGTTTTTATCAGCATCTCCTGGTCTGAATTGTTCATCTTAAGAGGTTGGTCAAGGTCATCTACAGCCCATCATTTCACCACTTTGTTATCACCTCCCTCCGCTCCCCTCTCAACCCTTCCCTGAGGAAAAAAGAACTAAAAGCTAAATGGCTAATGCTGAAAGGGTAGCTTATACACTTTGGTCTTCTTGTATTCTGTGGCCTTGAATGCCTACAGTACATTTGCACATAAGCACACTTTATTGAACACGCATGCAAAGTCACTATAACAACTGTGCTTATCATATCTGGCCTGTGCTGTGTTTTGACCTGATATTACTGCATTTGAGCCATGCAGCCCCACCAAGGGAGCTGTGGCCATATAACTTTTCCTGTCACTTCACTCTCAGTAGTTGTTCAAAGCACAAGCTTTGTCATTCTCCATGGGTCCCTGTTCCTAAGTGCTTCTCCACCTTCTACCCCACCCCTACCCCCCATCTCTGCTTTTCATATTCATGACTTGTTGTTCAGCATTCTGGAAACTTCATAATGACTAAATGAAATATAAAGTTTAATATTTTATTTTCTCTCTTTCACTCACTAGCACTCTGTCTATGGTCCTCTCTCACTTGTTCACCCATCCCATCAGCTGATTTGCACAGGTTTTCTTTGTCTCACTTATTTTGATCTGTTTTATAAGTAAATGAAGTTTTCTTTTTCTAATCAATCAACATTATGGGTGTAAAGGTCATGTACTGAACCATTTTGGTACAGAGACCTTAAATGTGGTGCAGATGTGTACTGATTACAGTCTTAAGTTAACAGTAGGCTTGTCTTGCATGCAGAACTTTTTTTAAACTTACATTTCTACACAAACATATTAAATGATATACTGTAGCACAGCACATATAGGCCCAGCCCCAATGTCCTCCCTAAGGTCTCAATTTCTGAACCCTCAAAGACTTTAGTGACGTCACCTGTAAGTGATTGAGTGCAAGAGTCTGTAAGGCCTGGAAATTGTATAAATAGGAATGGGACAGCACTTTGTGACTTAGCCTATCACATCACTGTGACAACGCCAAAACGACGCCATGGTTCTAACTATTGTGGGTTTAGAGCTTTTTATTTTATATTTTTCACTTTCTTCATGGCCAAGACAATTCAGGGACCGACTGGCTGATTTAAATGTGATCCAGGCTCTTGCCCTACAGAGTGGACAAGGGGCAATTGTCAATTATCTAACCAATTCAATGTTGTTGTTTTTTTTTTGAAACGGCATCATTAAGCAAAGACTAAAATAAATAGTTGATTAATGAAATAGGTATGTAATATAGGATGTTTATGTTAAAGTTACAGTATTTAGCAGATACTTTTGTCCAAAAGAACATACAGAAACATTAAAATAAGTCAGTTAGCATAATGATTGCTTGTTTACTGTTCGTCTTCTTTATTTTTCTTATCTCTGTTTTATGGCATTCGTTGACCTTTTTTATGCTTCCGACCTCCCCTGGCTAAGCTAATCCCATGTTTATGTTAGTTTAGCCAAGCCTCTGGCTAGAGAACATCATGACCAATTGATACAAGAAGCCAGAGGTAGAGGGCCCTCCATTATCATTAACCTCTCATGTTTAGGAATACTTCGGTTTCCCAATGAAGTATAAAAGTGGACACAGACAAGTGGTCTTATTTGTTTATTGTTTACTGTGCACTGGTCTGCCACTTAATATGTTCATTCAGTGGTGATAACGTGTGTTTTGGCAACATTTCAAACATTTGATCTCAACATAAATATCACTGCTGCAAGAAAAAACAAGAATAGTACAAACATTGTTTTTGTCATCATTTAAACAACCTTTCCATGCTAAACAGCCTAACCCTGCTGATTATTGGAGCACTTATTATAGTACTTTGCAGTTTCTGACTTTTAGCTGCCAAGAGCTCCTCCATGGCTGACAGTTTGAAATGACCACTTCAGGTTTGAAAAATGCTTTTTATAACTTTCCTCAAGTGTCAAGTGAGTCTAATTTACAGAATTACAGATTTTTATTCTATCTATCTATTTTCAAAATCCAGGGTAAAGAAGCTGGAATAACAAGAGAGGAGCTGTTGGCAGCTGATTGTCATAGATGGGGGTACACCACATCCTTTCTCATTTTCACTTGATTTATCAGATGATATGTAAAATCTTACTTAATGAACATTCAAGTTTTTATAGTTGGTTTTACTATTGCACAACCTATTCATTGTACAAGCACTTGATGCCCTTTCTAATGTTTTGCCCTTTAAGATATCAGTTAGTTTTCTGTTAGTTACTTCAGCAGCTCATATCTGCTGTCAGAGCCAAGTTTATTTTGCAGGTTTTGTGTCAGAAATAGCTTGCAGTATAAGTACATGAGCTATTCCTACAGTAATTTTTGTTTTCAACTATAAGTCAAATCTAAAATTTAAAGCTCAGTTTAAATTCAGTTTTGAATGCAGACCCTCACTAGTAATCACATTTAGGAAAGGCTTTAATTTATTCTATGATGCTGATTAATTATGCAGAATACTCCAGCCATTTCATGTGCTAAACATCGGTTAATTAGCTGACAACATTGGATGTGATAATTAATACTGCTGGAGTTGGTGGGAGGTATGGGGTATCAGGCTGGGAGTCACAGACCTGCCTGCCTTATAGCCGCCATCAGTCAGTGTGAGCAAGAGGCTTCTTTTAGACATTATGATATATTACAATTTGAATTACAATGTTGACCTTAAAAGGTCTTGTTTTTTAATATTGGACAAAAATAGGTTGCACTACTCATTCCTACGCTATAGAAACTGTCCTCCTGCCCATACTGTATGTCATTTGTGCCAGCCTGCCTACAATAGGAAGTTATGTGACGTAGTATGTAGAGCCACAAAGTCCATATTAGGAGGAGGGTTGGGGTGGATGGATGATAACTGTTTCCATGATGACACAGGTCTGGTACACTTGCCAGTGTAAAGGTCATATTGAGTGTATGATTGTTACCATGATAACAAAGAGCTGGTAAGCATACCACTGGAAGAGACAAGTGATGTATATTGTTGCTGACTGGAGGACTTGATGGTGCTGCAGCAAGGCTATACAAGGCAGATAAATAATGACCCCTGTGAGCCACTGTGGAGCAAGCACATCAAGAGGTTACAGAGTAAGACATTTAGAGGTAGTTGAAGGGCATCTAGAGCGCATCGCTTACACTAGTCTTGTGTTTATTTTCACTCTATGCCACACCCACCTAAACACACACACACACACACACACACACGCACACAATACTAAAGCTTTGATTCCCAGCCAGAAGCTGAATAAGAGATGCCTAATTTCTCTCAGATAATGCAGAGGCAGTATACACTCACTGGACACTTTATTAGGTACACCTGTACAATGGTGTGTAGTTCAATGTGACACTTCTGCCTTAACATCTGTGTTTATGAAGTGTTTCAGTTTTTGGTGAAATTGTCATACATTATATTCAGAGGTGTCTCTATATTTTTGTCCTCCCCAGCTACATACATATTAGGAACACCTCTGAATATAATGTAGTCTGGTTTAACACCACCTTTAACTATGACCTCAATAATAAACATAAAGTTATTATGTATAATAATTATACATTATGAATAATGTAACAAATTATTTATACATTTATGACAATTTCACCAAAATCTGAAACATTTTGAGTTTCATTAACACAGATGTTAAGGCGGAAGTGATGCAGTGAAGTGCATACAGTTGTACAGGTACTGTACCTAATAAAGTGTCCAGTGAGTGTATATGTACTTTCTTTTTGTTTTATATTCTTTAGCCATGTATAATTGTTAGAGATGTCCCAATCCAGTTATTGGCCTCGATGCCCATCCACTTCCTCTAATATTAAGCATCTGCTGTTACTGGTTCTGATCCAATACTTATATCTACCTACAGCAAATGCAGATTAAATATCTGGCAATGAAATTAACCTGGCACATTATATTTTTCAGGAGCTTCTTGGTCCAAATACTGGATCAGGTCCTGGTTCCAAAATATTAAGTCTATTAGCTTAAATGATTAATATGAATAAAAGAATAACTGAGATCTCAGAACTACAGATTCATTACAGGGAGGATACTAACTGCTACTTCATCATCAGTATGTGAACACACACTTTGTGTAACCAGTCCACTCTAGATATCCCTGTTTGACAGTTTAATAGGGCTACATTAACAAAAGGTGGCGGCTGTTGTAGCACCACAGGACTAAAGCATAAAATTTAGTGTCTACAACAAAAGCACAGCTTGTGCAGTGTGTAACATCTCACGTGTACATAGCGGGAGGCTCACATTTGTGTCTTTAGTGGCCCCATGTTTGCTCTCACATAGGAAGCACTTGGTGCGCAAAAACACATAGAGGGGCCTACAGAAGCACTTCGGAAAAGGGAAAACTACGGTCCAAAACTCTGACAAATAATAGATAATGGGGGAATTGCTGGCTACGCTTGCATGTATATGTACAGGCCAACCCATGGTAAAAACTATACACACTTTAAAAAGAACTGCCATGTTCAGTAGGACTGATATAGCAGATGATAGATCATGAGTTTTAGCAGCCTGATTTTGATCAAATACGGGACTGTAATTCTACATATGGATTGGTATTGGATCAGCTCTATTCTGGCCGATGCCAATCTTGTCAAATATGCCCAGAATGGGGCTGAAACCAATACTTAAAGTAGTATCGTATTGGGACATTGCTAATAATTGTATGTTTTATTTTATAAAAGATATTTCATTTTGAATCAAAGGTGACATTTCGTTCATCCATGAAGTATTATGAGCCTGCCTGGGGGCTTTGGAGCTCGCAAAATTTGTCAGACAGTAGATTTATACTGTACTTGTTTGACTGCAGATTTTTTTCTGATTCCTGCT
>NW_018128013.1:1873057-1890675 GCF_001952655.1 Monopterus albus | reverse complement strand
AGCTGCAGCCTGGTTAACTTAAACAACTTTTAGTTCCTGTTATGTGATAGTTGCTTTGCATTTTGATTTAAATACATATATCAACTCCAGGGTATATTTTTTTCTGCTACTATGATACAACATGAGTTGGGAGAAGGCTCATAATTTATAAGCTTCATGTAGCCTACTGTCACGTTTCTAGAAGGAACCAGAAACCAGAGAGAGAGGATCCAAATGCAGACACACATGGACAGGCAGTCAGATGAGATAAACTGTCAAATTTTTATGTAAATTCATGCAGATTTACAGATGTCTGGAGATTCTCATTCATCCAGGTCATGGTATATCTGAAGTGCTGAAGTTGGCAGATGGGCTTGGCTGAGGTTCTTGAAGATATTTCACCTCTCATCCGAGAAGCTTCTTTCTGGATTTTAACTTCTATGGCTCCGCAGAAGTCAGAGACAACCCTACTGTAGCATGATTTCAGTTTTTACTTAAGTGCTGATAATTTACCTTTCTAATGTCTAACACTTAAATTGCACACATTAGCAGTGCAGTTATTGAAAGTGATTTACCACTGACCCATTCAGCAGGCTGGTGGAACTTGGCAGTTAATTTTTTTGGCATTTGGCAAGTTTGCAAGTACAAAAAAGAGTTTTCAGCCTTTTTTTATCCTTCAAAATGGGTTTGGAATTTTAAAATTCGTCAATGGCTCTGGCTCAGGAGAGGTTGGCTGGGTTCAGTACAGTGCACATTTGTGCACACAATTTATATACTTGTTTTGTTTATTTGTTTTCATTTTTCACACTGGTTAATGTTCTATATTGTCAGATTTTAATAAGCTTGGGGAAAGGTGTAAATGAAAGCACACCGGTATCAGCTGTCTATTTAGCACATGCATCAGACCAATGGTTTATTTTTAGTGAGGGGGAGATCTGTGTTGGCGGTATTTAAATCCAGTAGAATGGGGCTTTTGTGGCAGGCAGAGTGGCAGTGATTCATAAGTCAGCCCAGAGTTCCTCTCTCCCCTACTCCCTCATAATTAAAGCTGAAGCATATGGCCTTGTGACCATGCAAGCACAGAGGTATCTGCCTAACTTTTTTTGGCATCTTATTTTTGTCGTCACTGATGATGATGGTCCCTTTAGTCTTCAAAGCCGCAGAACTGAAAAGCATGTCACCTTGTGCTGTCACAAGCCACATCTGCCAGCCTAATCACAGCATGTTTCAGGCTTACTGATAGTGTGTTTAGCTGTATGGTTTGTTTTATGCACACATACACACATGCCATGCTCCTTTGCTTCAGTTGTAGTTGCTTACATTTCTTGTATCAGCCCCTGGATTTGTAATTGTGAGAAGTTTTTGTCAGGTGCACAGCAGTTTTTCAAGTAAGAATTCTAAATGTGCTTATCAAGCACTCAACTCTGGCCCATGCTTATAAGGCAGATACAGTAGGTTCTAAATGAGGAATTAGGCGTTATTGATAGTTGAACTCAAACAGATAATCAAACTGTATGGTCAACTAAGTATGACTAATCTCAAGTGACATGAGGTTGGTCAAAAGGCACCACAAGATGTAATTTACTGGTCAAATTTAATTTGACTTGCTGGTGCCACCAGAGGAAAAGATAGGGGATCACAAACATCAATAGCAACATCGATCCAACATCCATCCTCTCAGGATGATGAATGTCTTTACACAGTTTTATGGCAGTCCATCCAGTATTTGTCAAGATATTTCACTTTCGACCAGTATGGACTGACCTACGACACTGTTGTACCCGAAGCCACATCACTGGCTTGTCAAAAATTCCTCAGGACACATCAGACAATATCACATACTGGGGTAGGAGCTGAGTTCAGTTTGAGTGAACTAGGAATGACATAAGAAATGGTCAGAGAAAAGAAACCAGGAAGTGTCACAGGGATCCCACTGCCTAAAGGAATAACAGGATTCACATGACATGGCTGAAGCCCCTTCTTTTATGCAATACTATAGTTCACAGAAACACAAATTTTGACTTTGAACATGGTCAAAATGTTACTTTAGAGTTCACCAAGAACATTTTCTGGTTGTTGAGATTAGTGTAAAAATGTTGTGGAGACATCCTGCCTGAAAGGAGATGAGCATAAGCTGTGAAGGTCTGTATTATGATAATTCTTCCAAGTATTTTTTTTTTTTTGATTTCTGGAATGCTAACCATCCCCATAGTGTCTGCTTTTTGTTTAAACCAGAGTTTGCCTGGTGAGGGAATCTGGGCTGTCCTGCATTACATTTAGTTTCTCATTAGATTAGAGAATACAGTAAGCCTTCTGGATAATGCCACCACCAACCACCCTCTGCCCCTGCCCAACCATCCCAAACCCTACTTACCCCTTCCAACACAATTTCTTTCCTTCTTGCTCCTCTCTTGCTCTCCCCCCTCTTTCCAACTAAATCATTCATTCTCCAACTTATCCAGGAGTGAAATGGAGCACAGGCCAGGGTGGTTAATGGGGTTCTATGAGCCATAAGATTACTTTCCACCCTGAGCTCATTCCTATGAATCTTCCTTAGAGAAGTGACTAAAATAACAAACCACTTTCAGCCATAAGGCAAAATTACAGGAGGACTTTTGGGTGTTTAGACAGGCTGCGGTTTCCGTCAGCACTCTGCTCTCACTGTCAAGCATCACCGAGCCATGCACTTGTCTGTTATTCTGTGCCTTTCTTCCCGATGAGACAGAGTCACAAATGTTAACAAGAGAACTTAATTTACATTCCCCAGGAAGTCTAATTGGAGCTGGAACAAAGACGGTAGCAGTTTTTTCTCCCTTTCCTCAGTGGAAATCACAAGTGATATTGAGTTTTTTGTTGACATATTTTTTTCTATTATCCAGCAACTGTGCAATTCAAAATGTGTACTGTGTTTTGGGATTTGTAAGTTTCATTGCCTGTGCTGCTCATAATGGAGTTGTCTGCTTTGTCAGAAATTCATCAGCACTCTGGTTATGTCTCTATGACTGCTACTGGCCAAAAAAAAAAAGAGCCACAGGATGCAACTGACCAGCTGTTATTGTGCACTGAATGCTATGTTTCAGAAGTGCAATTTCAGCAACCTTTGACTGGGCCATGGTTTAGGTGAGTGGAATTTAAGTAGGTGGATCCAGAGATTATTCATTGCTCTCTAAGCCATTTAAAAAACTGAACATTATGGTTTGAAATAAATGTTTCAAAAACAGCTTGGCCTGGCAACTTGGACACCTAAACTTTATTATCTGTGGCTAACCTTTATTGCTTCAAACATCATTTGCAATCATTAATAAAAATGCTATGCTGAAATGTGTTCACAAAATCAGGAAAATGCCAGAATCTGCATATTGTCAGACCTGGTGCTGTAGATGATTGCCTTTGCTTTGCTGAAACCTTTTGTTTTTTGTTCCATGAACGTTATTAGTATTTAAGAAAAAAAGCACTTCTCTTTAGTAGTGAGTTTGTAAACTGAAACAAAGCATGAATATGGAGAGAAATAATAAAGGTTTTAACATGACATAAGTGTTATGCATACCACCATCACTTCCCTGCATATATTTTAATTAGACTAAGATATTCTGCTGGCTGTAATGCTTAAAACAAATCAGTCTTTGATCCGAGAATGTGTGCTGGCCCTCATTATCAATATACACATAAAGTACACTTCATTTTTTATTCTACCACTAGTGAGACACTACAGTCTATGTTTGTCTGTCTACCAAGGGTACATATAAAATTGATGAGCCGATTCCAAAAGTGTTAGAGAAGCCAGTCAAAGGTTTAGGTAGGAGCTATCATGCAGCTCATAGTGTAAAAAAGCAGATTCGGGGCTTGAGACAGCAGGCAGTTGATGGGATTAAGAGCACTAAGGCATCAAACTCTGGTGGCCACAGTTTGGTCTTTTGCCACAATTGTTATGGGCACTGACGGTGTATGATGTACCAATTTCTAAGATAGAGAAGCTAGAAAGAATGTTTAGCACACACATTAGGAAGTGACTGGGAGCTCTGCACTGCCTCAGCAGTGTGGCCCTGTATGGGAAAGGGATTTTGAGCCTCCCTATAAACAGGTTAAATGTGTTAAGTCTAGACTGGAGATAATCAGAATCCAGGGACGCAGCAGTGCAGAGCAGCACCAACAGTCTCAACAGGGAAGAAGTGGAACCCAAAGAAGGCAGTGTTGCAGGCTCAGGTAGCTCTTATCCTTAGGGTTATTGTAGGGCAGGTACAGCATGAATGTGGTGGTTTTGGTTTAAGCACAACACGACCTTCTTGGAATAAAACAGCAGCAGCTGACAGAAGGAAGATAGTTATTGGCGATTAATAGGCAGGAAGAGACAGGTAGATGTGCAAAGGCAGACTCAGCAGGGACAGTGGATAAGATGGGAAGATATAGAATGGAAGATGTGCTTCCATCTCCCCAAAATCTGAATAGATAGATCCAACATATCCCTTGTGTTCACATGTAGCATCACTTCGGCAAATCCTTTCAGGGCATAAAACAAGCCTGGCTCAAGGATGGTACACCTGTAGACATGATCAAGTGTTGAAATATTTAGCAGCAGTTATTGAAAGTAGGTGCTTAAAGTTAAACTCAGTGGAGGAGAAGAAGAACAAGAGGGGATTTTGTTTGTTCATAAGGGTGAAAAAGGCAGGAAGCAAGTAATTTTGAACAGGCAGGATGCAGGCTAGCTAAAGGCAGGGAGAAATTGGCAAATGAAAGTGGATTTAGGGAATCAGCTCATAGTTCTTGAGGAGATAGTCAGCACTAACCTCAGACCAGACCTTGTGTTGTTGTCAGAAGCACAGTGGACTGTATTTTGTCGAACTTATAGTTCCCAGGGAGGACACTGTACATACAGCTTAATGAGAGAAAGAAACTGAAATACACAGAGTTAGCTGAAGAAACTTAGAAGAAAACATCTGGATGTAGTTTTAGGTAGAAGACATTTCACCTCCCATCCAAGAGGCTTCATCAGTTCTGTCTGACTGGTGGTGAGCAGAAGATATTTATCCCACTGGGTAGTGTTTCAGTCCTTCGGCAGCCAACGAAGGACAAAGGGCATTCTTTTGAGGATAGTGAAGTCCAGATCCTCTCCAGAGAACACTGCTGGTTTGAGAGAGTCAAAGAAGCATTTTTTTTTGTCCAAATAGAACACCCCTCTCTGAATAGGATTGGTGGACTCAGACACAACTTATCATCCATCTACAACTCTGTTTTGAAATCTCTGCCCAAACATTTCCACCCCAATTCACACCAGGACAATGGCCGTTGGTCCACATGTGAGAGTTCAAAGACAGGTAACGATGATTATCAATACCATACCCCAATGACTCAGTCGTTAGGGGACATTGTTGGCCATGGCAGCTGTCTCTCTGCTGGGTGAGTTAGGTATAAAAGGGCGGAGGCTAAGACAGATAATTAGAAATGTAGCTGGTAGTGCAGCAAGGTCCAGTGAGTGGCTCTGGGGCAGAAAATGAGTGTGTTAATGGGGTAAAAATAGGTAAGTGGTTTTTATAAACAGCAACATATGTGAGGATTATGTCTGTTAAGCTGAGGTAAACTAGCATAGGAGGACAGGTTTAGCAACAGCATTTGATACAAGCAGCAAGCTTGGGGCCTACTTCATGGTGTTAGCATGAGGAAGCTAACATGAGGGCATAGTAGATGTTTGTCTAGTTTGTTGGAATGAATACTAATACAGGGTGGTTTCTGATACAATATAAAAGGAAGCAGGAGTCTGGCTAGTTATCTGGTGAGCTATTTGAAATGTTTCTTGGCTAGAACAGCAGTTGTGATCTTTGCTAGTGTTAGTGACAGTTTGGTAACAGTTAGCCTGAATTAGCCTGAGTAAATGAAGGGTTGTGCTGGTTCTGGGATGCTGGGACACACTGTTGAGCCTTCTCTGTGTCATGGGCCCAACTCAACAAAACACCAGTTAGAGAGGGTGCCCACCTGATGACCCTGTAGACTTGCCTTCACTGCTACACCCACATAGAATTTGTTTTGGTGCTTGTGATAACATAGTTACAGGTTCACTGGAATTGTTAATAGTCTTCTTTTGTTAGACAGTCCTGATACAACAGTGTCAGTGGTTGGACAACTGAGAGGACCTTGTTCTCAGGTGACTGCCAGTGCAAGCCAGGTGGGCCAGCCACCGCTTTTCCTGAGCAAATACAATGCAGATGCTATGTGTCAAATGACATATCTGCTCTTTGCTTGGGATAGGGTTTAGAGATGTTTTTTGTTAAGGATAAGTTAGGTCTGGAAAATGATGATGCTTACTGTGAGGCTCTGAAGATTTATGGTGGCATGGCCTGACACCCCCCTCATTGGGGCCAAATAATGGGTAAACATCATTTAACTTGTATATGGAGCTTCCATATGAATGCGCTCCCATTCTTTGATACATTTAATTGTGTATTACTGACTCAGTGTACACACAAAGTGTCCTTCATTTTTGGTTTATCCTGCCACCAGTGGGATGATAAAGTATGGGGATGAAGCAGTCTACAGGAGGGAGGTGGCCGGTCTGGTGTCATGGTGCAAGGACAATAATCTCAGCCTCAACACAGACAAGATGAAGGAGATGATAGTGGACATGAGGAAGGAGAGGAGATCTCATCAGCCACTGTTCATTCGGGGGCTCGAAGTGGAGAGGAGAGCTTCAAGTCTCTGGGCGTCCACATCATTGAGGACACATAACACCACACAGCTGGTCAAGAAGGCCCAACGGCGGCTGTACTTCCTGAGGAGGCTGAGGAGGTTTGGCATGTCGCCTAGGATCCTTTGTAACCTCTACAGCTGCATCATTGAGAGCATCTTGACCAGCTGCATCACTGTCTGGTATGGCAGCACTACTGCCATGGACCGCAAGCGCCTGCAGAGAGTGGTAAAGACTGTGGAGAAGATCACCAGGACTCCACTGCCCTCTCCGCAGAACATTTACCACCGCAGGGTGCGTAGGAAAGCTGCCTCCATCCTCAAAGACCCACCCACCCCCGGTACTGACTGTTCACCTCCCTACCGTCCGGCCGGAGGTTCAGAAGTGTGAAATGCAGGACCTCCAGACTGAAAAACTCTTTCTTTCCCTCTGCCATCAGACTCCTAAACAGCTGAGGAGTTTATTACCAGTTAATACGTCATGTACTGATGACCTATATTGTTTACATTCTCAGTTTGCACATGCATAATTGCACATTGACTGCTGACTGCTGCACATGCTGCTCCCATGCAGCATACACTCTTATTAGATTCTCATATATTTTTATTATATTGCTGCATTTGCTGCTTAAAGTGCCTTAGATTTTGTGTTACTTAATTATCTACTTTATATTTCATTTGTATTTTGTGGCATTCATGTGGACGGCAAAGTAAGAATTTCATTGTACAGGGAAACACGTTTCCTAACTGTGCATATGATAAATAAACACTTTGAACTTTGTTTGTCTCTCTACCCAAGGGTACATCCAAAATTTGGCATAATACCTTTTGTGTGGGCAACTCCATCTTCTCGGACCAACAACAAATACTTGTTTCTTGCCTCATTGTTCACCATTATTCTGTAATTGCTGTATAAAACACACATGCTATTTGCACCAAATTATCAAACAAGTTAAGGCAGACCTGGTCCTCAGACCTGTGCTTCTTCTGTCAACACAGTGCAGTGTCAAAGATCACATTTTTCATTGTCAGGGAAATACCAGCATTAAAGTAAGCTTCTTAGAGTTTTATAAGTTTTTTTGTGAAGAACACACCACAGAGGGACCTCCAACTATATGTGCACACAACCAACTCATTCTGTGTGACAAATTAGAAAATTCAGCTTCATTGAATGAATAAGAGAAAAACTGTCTCACCTTCATACACTTTAACTGGGGCATTTTATCTTTCTATATGAACAATGGAAAAGCAGACAGGCTAACAAAGATGGATCACAGAGCAACAAACTCCAATAGGGAAGTGAGCCCCTGGTCCCCATGGTGGGACTCACAGCAGGACAGGAGAATTTACTTCCTAGTGGACTACACATGGTCTCTGTCAGCTGGAATATGATTCAGTTTTCTATAACTGCCATGCACACCAGGCCCAGCACTGTCCTACCTATGTATATTACTTTAAAATGTAAAGTTTATAAACAGAAACCTTATGCTTTGTTATTGAAGCTTGCTGTTTACCTGCAACAATGGGTTTTGTTGTCTCATAACACATATGGACACTAATAATTATTCATATGTGACTGACATGTTCCTTTATACACAGGGTAACTCTAACAGTAATTTGCTTTTCCTAGAAGAATGATAGATTTCATGGGCTGAATATACACCTACCTACTACTAGCTAGTAAGAACTGCTCACGTCTTATGAGAACCTAAGCAGACTTATTTTTGAAATAGCCCAGCTCTAGTTAATTTGGGCCCTGATTTCTAATTTTAGTCTACTCTGGCCCACCTTGAAGTCCTTGTCAAGATGCTGTGACTGGTGTATTGGTTTTGTTACTGCTTCTCACAACAGCCATTTGTGTTGTCCTAATTGGTTCTATTTCTGTTCACAGATTTTTGGTATGAAACTGCAGCTCTGTTCCACAGCTCTCCTTAAAGTCACTGAATGTTTTTCTTTTCTTTTCCCCTTTGGCCTTCTGTCTTTTCTGTTACTTCATGTCTTAATAGCTGGTCTGGCTCTCTTGCCCTTTATTCTGTGCCACTCAGTGAAAGAAATAAAACTGCTTTCAATTTTATTTTCATCTCATGCATAGCATAGTTCCATGTCTTTCATAGATTTAATATTGCCATTAGTCAGAGAGTTAACCCCCACCCCTCCCAGCAGTGATTGACTGCATTCATTCATTTTCTACCGCTTAGTCCTTGAACGCGTTCAACGTGGGGGGGGTCTGCCGGAGCCAATCCCGCAGGTCGCCAATACATTGCAGGGCTTGACTGCATTGCTTTATGTCCTGAACACATTCACTGCAATGAGAGATACAAATAGTACTGTAATTAATGCAACACTGTCAGAACGTTTTTGATTAAATCAGAGAAGCATTTTATTGTACTGAGTTGCATTATATTATAGGGTGCATCCCATGTTTTGCCCTCTGTTATATACTGTAAATAGAGTGGACAAAATGTTTAGCATACTGTGTCAATAGGATAATACTGTGTTTATTGCAGGGCTTCTGCATTTCATATTATTAGAGTTTCTATGTCAATGGAAATTCAGTATGTTTTAATTATGCAGTTTGTCAGGTAGTTTAAAGACTAGCTTAACACAGAAAACACTTTATTTGAGTTAGTAAATTGTGTACTCCCACTTTGTTATGCTATTAATTGTTTCTGATCACAGTATGCAGCATGCAGTCCAACTGAAGCCATTATTCATTTTGCTAAAAAAAGGTCAGTCTGTCCTCTACACCTCAAAAATCCATAAAAATCTATGATATTATCTAGTACATCCCTCCTTCAAATTACACAGCAATGTCATTGTCATCCACCCATCGCATCCTTCACACAACCCGTCCCTCCCAACATATAAATAAAGGAAATCAGCTAACAGTGTGGACAGTATAAGGTTGCAATAAACACTACATAGAGAGATTGAGTGTATGCTACTGTCACCAAGACCAGTTGTAATAGAAATACTACCAAGCTACTAAATGCAGATTCAAGTGGCAAATAGTGTGTTTAAGTGCATTTTTTCAATCTGTGACAGGGGGCATTTCAAGCTAGAAATGGGTGCAAAGTTGCTCTTTACACTTAAACAATACATAAAATTTTATTAGAAAGGTGTTATTTGTACATCTTTCAACAATGGGCAACAAAGTCAGATGCTTCTCAGATCAGAGTCAATAAACTTCAGAATAGTGTGACTTCTGGTGACAACAAAGTAGTAGTAGAGGACTCTGATGATGATACACTAGGGTAAAAACATCAGCCTGTTGGCACAATTATGCCACCAGTAACCATCCCGTACTCAGGACAGCTGGCTGACTATTGTCCCAAGTAGCATGGCCCCAATACATGTTTGTGTTTCCATTGCACAGTATGAGCATTGCTCCTGCTGTATATGTCATTGTGACACAAGCGGAACGGACGTCGACAGTAGGCACACACCAGAGCAAACATGGAGTCAGCAAACATAGCTGTTGAATTGGATTTCTTATATTTTTTGTAATGTGCTGCCTTCTTCTTCTTCTTTCTTTTTTATTTTATTTTATTTTTTAAGATGTGGGTCTTCTTCTTTGGCTGAGTTTTGTCTGCCAGTCAAGAAGTAGGGACATAGACAGCCGGGTTGGAGGCAGAGTAGTACGCTTAATGAATTTGCGTCTGAGCAGGATTGTAAGTAAGAATTTCATTGTACAGGGAAGCATGTTTTGTCACTGTGAATATGGCAATAAACACTTGACTATACTGTATGACAGGAGGGTTTCAGTAGAGACATGGTCCACTACTAAGGCAACCAAAACCAATAATCCTGGTACAGGTGGGTACAGGATGGTTCCTATGGAATGGCACTTTAAAAGCTGCAAATCAAATAGTCTGCTCCAGCATTTCCTTATTGAATTACTCAAAATTTAAATGAACTTATTTTATATGGCAAATGTATAAATGTAATCTGTAGTCTAAGTTGCAGATACAGCTGTCACTATTCCCATATGGAAGAAAGCAGAGTAAAAATTATGGTGTCTGACAAAACAGAGGCACTCAAGTATATTTTGTGGATCTTAAAGGTATACTGTACTTAGACACAGTACTTGAGTAACTTTATTCAGTAAACTTCCACCCCGTATCTCAACTGAGCCCTCAGACATAGTTGTAGTTGTGGATCAGAGCTGTACACAAATACAGTTAACATGGCAATGTTCCTCAACTACTTTATAGCAAGTAATGTTTATGTGGTGGCATTTAAACCTCTTACAATATGTTACAATATGGTCTCGATATGAGAGACATTTGTATGCCTTGTATTTTTACAAAGGGAATCAGCCATAGTACATAGAGCAGGCCTGACCAAGCAGCTTCTCTGGCACTGGAGAGAGACTGTGAACTTGGGATGTTTGCAAAGAGAAGTTCACTCAAATTAATCATTCTGTCAGACAATGAGAGCAGAGCACCCCAGGGCTAAAAGGGAGACAAGGCCTTTCAGCAAGAAGAAGAATACCCTGTGCTGCTGTATATGTTTTGGGCTTGTTATTCATTTTTACAAAAGGGGTGCTGGGGATGGTAGGTTATGTAGTGGTGTGCTCTTGCCGGGGAATATATCTATCGTTTCGGGTAGCCATTTCCCTTAAGAGGGGATAAATGGATGTAGCTGAAGGTGAGGACAATGCAGGAACATCACATTTAGAAGCTTATTCATCAAGTTCATAGGTGGTGTCAGGCCTCTGCCAAATGTTGCATTTTCACAGCACCCTCAAAAAGGAACTGTTACTGGCCTTGCAGGATCCCAATACTCATCATACTTCACATCTAATTTTTGTCTCCATTTTTCTTCTCCTGAGAAAATGTGTTAAGGTATTTGAGATGGTTAGACTTGAGAGGGGTTCCTGATTGTCATTAGGAAATTAAGCAACAGACATAAAGATTCAGTTATTAATAATTCATATCCTTATTTTCTGCCTCTCTGTTGCCACTGCTGCCAGAAGCACAGGGAGGCCGTCTTGGATGCCAGGTCCCACATAATACACGTGTTGAAGCTCTCTGTTGTCCTGTCATTTCTGAATTAAACATGACAGTTATGTAATCCACACCTACATTTCTCTCTCCTCTATCCATTCAGCCCAACCAGTAGAAGGCCACCCACCAGGAGTCGGGGTCTGTCAGAGGTTTTTTCCATTAAAGGGAGTTTTTCCTCCCCATGCTTGTTCAAGGGTGATTTGTTGGGTTTTCCTCATAATAGCGTAAGGTCTAGACCGAATTATGTGAAGTGCCCTGAGACAATAGTTGTTGTGAATTGGCACTATACAAATAAATTGAATTGATATACTTAAATGCAAGAAATACTACCAGATCATGTTTTCTATAATAATGACATGCTGATAATTTACATATTTGGCAAGTTGTATCTTCATGTATCATGAAGTATTCTGACAAAATATTAGTACAATAAAATATCAGCTTTTAGTGACTGCGGCATTATTACACTTTATTACAAATTATTAGGCACTCACAGCACTTGGTTAAGGCTAAGGAATGATTGTGGTCTGGTGCAGAAAATGTTCATAGTGAATTTAGACACAGCCTGTTTATCAGCATTTAACCAAAACCTGTCTTTATCTAAGATTAACCATAGTGCCATTGTTGCCTACATCCTATACAGCACTCTGTGTGAGAACCCTGTTCTCTGGTTTGACAGTCACTTTAGGCTCCTGTCATTCCACACCACTTAGCAGGCATTCAGACTGATCTGGTTTTTTCAAACCTTTGAAAATTTGAGCACAGCCTTACCCTCCGAGCGACTCTAATGCAGTTCATAAATGTGGTTCTTCATTCATTCAAAAAGTATCATACAGCCAGAAATTATTTTGGCACCAAAATACAATTTGGTGGTGAACAAAATGCATAGGTTGGAAGGTGACAGTGTCCCCACCATTCTTCATTTTGGAACGTGTATTGTATCACATAGTCGCACCATGTTGGTCACTTCAAATCTGTGCAATGCACACAAACTTCTGCCCTTCACTGGGGATGACAGCTATGCCCCTTCTTACCCATCTTCTATGGTTTTTCCTTCCCCTTTTTCATGCATTAGATACACCTTTTCTGCTGTGCCTTTTATGTTATCTTCTTCTCATGTCTCAATTTATTTCTGATACACTCAGCCAAATCTTCACCTCTCCCCTTCTCTCTCACATTTTTTTTTATTTAACCCCCTGCTTCCCCCCCATCCATGCCTGTGGCTGCAGACATATAGAAACATGTCTCAGTTACCGGGGTTATTCAGATACCTTCTGGATGTGCTTGTGAACACAGTGGGAGCAGTCATAGTGATATATGGTTGTAATCCCACTGCTGCAACGTGACACGGCTATCAGTTGCCATGGGAGATGAGATGATTTATATTCTGCAGCTCTGGTTATGGCTGACTATAAGTGATGTTAATGTTAAAGGCCTGATTCTGTATTCTTATGCAAAACTGGAAAGGTCCTGCCACTGATTCCAACAATAAAAACAGTTTATTCACTAAGGTTTTAAAAATTGTTGGCTGTAATAAAACATTTTATATCTAAAGACAAGGGGTTGAGATTATTTATTCACTCCAAGTTATGTTCCTTATGAATCTGTGCTGTGCACGATCACTTTATGCTTTATTTGCAAATGATTTGTTCATAAAAGCTGAATGGTGCATTAACACTATAACATGTCTTAGAACAGCAGCAGGTCTTTCTCACCGTGGTGTATGATCAGTGTTTTCCTCTTCCTCATGTGTCCCATTGATGTTTCACGCACATGTATATTGTGCATTGTTACTGACTATTTGTTGCTATGGATATGAAGACGTTGGAGCGAGACGCATGCATAACATTTGATCAACCGAGCATTGCTTCAAAATGAAAAACAGTCAGACATGGATGACTTCTAAAGGCATTATTGATTTCAGCAGATAAATGATTGGTAAATTAGATATAGCAGTATACAATAGATAAAATACTGAGCTGTAAAGGAATGCAACATGAAAAACATGCTGGCAGTATATTACCTCTGGCTTCACTGACAGAATACACAGATTTACAGTGACTGAGAAACTGAACTACAGCTAAATTCCAGTTTGGATTATGACTTGTCATGTTGAAACAGGTTCCTATGATGGAAAAACCCCAATAGCTGCTAAATGTTCCACTATGTTCACCATCTAGTTGCTAACCTTGCCTAGCTGATGCAGGGTCCTGAGTGGGTAGATTATTGTCCAGAACAACAGCACTGAGATTCCACTAAGAGTAAAGTTGTGGTCTGGACAGATAAACAATGAGCTGAAACCCACTGTAAAAAGTCGTAGAGCCAAGTGTAGCTGCAGATTCAGGTAAACATTCTCTGTAGGTTTGCCATGACTAGAGACCCCTTTCACATTATCAGACTGTTTCAATGTTGTTATTTCATCTAATGTTATTTTTCACAAGTTGCTCAAAACTTGGCAGATCCCAATTCTGAACCTTTAAATTGATAAGCTTAAAATATTGACAGGATATGTATGGAAATGTAACAGGAGACTTCCACTCCTGACATGTCAAATGACATTATGCAGACTGATCATTTAACTAGAAAAGGTTTGATTTTACAATTGATCATTTTCTGATTGTGTTCTCAACCTCACTTCAATAAATAATAAAGTGAAAATAATAATTAAATGGACTTTATTGACAAAAGCTGTTGTGTCTGATTGAGTACAAGTTATTGATAGTTTAATCATTCTTAATTATTCCATAATAATGCCCCTGTCATTGTTAAGGGGGATGTTTTCCACTTGAAACAAACTGAATATTCTGAATCATAGATTATTGTCCTGTCATTAAGTGGTTTTAAATTAAATGTGTTGTTGCACAACTAGCCCCCTTTTTGATCAGTCCATGCTTTTTGTGATCCAGGCAGATAACTGTTCAGATTCATCATTAAATAATGATGAGTTACTAAAAATCACAAATATATTTCACTTTAGTTTTACTATTGTCCAAATTCAATATTCATCATAAATATATTTGATGCATTTTGTGCATCATGTGAATTTGATCATTTTCGTTGGCATTCGGAAACCTGGTGCTACAAAGAGAGGACATTTCAGAAATTCATGAAAATTGGTTTATTCATGCTTAATATTAATGTGATGTTTTTTCAAATCAGGTGTTGGCCTCTGCTTTCATCTAACACTGAACACCTCAGCCTTCCTCCCACTATATAATTATTTCTGAATAGATTTAATGTTAATGCAGCCATTAGTTTTCCTGGTGGAGAGTAGCAGATCTGGCTTCACTTTGATCTAACACCAGAGTTTTTACTTGCTCCTTTCTCCTGTCATCTAATATAATATTAATAATTATTAAATGTTCTTCATGATTCTTCAGGTAAAGTAAACAAGAAAAAGATGCAGGGCCAGCTTTTGATCTGCTGCAAGACTGCAATCTCCCCTGCACTTGGAGGACTAAATATATATTAATATTAAAGTCTTTCTGTAGGGTTTTACGGGTGTGGTGTAGAACTACCTTGAGCCATACTTTAATTTCCACTAAGAACTGTGTCAGTATTATTAAATGTGTGTTTTTGTGTGTGTTAATGCAGGCATGGTGAACTACAGCGAGGTGTCTGGCTACCCCTTGGTTCAGCACTGGAGTCTTCGCTCTGTGCTGTATCACGTCAAACTCAATCAGTGGGTCCTCTCTCAAGGTAAATCACCCTGCACTTCTGGCAGTTCATTAGATATATCATTTGTTATTATTAATTATTTATTTATGCTGGAGAAGACCATGCGCTAGTCTCTGTGACATAAATTCTCATAAACAAAAGAAGGGCAAAAAAACTGCATTGTCGGCCATCAATTATTTATCACATTTTAAGTAATATGACACATCAAGGTTAGCAACTCATCATGCACCTTGGATACTTTGTTTAATTTTCATTTTTGATCAGCTATGTGATTAATAATAGGCATACTTACATCTCCTGATTATCATATTCTCGTTTATGTGATTAATAATAGGCATACTTACAGTACATCTCCCGATTATCATATTCTCGTAGTCTTTGGTGCTTAAAGATACTGTAGTGACATCTTTACTCATTTTCGATGTCAAACTTTGTTTAAAAGCTTAAGATATGTTGAACTGTTGAAGAAAATAAACTGTAACAGAAAAATGTATATACAGAAGACTGCCTGCAGAAAAACACAAGTTTCTAAATGTATTCTTGTCAGCAGCAGAAGTATATTTATGATAATGAAATTCTTGAACATATAAAGACTATCACTGCAGGGCGCATTGCTGGCAATTTTGTAATGTAGTGCCAAAAGGTTCACGTTGGGTGCAATATATCAAATTAAACCTTGTTGGAACAGTCTATTATGAATCGCTTGTGATAGTGCTGTTCAGCTGAATTGCTCGTAGAGAACCCTGAAAGGCAATAAATGGGTGAGAGTGAACTTCCCTTTAATCTCAAATTATCAAAATGTCACATCAAAAGGGCAAAAACTTAAAAAAAAAGATGCTCAACAAGTACAAGTAAACAAGATGGGCACAGTTGTAACACAGTGTCCACTGACTACAGCTGTCCTGTTAATCGTCTGTTACCTCAAAATATTGTCTACATCCAGTAGTATCCAAAGCCACTCTTTCAGTTGTTGTGGTCCATATGAAAACTTATTGAAAAAGGAAGCATTAACATGTTTTTCTCCCTCTCAACAACAGGAAAGGGGCTCTGGATAGTAAAGGTTTTTAGCAGTTCTCATAAAAAGGTGTTTTTCCAGGTAGCACCCAAACTCAAGGCCTCATAATAAATAGGGTGCTAAAGTTAAGTTATTGCTTCACAGCGAGAGCAAATAAGAACACTGTCGTAACAGCCAATGCCAGAAGGAATAGATGGTTCCTTTAGTTAATGTGATAGAGCGAGAGGCCTTCAACAGATTGATAGGTTTATAGGCATTATTTCATCATACTTAGTATCATTCGCAGCTTCCAAAGCAGGAGCAGAAATCAGCCTTGGCTGCCTTTTTAAGAGCTTCGTATTTCCTACTGAGATTCCTTATGCCCAGAACTTTTCAAATATGAGATGAGCAGCTCACGTGTGTGTCCCATTTCATGAAAATCCATTCATTAGGTGCTGAGATATTTCATAAGATATGTAAAAAGTGTGACCTGCAGGGTAGTCATTTGGAAAAATCAGGGGATCATTAAAGCCATTACTATACATTCGCAGGTATCATGAAATCTTTGTACCCAATTATATGCCAATTAATCTTCCCTGTGGGGATAACAATCCATGGAGAACCAGTTCCTCGTTATGTCTGCTGGGATATTATGTAAGCGAAGAAACTCACGTGAAATGCTTCCCTTGTAACAAACACCTATCTTGAGAAGATCACACCGACTGTAGCACTTGTTCGCCAAAGTACGCTGTTCAAACACAAACAGACATACAAGGCACCAATAAGGAAAGCACCAAGCCACTGCAACTGCAGGGGCAGTGGCCGGAAAGGGATGCCCTTACAGTCTGCTGCTTTCTTGATGATCTCCAGCAGGTCATGAATCAGACTCCCGAATGCCGGAGGTTAACCGGCGGTAGGGGCGTGCTGCTCGGCCAGAGCAAGCTCGTCCCCACCGGTGCCCATGTCAAGCAGAGGATCTCGGGGAGAACTGGGCAATGCCTACACAAAATAGAATGATGATCCATCTGGCTGTTTGTCTGTAATCCTGCTAACCAACCAACAAATAAACAAACACACAGAACCAAAAACAACATTGTTGATGGAAGTAACTAAAGGATGCCAACCTCCTAGTGATGTTAGAGGAATAGAGATGATCAGAGGTACTGTAATTAGTTCTCTGGGAGCCATGGATGGCAGTTTATACAATAGTTGATCAAATGCATCAGCCTGGGCCAAAGTCATGGATGATGCCATCTAGCCATACTGGCTAAAAGGGTTTACTA
>NW_018128013.1:1866456-1873010 GCF_001952655.1 Monopterus albus | reverse complement strand
AAAGTGGAAGAAATTTTCTCAATGCATTCCTGACATATCATGTTCACAAGAATGTGTTTGACAAGTGGGCAACCTGAAAACATAATGCCTCTGGCCGTGGTTATCGTCTGCATGGAGGCATAAAAAGGTTTTGACAAATACTGTAAATAACTTCCAGCTGCTGCTATTGCTTTATTTAAATATACATCTGTTATGCAAAATATTGTAATATTTAGTTTACACAGATGATTACATGATGGTTGTCTGTAATTACTTTTCATTTAAATGTGATGTTTATTCTTCAGATGGAACCACATGGCTCTTATAGCACATCTGCTCCTACAGTTACGATACAGTATGTGCTTATGTGAAAGCTGGCATTCATTTTGTTTTTCTTTTATTACATTCTATCACATCATCATCATCGTGTAAAGCCATAAATGTCCTGAATCAACAGGATGTTTTTGGAAATAAACAGTATTGTGTTTACATGTTAACAGTGGATGTCACATGCCAAAATGATAACAGATACAAGGATACATTGATGGATAGATAAAGAAGGTCTATAGAAATATGTATCTCATTTTTTTCTCTGTCTCTCTGATATCCTGTTTTCTATGACAATGCTTTGAATCCATAGCGAGACCAAAGCATTCTGACAGTGCCTGCCATGGAAACTTCACAGAATAAGATAACTGTGGATAGGTATTTAGACAAGCAATACTTCTTCTGAAGGCTGCTCCTGGCTGACACGTCAGGGATTATACTGAACATCTTCTGATGGGGTTTTCACTACTAGATGTATTATCCTTTGAAAATATTTTTGCTTATTTCCTTTTTATTTGCTTCACTACATAACTTCTATTGGTTGTGTTTCTAGGCGAAGTACACATTTTTTGAAATATTGCATTCAGTCATTCTGCTTGGCTGGAAGGAGAGTTTAATAATTTGGATTTGTTGTCATGTTATAAGTGCATGCATTATTCATAAATCCATCATAAACAGTGTCCTTTATGATAGGTGCAGCCACCCTACTGTAAATACAGCTGTGACACCTCTAATGCATTTCCATTGGCACTGCTATGGTTTGAAAGCGGCTGCCACGTCTGCTGAGAATACAGTTTCTATTTTCTCTTCACTCAGAAGCGACTCTGCAGCCTCCGTCTGTTTTACTCCCATTTCCCACTTTAGCTCATCATATTTCATCAGCCACCGGAGGGGTGAGGCTACTGATTTTTACATCTGATAGCAAAGCCCCCATCGCTCATCCTCACTGCACTCTGTCTCTCACTTCAGTGGCCTCCTAATTTAATTTTAGGGGAGAAGTAAGAGCAAGCAGAGCATGAGTGCTCAGATATTAATACTGCTTCTCCTGGAAATGATAATGATAAACTGCTATTGCACTTTTGCTTTCCAGTATTTGTTGAGGGATAATCTCACTGACCACATGGCCATTGTGTTATACAGTAGTGTAGTCAGTGTGTCGTATCAGTCATGTTGTCTCATGTACTTAATTTTCAGTTTCTTTGGCTCAGTCAGTGATTTCACTAAAACTAAAATCATATTGAGAGGACATGTTCTTTACCTGTTTTCAAATAAATGTGTCTTTACAATAAAAACAAGAGCTCTCAGAGAGTGCATGTACGTACCTCTGCCAAGGCACAGCATTCACTCACGCAATTCAGTTCCTTGTGAAAAATGAGATCCAGAACAACACAATGTCCTAAAATCCTTGATCCAAATTGGTTCTGTTTTCATTATAGGCCAAGTTATGACAAGAAATATGTGTTAAGTGGGGTTTTTCAATGTTTTCAATGTTAAATTTGAATGGCTGTCAGATCAGATCCATATGAAATTTGGTCTGGTGACAGGCATTGCTACCCTACATTTGTGTGTTAAATTTCAAACAAAAATTGAATTTGACAACTTTTGACAGACATATGATTTTTATTTTTTATTTTGATTATCTGTCCAGCTATTTGTCCATAATTCTGCTAACCAACACACACACCCACACACACGCACGCGCACACACTGAACCTCTTGGACTAGGTAAAAATCCACCTTCATTGCATTAGTTTGAAGTCCTCTTATTCCACCATTATGGGTAAAAGTTATACAATTAGTTCCAAAAGGAGATGTGCTACATCTAGTCACGTGGCCTGTCCTATAATTTGTACTGATAAAAACTCAGCAGGATGGTAGAAGTTTGAAATATATATAAAGTAAAAAATCTACAGAAGTTCAAGCTAAACCTTTTTTGATCAGATAATCCACTTACAAGTTATAGCTCTGAAATTATATTTTACTGTAGTAATGGTATTGTAAGAATGTTTTTAAATTGCAGAAGTGGATTACGTAACGCAAAAACCCAAGAGATGTATGCGCCTAGTAAGCCTCTCTATATATTATCATTTTATATCAGTAGGTTTGGTAATAAAATGTATTTAAAATTTCAGTTTGACGAATCTGGACAGTGGGAACAGCAGCTGGGAAAATGTGACACAGTCCTCATCAGTAGACTGACGTGCCGTTGAACTGGAAATGTTCAAACTCTGATTCTAAACACGTCCAGTTGAGCTTTATGTTTGGCTTTTCCTTCTGCCCCAACTTTTTCTGGTTTGGGGTTATAAATCCATTGGTTGCTAAGCCGTTATCATCAAATTAGCATTAAAAGGGGTGAAATTACTAACTCGCCCCATCATAAAATAACTTCCCCACATGTACTGCTTCTGTGTTAATAGTCTGACAGCTTTAGTTGTTTTAACTACACTTCATAGTTTAGCTTTCATATATTATTACATACATATTATTATTTTTTCCTATTTAATGCCAAGGGGGTATCTGTGTTTTATCTATGATTTGTGAGATTCGGAAGATTAGTGTGCCTTACATTCCAGTAGAACATCTCAAGAAAACCTCTCTCTTGAGTAGATTCATTTTTCGACTGCAAGGGTAACTGGGGAATGGGAGGAAACAAAAAACCTGTCTATATTCTTCCTGTAACACACCACTCTTCTTCATTTCCTGCTCATAAATCTCATTCTGTCTTTTTGTTTTAGGTGTTAAATTGGTTTTTTTTGTTTGTTTTTGTTCTTTTTGCCCATCTCTCCAGCCTTTAGCTCGGCCATTCATTCTCTGGATGGGGCAACACAGCGGAGTGACTTTGTCTCCATCCTCAGGGAGTTTGGGAACCACTATGTGCAGGAGGCAGTGTATGGGTTCCAGGAGTCCTGTACCATCTGGTACCCCAACAAACAGGTCCAGAGACAGCTGTGGTTGGAATATCAGGACATTAGCAAAGGTAGGACACACACACACTTACATACAGTGAGTGGATTTGATGAAGAATTATATTTATAAATGAAAGAAAATAACATTTATTGGCTCGAGCTTTCAGGTAAATCAAATGTTTTTGTGACTGTGTGGGATGTTTGAGCATCACTGTTTAATCCTGGTACTTATTTATAGACGCATTGATTGTACTGTACCAATGCACAAGCTATTACAGGCACAAAATATGTAGAGGCTTGGAACACTGTATGTGTTGGGGTGGGCTGGATTATTATGTGACAAATTAAGTTTTGGCAGGGGCCATGTTCATACTAGACCCTTAGTGTCTATGCTTTTTCAGAGAATCACTTAAACCTCACATGGGTCCTCTTTGAACAAAACTCTGGTCTTGTTTTTTTTTTTTTCTTTTTTTTCTTGGTTGTACCCTCATTTAGAGAAAAGTAATGGACTCCAGGGGTGGCTGTCTTTCAGGAATCCTCTTGGGGCTCTTGTTTGAACCATCAGTTTTTATTATTTTTTCTAAACCTTTTATGGAAGTATGGCTTGTTGATGGTTTTGGTAGGGATTTAGGCACCACCAAGCACACAGAGTGAAACACACACAAATAAGTGCTTCTTGTTACAATGGCTTGGTTTTTAAATATGAAGCAGTAGAACAGTCATATTTAACTTCCATGTAAATGACAGCTCCATGCTCACTATTGTACTGGTGTCAGTTTGTTGGCTGCGTTATATGTGTGACACACAATGCAAACAATGTAATGCCAAAAATCTTTTATCATCAGTTCAAGAGCATGTGTTGTACAGTACGTCATAATGTGAGTTAGCCCTGAAATCAGCATTCCTCCATCTCAAGCAGTTACACAAAACCACAATTACTCTCTAAAAGCTTGAATGAACAATCAAAACCAAACGTCTCAGCTTTTTTGTTTCATTACTCAAAATGCCAACACATTACCTGCTTATTTTCTCAGTAGGTTGCAGCAGTGAGAATAGTCTTTTTTTCCCCACCCATTTCATCTCAGTTGGCTCTGAACTGTCCGCACTTATTTGATTTCTTTGCACCGACCACTTTTCCTTCCTTCCCTTTCTTCACCTGCTTTGTTCAAGGACACCCCTACTGTGCCGCACTGTTCACTCCTAGTTACCTCTGCACTGACAGATGGCATTAGATGACTGAGTTTTCCTACCCTCATGAAAAGTGCATTACTCTTCATCTTCAGCTGCCTCTGAAACACCACTTGCAGATGCTACTAAATGATTCAACATGATCAAAAGATGCCATGCTCCTTCTCTTGAGCTGCATTTTTTCTCCCCCAATTCATGCTAGATCAAGGCAATTTGCTGTAAGTTTTTTTTTTCTTTGAATTGAACCTTCACTGAACCTTCACTTTCCAATAAAATCACATACATATATTTTGAGTGTATTGGACATAAGCCTTAACAGTATTCTTGTCATGTGTAATTAACTGAATGTTATGTATCCTGGACAATGTCCGCCAAAAACACATTCACTATGGTAGATCAGTTTTTGAAAGGACATTGCACCGGAAATTAACACCTTTTAATACAACACAAAAAACTAGACTCAAATGACTATCACCATTTAGGGCTTGACTGAAACTTGAAATGTGAAAATACCAAATTTTGAGATCTGTTAACAAAGTTATCACAAAGTACTGGTGAAAATACCAAATTTTGAGATCTGTTATCAAAGTTATCACAACATTTCTGATAACAAAAAAAGTCTTACTGCACATCATACATCTTTAGTCATAGCTAGGATGATAAGGTGCTTATACAGTCCTTTCTAATGAGAAAAAAATCAACAGTAATCATAAGAATGACAGAACACTGGCACTTTTTTGAAACAATAAAATTATTGTTAGTGTTCTCATTATAATCTACAGTACATATGCTTCCAACTGTTTCTAGTATTACTTTTCATTTTGTAGACTTCCGCTGGCTCTGGATGTAAGCAGTAACAAGGGGCCATATTTTCCTCAGCTTACATTCTTGTTATCAGTCCCCATGTTGAAGCAACAATAAAACATCAGATCTGATCCATTTGGGGCTGAAAATTTGATTGTCTGACTGGTATGTAATCTATCCTGAGTCTATTTTTCCTGTCAGACAGGGAGTATAGTGATTATGTTGGGGTGTGAAGATCTGGAATTATTCAGTCTAAATGAATAACAGTTTCAAACATGGCCCAGGACCATCCATTTCTAGAAAATGAAATACATTTCACTGGAAAATACTTGAAATCAGAGTCATCTTTCTTAATCTTTTCCTGGTTTCTTGGAAACATCCTGGCCTTTTGCAGGGAGTAATGAGCTCACGGGAGAGTTTGATGATCCATGTCCTCGCCCTTTGCTCTAAATACAAGTTTTTCCTGACTGCAGCTTTCATCCATATTCAGTGAGGAGCTGGTCTGCTCATTTCATACTCTTAGTTGCCTGGGGCACAGTTGCAACCATCTGTTCTAAGGCCTTTTTATGTATATGGTTAATAATTATATTAAATACAAGTGGATTTAAAGAAAAAAAATTGATGTATTTTTCCAGTAGTTCACTGATGTTTTGCACTGCATCTGTGGAGAAACACTGGTTCCCCGTTGCAGAAGAGAGAGGAATTTGTTGTATCTATCTCATTCAGTATAGCAGCTCTGAGTCTTCATCTGTATGAATTGCAGATATCTGGGTTATATGATTTCATACCTACAGTATGAAGAAAATTTTATTCAGCTAATCAAATACTGTATGGGGTGCTTGGAAAAAAGACAAAAAAACAAAAACAAAAGGCTTTTGTGAATTCTCATAATAAAGAATTATTCTGTTACCTAAAACAACCACTCTTCCAGGGAGGAGATTTTCACTTTAATACAAAATCAATAAAAAAGGGTCTCAGGAACGGTGATATTTTGTGGCAGTTGTGCACCGACTATGAATTATAAATCTGTAGATCTGATTCTGTTTACAAATTAAATTACTGCTTTGAATGTGCAACCTAGGATGTTTTTTCAAGATTCTTGTTCAGATTTAGTTGAGCTCATATACCTTTTGTGAAAATATAGTCATTCCTCAAAATGTTTAGTCTTTCCCCTTTAAAAAGGCTTGGATTAGTAAATAAACAATTAAACAATTCCTGATATCATAAGAAGTTTAGATTTTACTAAGGAGACCGCTCCAAAAAAAGTTCTGGAGTGTGTTAACATGTGTTAAAATGAAATTTGAGGCTGAATTAGGAAATGGAAATTCTTGTTCATACATGGTTGGAATG
>NW_018128013.1:1837715-1866429 GCF_001952655.1 Monopterus albus | reverse complement strand
ATTCGATAATGAACTGGCAAAGGAGTTAAATAAGTTCTGTCTGAGGTTTGACACAGTTTTAATTATGAACTCCCTAAGTTCCCTTGTTATGGATATGGGGCGTGAGATACAAATCAAAGAAACCATGGTATTTAAATCTTTCAGGCTTATTAAGGAGAAGAAAACTCTTGGTCCTGACTTTACTGGGGTCAAACTGTTGCTGTTCTAGACAAGTGTTATATTTTTCACATATCTTTCACTCTTTCTTTAAAAAATGCAGAAGGTACCTAGACTTTGGAAGGAATGTATTGTATTGTATTGTTCCTTCTATCATTAAAGTGGACTGTGACTGCAGTCCAGCAGTACAATTACTGGGACCTGTACTGGGTCAATGCTTTACCTTTAATATCAATATGTAGTTTCTTTATAAAAAGCAAATCAAAGATCTACTCGAGGAAGTTTAGAAGATCAGTTCTGACATTTGCCATGATCTGATGGTCCAGCCCCTCTCCTCTCCTCTTCTCTCCTCTCTTCTGCTCTACTCTACATATGCATTGCCTGACTGTCATTACTGCATCAGTTATGTTTGTAGAGATGCGGCTATAGCTCATTAACCACAGTCACTGAAGTCAGTTTGTGAATGTGTGTCTTTTGCCATGATACCTTGTCTGGGTGATTAATAGTACTTGCCTGCACTAGCTTTTGATATGAGTTTTCTTTTGTCAGACACATGACCTCAATTACCATGAACAGCAAGAAAGCCACTGCTCTGTTCATGTTCATGTAACGATTTATTACATTGAGGAAATTTAAAAGACCTTAAAAATCTCTAACTGACCCCTCTGGCTGAAGTCTGGAAATATTTAAATCACATCAAATGGACTGGTAATCTCACTAGTTGGGACATTCAGCATTTCCATGTTTTTTTTCTTACACTTCTAATGTTAACTCAGGTTTTGCTAATACCTTTGGTTCATACTATCTGCACCTCCTCAGGACAAGTCCTTAGAGTCATGGAAAATATTTTTCAATATTGCTCTGTACTGAGGGAGCAAACATTGAGTGTCAGAGTTTAAGGATTAGCATTAATTGACTTGGGTTCTGATCAATCATGAGCAAGCAGGCCTTACCTTTTCCATAATCTGAAATGCGAGTGTTTAATTTAATGATTGTCTTGTTTGTTTTATGAGCAAGTCCTACAGCGATCAGCCTCTCAGACTTAGTTTTGTTTATAACACTGCCTCCACTCTCTACGGGAACATTTTGCATTGACCATATGCAGCTAACTGTGGGATTGTTTTGAACGGAATATGCTACTCACCAAGCTGATTGTAATTTATAAAGGGAATTAGTTTGGAAGTGTGCATTTTACTGTATAAGTCTGAATATGTTTTTGGTATATGCCATTTTTCTGTTTTGTGCACATGTATAATTTTGGTATGCATTCTACACACAGTTTTATAAATGAGGCCCCAAGTGTGGACCAGGTGGGACAACATGTGAGAGCTGGTCAACCTACTGACAACAAATTTCCAGGCTGCTTTCTGTTACTAGTCATAGGGGAGACTAAAGGAGAGTTTTACCTTTTCATCTATAGTTTTTTTTTCCTCCAAAATATTTAATTTCACAAAATGTGCTTCAGGAATTATGTCCAAGTGAAGTTCTTAAAGTGGAGACAATATCATACCTGCCTCTCAAGGTTATGTGGTATGTAAAGAAAATGTCCATAGAGAAATATAGACACACTGAAGCCTCTAGTACTGTACTATGTGGGCTACTTTAAAAAAAAAGTGAAATTTCTAAATTTGTGGAAACAGCTTCAAAATAAATAAATGCATTGGTGTTGTGTCAAAACACTCAAACATCAATCCAAAAAGTGTTTTTGAATAAGCTTCAGAAACACTTAAAAGTGACATTACAGATCATGTAAACTGTTAAATGTCAAATGAAATTGAAAATGACATATACAGACATTTCACACACAAGCAAACATGTCTGCAGTAAACAGTGTCACTCAGAATTAAATGTCTCCAGATTGTTTCCTTTATTAACCCATCTTCCTTTCTCTATCTACTCATCTATGTATTTTTTGTTCTCTCTCTCTTTCATGGGCTCCCCAGCTATCCTCCTTTTTTCTGCCTTAATTATATCACCATGACCTCTTTCATCAGCCTCAGTGCCCTCCTCCTCCACCCAAGTCATGTCAGCTCTTTACCAAGCTCCAGCACAGTGTTATATGCTAGCATGTGTGTAAGTGTGATCAGCCTGCCAGCACCAAGGTAAAAATAGGCACCTTATTTTTTCTATTAGGCCCTATCATTTTAACAAAGAGACAGCAGAGAAAGGCTCACTCCAGGGTAAGCGAGTGGAGCTGCGGAGGAGAGTGGGGAGGACGGGCAGAAGAGACATGGTGGGAATTGTTGGCAACTGGCCCTGACCTTCATGAACCCTCTACCCCCGCACACATCACAAACACCTCAGATTAGCATCACCTGCCCCGCCTGGTTACCAGCTGGGAATTATGCAACACTCACTACTCATACCAGTAAACAAGCTTATATCCTTTCCTGTCCAGGTTTGGATGGGAAAGAAGCAGTGAAGGCAACCTGTTGTCACTGGTAGACACATGCAATGCTGTGGCACAAACGATCAGTAAATCCATTATAGGTGTACCATTAATAGCGACAGGGTGTGACACTTTGAACCATTATATACAGTATTTCAAGATGCATTTTTCATTCTTCTAGTGTCTTGTCTTCTCTTCAAGTGTGCACACTGTTTCCTTATCAAGACAGAAATAACACTAAGAAAATGTAAAATGTGTTCTGGTGAGATGTCATCCAGCAAGCCTTTAGCCTACAGCAAAATAGTCTCTTGTACATGAACATGTAGAATAGGCCCTTGATAGTATGCTGAGTACACTAGGTCAGGGTCTCCAAAGGTTGGTCAGAGTCTTGCATTTTTGTGCTGAGGCAATGCTGCTCTCATATTTTAATCCTGGGTTCTGGTATTATAGGCTCCAAACATTTTATAAAATATTTGTGTAAACCTTTTTCCACAACATGGCTGGCTTTAACTAATAATCGTCCGCATGCCCTGGTTCCATCAACAGCTCCGCCCCGACAGGTGCCGGAGTGCACTCCCGGCGACGAGGCACACCTGCTCCCAATTATCGGAGCGGTACTTAAGCACGGCGTTGGTGTGTCCTCGTCGCCAGATAATACTCTCGTCTTGCTATCGGCATCTTTGCAAGATCTACGCTCCCGATCTCTTCAACAGCACATGCTGTACCACTTCTGGTGGCAATCCTGTGGGCTTCGCCCGCCTTCTCTGAAGTACCCACTTTGTGTTAGTATTAGCGAAGCTTTGGGTCTTGCTCCTCCCTACGTCTCTTGGACTCGAAGTCAAGCCTCTTCCCCCCTCCCGGGCTCCCACCTACCTGCTCTACCGTCCTCTGGGACACAACGCACCACACGCCGGTTCCAGTTCCTAAGACAACTTTCCCGGCCCTCAGCGCTCTTCAACCATTTGTTGAAGAAAACCATAGATATATGTCAGTAAACTGTTTAATAGCTGCAGATGTGTCAACCCTGTCAGTTACATCTAACTAAACATGCAATTTGTTTGTATCTGGTTTATCTAACACAAAGCATTAGATAGCTCGTTTAGGCTATTTACCTGGTTTGACTAAAAGGTTAACCACCTTGGAATTATGTGTGAAAGGTCCCAAAGTGTAATAAGGGGTGGATGTATTTATTTAATTACTCTTAGTTTTCTAATGGGGTGTCACAATTTTAACTCTAAGCTGATATACATCGGGTAGTTGTAATTTGTTTAGCACTAATTATTTTTCAATACAATAACGAAAGAGGGGGGAACATTTGTCATATAATCAAAAGATATTTTAATGATGGGTTCAGTAAGCACTGAATGTAAAAAGAAGACATCTAATCTAGAGATGTGGTATTCAGTAAACTTTATTAATTCCATTTGGAGAAATTGTTTTGCAAATTACAGCAGAACCACACACGCACAAATATTGACATAATGTTCATGAGAATGGGATGGACAGATGCAAGTATGTATAAAGGGATGGATGGAAAAACCAAAAACATGGTTCCTCTGGTCATGGCTATTAGTGGTGCAAAGGGGATTAAAAAAGGATTCACTGGGTGTCATGGTGACTCAGGTTAGTTTATTGTTCTATTTTGGCCTGTCCATATCATACTTTATATTTCTAAGGGACTGTAACAGCTGATTAAAATTGTAGGTTCCAAATATATCAACTAATAAAATATAAGACAAACTGACACAAGGTAGTTAAAACAACATGATAATATTTAACTGTTGCATATATATTTAGTCTGTAATTATAATTACAGTGTAATTTTAAAATAGGCAAATTTTGTCCAGTGCCAGAGGCAATGCTGATTGCTTATCCATCACACACCGGGGATGTCTGCAGTACATCATCTTCATTTACTTAATTTGCACACATGACTGCAAATACAAAATCAGTGTGTTTCACATTGTGACTTCCTCAGGATCGTTCATCTGTAATCTCCAACAGATGTGTGTTTTTAAAGGTTCTGATGGCTCTCAGTGGTCAGTCAGTTATTGTCAGATTTCCTATCATTTGATTATGCATTTAATTATGGATTTAAAAGGAGCGTGATCTTGACAGCCCTGGCATGTACTGGAATTTTGTAAGTTTGGTATGACGCAGGTCTAACTTTGAATGCTGTACTCATAATGGGGTACTAATATATTGCAAAATTGGTACTTTAAAGATAAGTATACAATAAATAATTGTCTCCTTCTGCAAACTTAGTGAATTTTTAGCTGGGAGTGAGCATTTTCTAAATCACAAACACATTGCAGCCTCGGAATTTAGATTTTTATTTATTTTTCTATGAGGTTTTCTCCCAGCCTTTTAGTGTAACAAGAAAAATGTCTGGCTACATGAGATTAGAAACAAAAAGCAGAAGCTATGAGCAATCCTACCACCAGGACAGGATAGGTACTATTAGTGAATGTTAATATTAGTTAATATTCATGGTGGGAAAAAGTAAAACACATAACAGTACAAGACAGAGTATCATCAATAAGTGTCCTTTGAGTCTACGTATTGAAGAAATTTGTCATTTACAGAATGAGTTACAAAGACCATTTCATTGTATTGTTGTTTACTCTTGCCAGTGTTTTATAGTTATTTACACAATGTACAGTATATCCAACTTAACATATTTCATATAGAGAATCCTGAGGGAAAATGTCATCAACATTTGGGCACAGCACACCAGTGGGGGTTTTTCTTGGGTCTGTGGAAACATTTAAGAACCTTTGCTTATTAACATCTTTTGTCTCCTCCCAATCCTCTTGTACTGTAGGTGTAAGAGATGGGTGAGGCCATGGAGTGACAGTCCTGCCTTCAGGCAAAAAAAGAGCTAAAACAGTTGGGAGGGCATTGAAGAAGGTGAAAGAGGGGAGGAACATGTTGGAGTCGTGAGACAAAAGATGGAGCTGGGTAATGAGAGTGCAGATTTCCCAAAAGGGTTAAGTAGGGGCTTTGTGAGGGAATAGAAAAAAAGATAAGATTTCAGCAGAGGAGGTGAAAGGAGCACATTATAAAGACCAAAGAATGAGTATGACAATGATGAGGAACAGAGGAGATGCTGCTGCGAAGAGTACGTGAATGGTGGAGCAGATGATACGGAGGTAGCAGAGAGGCTGTAGGTGGAGATGTTGGAGGAGATGTCATCTGTCTCTGTGAGGGGGGGCAGGCTGACAAATGTCTCTTACTTGTTCAGTCACCAGACAATTACAGACAAATGTGAAGCAGATGTTTACTAACTCCACAACATCTCTTTTATACAGGCGTTTTCTTGTGCATTTAATGTGTGCAGCTGTGGAGTGCACAGGTATGTTTATGCTTATGGGAACCCTTTGTATGTGTGTGCTCGAGTGTGTGTGAGTGAGCGATTCTACAGCACAAGGAAATAAGTGTCTTATCAAGCTCATCAAGTCTAATAAAGTGGAACTGTTCCAGCAGCTGAAGTTCAAGATGAAAAACAGATTGTCAGGCCATACTGCCATAAAAGTGGTTGAGCCTGGTCAGCACAATTACTGACAACTCACCTCACCAGAACAGAGAGAGCCAAAAGTGTATTAGTTTACAAGCAACAAGATCAAACCAATCACATCATGATTATCTGAAAATAAAGACAGATAAAAGAACATTCTGCTGGTACAGAGAAGTCACTAATCAAATTGCAGAAACTGTGAACGGGTGCTTTCTTACATGCAGTAGACAGTGGGCGTGCAACCCTGGTGTTGCACTAAGTGTGCTCACTGTTTGATTGTAGGTCTGAAGCAAGCCTTTAATATTGGAAAGAAAGCAATAATTATCAAACAACAAGTTGAATGATCTGACACAACCCTGTCTACCAGTGTTTCCCAAATGGGGGTACAAGTACTACTAGGGGTACTTTAGAGTACTGCAGGGGCTATATGAGTTTTTTTTTTTTTTTTTAAATCAGTCATGTAAAATTCCTAAAATAATGATACTATAAATTCAATGAGAATTGTAAATGTAACACACCCTGTTTTATATTCAGTATCCTAGTTTCAATGCAATTAACTTCCGTTAACTATGAAAGCAGTAAGCGCAATCACGACCACTGTGAGGGGGAAGCCAATTTCTAAAATGAATGGCAGACTGAGAATGAATAAGGTCCTCAGTGAATCACAGACCCATGTTTCTCACTAAATTGTAACTGCAACTTATCAAAACTGCTCGACTACAATGACGTCTTAGTGTTATTGCATGACAAAAAATTGTTTTGCCATAAATTTTGTGATGACAATTGACTATATTTGTAGCATTTAAGTGTTTTTCAGTTACAAGGTTGTTATTTAATAGATCTGACATTGATGGTGCAGCACAGTGTTGTATCTCTTTGTTTAGGCTTTTGCTTTTTCTACCAAAAACATTTTGCATTGGTCAGGGGGTACATTGCCGAAAAAAAGATTTAAAAGGGGGTGCATTAGTGAAAAAAGTACTGTACTTATGTATGTCATTTTTCCCCACATTAAAGGGCGGCACACTAAGACAGTAAAATGTTGTTTTAATTGCCACTGATGGATGAAAACAAATGAAATGTGGTAGAAGTAAAAATCTAGTGGACTTATTCAGTATGAACATTTTGTGTTGGCAGTGAACAATTTGCAGTTAGTGCCTTGCATTCACCAAGGAAAAACCACATTGTACCCATATCTCATTATTATCATTTCCATAGTCATAATTACGATTTACTGTTTTGTAGTTATGAAATCCTTGTCATAATTAGGCCTTGAACATACCTTATTATGGGATTTCTGCTCGTAGGAGCTGAGCTACTCTATGTCCAAAATCCCAAATGGCTACTTTCATTTAAAGCTGCATTAATTTAGATCAAGCAACAAATTGTCTAAAAGTGTTTTGTCCCTGCTGTACTAACCCCCCACCCCACCCTGCTATCTTCAGAATCCTATGTTTATTTAACATCGGGTTAAACAACATCGGGTTGAACAACATCGGTTAACATCGGTTTGGTATGTTGGAGATGCAGAGCGTTAAAAGCATCCAAAGAACTAAAATTTAACACAGATGCGGTTTTGTTCCTGCTAGACATGTAAGTACTGTATGCCGGCATCATTAGAAAGCTAACGTTAGCTTTTCAGTTTTGTACCTTTGTATTTAACTATTACTGGTTGTAATTTGCAGTCATTCCAACTGACTGCAACGTTGATGTTTTGTTGTCCAATCAGCAGAAACCAGGGCATTTTTCTGGATTAGCAAATGAAGAAATTTTGCAAATATTTGCTCAGTTTTGGTCCAGTTTATTTTGGACATAACACTACAGTCCATGTAGCATTTTAGTGAGAAGCAGTTAAAATTTACACCTTCAACACAACTAGATAAGTAGGGATTTTGTTCAACTAACATGAAATTTCTCTAGTTTCACATACAACTCAGTTACCTCGTAACTTTATGTGTCAAGTATGTAACTCTGAACATGATGTGGTGTGGAATATAAAGCCTATGTCTATGGGCTCTATATTCCATATGCATTAGAGTGCTACAACTGTCTCTGCTTGTCGTATGACATAGTTTCAGAGACAGGGCAGGAAGGGCAAGGAGGAGAAAAGGAGGGTATAATGTGTGAGTTTGTTTTGACTCCCACTTTGCCCTTACCAGTCGAAAATCAAAGGGAAAAGTTAGTTAATGCAGCATTAAATGTCGAGATAAATCCAAACAATAAAATGAAAAAGTAGTGTCCTTGGCACACACGCTGTTTACATTTCACTAAAGTGTTAATTAGTAGTGCATAGGGTTAATTCTAAGTTACTGTAACAAGGGAGTGTTTTTGGACACAACCAGTTTTGGTGCTGGGTGTAACATCCAGTGAACAGTATTTGGAATTGTGCATTGTAATTGTTTATGTTTAACATATAAGAAATGAAATGCATTCAGTTAGGACTTCTTCAGGGAAAGGCACAGGTACAAGGTAAACTTGAGTTACCCAAGTATTGCATCTAAAAGACAACATCAAAGCTTGCATTCATCCCTTGCTTAACTGTATATGCTAGAAAGCTTCATCTACACTTGTAATACAAACACTGTGATTGTACATGACATGATGTGCTTGAAATATCCATAAATACATCTCAAAGCACATTCAGAAACATGAAGGCGTTGAACATTAGCAGCATAAATATACATAATGTCACTCTCAGGCATATACAGTGAAAAACAAATGACAAAATGAAAATAATTAATTATGTTTGTTCTTTTGTAATTCTCTTGCCTCGGGTCTGAGCACACACTAAAGATGTTGCAGAACAATTCCTCTATTAGACCATGTGTTGATTCTTAAAGGAGTAGGTGACTTAATATAGAAATCACAGAATCCTTAAAAATACCTTTTTTTGCATCTTTATTCTTTTAAGACCAATGTTATATCTGTGTGTGTTATTACAGCCTGAAGCTGGAAAATTCTGCAAGAGCAGAGCAACATTCAAATTAATGTCTTGAATCAGACTGGTAGCAAAGCTCTTCATCAGACACTTATGAAATGTTTCAAATTTTGAAATCCACTGAGTGCAGATGAGATATCCAAAGGCATGTTCAGTGAACAAGCATGAATAGTTTTCCCATATGCCCTTGTGCACACATAGAGATGTGCATGTAAATTCACACAAAAAAAAGGGTACAGGCAGTTTTAAATCTTCTGTCTACCAGACAACTCTGAGTCCTTTTCGTTGCTCAGCATAAATAGGCTGTATGAGTCAGCTTAGTAATTTGGTGCATTTTACATTTTAAGGAAAAGAACAGGGTGTGTAATTTGTTAGGCTGTATTGTACAACTGCCTTATATGCTGTACTGTATATACACACTATGTCTAATAAATATAAAACGGTGCTATTTATATTTAGCATGTCTTTTAGTCATTGTTTATAGATAAGGGTGGCAAAATGGTGGAGGGTCTTATTTTGTAATTATGAGCTCTTTTCTCATAATTATGAGATAATGCAGTGGCTAGAAGTGGCTAGAAGTAAAAGTTTGCTCATGTGAACAAATCATTCATTCAAACAGGAGTGGTTGTCATGAATACAATGAGTCACATTTTCAGCTACGGCATGGGCTCTGGTTTTTTAGCCTATTTGATTACATTTTGGAACACTAAGTATTAGCTACTGACAGCCTACTAACATTGTTGTTATGTTTACTAGGTGTAAATGGTCTTATACTTGTATAGTGCTTTTCTATGCTTTACGGCACACTCAAAGAACTTTCACACTACTTGGCCATTCACCCATTCGCACTCACACATTCACACACCGGTGACATCACCGGGAGCAAATGGGGGTTCAGTGTCTTGCTCAAGGACACTTCGATATGTTGACTGGACAAGCTGGGACTCGAACTGCTACTCTGGAAGAAGATTACTAGAACCAGATTTCATCATTGTTATATGAGTATAATTAGAAGATTAGATGCTTAAATTTTTAATTTTTAATTTTTGCCTTTGGTGAATGCAATGTGTTTCTGTGGGTTTCTCATAAATTTCAAGGACATTTTCTTTCAAATGATACTACAGTTATCATGTAAAGTAATTAAGTCACCTTGCAATAATGAAAAACTGGCCCCTGTGTTACACGTTGCGTGGAGCCAGCAGATCATTTGGATCTGTAACAGGACAGTATTTCTGAAAATCTTACATGTACTGATGCTTGGGTCTTTTTGTGTTGACCTTAAATTAAATTACAGTTATAAATGTAATATTAATATTTCTTACTGATTTTTATATGTACTTTAATTGTTCATAAATTGAAATGTACTTACTTGCACACAAACACTCCTTGCTCTTCTTAACTTTGGCAGCACGGTGGTGCAGTGGTTAGCACTGTTGCCTCACAGCGAGAAGGTACTGGGTTTGGGCCCCACCCGGGACGTTTCTGTGTGGAGTTTGCATGTTCTCCCCGTGCTTACGTGGGTTCTCTCTGGGTACTCCAGCTTCCTCCCACAGTCCAAAGACATGCAGCTGTGTGGTTGTTTGTCTCTATGTTAGCGATGGATTGGCGACCTGTCCAGGGCCTACCCCGCCTTCGCCCGATTGCCGGCTGGGATTGGCTCCAGCCCCCCCTGTGACCCCGTTCAGGGACTAAGCGGTAGAGAATGAATGAATATTTCTTACTGATTTTTATAGGCAGCAATCTAGTTGGGTTTTATTATTTACTGTAGCCCTCCTCGTGTTATTTGGAATTTTCTAATCATGTCCTACACAATGTGTTTCAGTCCAGCCAATCGGACATCCACTCTTCTCCACAGAAATTTAATTCCACTCTCAGCAATTCAAGGTCATCCCCAAGATGAAATTTAAACATTTTATTCTTCTTGATGTAACATGAGGAGAACGAGATGGAGGTTTGGAAGGGCAACGGTTCTGGCATCACCATTGCTCCCCCTCCTTTCAGCACCATTTCTTTCCCTCTCTCTTATTATTGTTGGGTAGTGTAAGGGTTAACCTTAACCCTCTTACAAGAAAAGTGCAATTTGGTTTGATTTACTATCTTTTCTTTTCAAAAGCTTTTTGTTATTTCTTTTTCTTATTTTTTTCATTTTCTCATCTGTCCTCACTCTATCTTTAAGTCCTATTTGCAGGGAATTCTGTTAAATGCTCTCATTCTTGTATTTTTCACACCTGCATTTTTTGTGCCATTTTACTCTCTCTTTCAGCTTTTCTCCAACTTTTTCAGCTGGTTATGACAGATTAGACAGCAGATGTGCAGGGACAGATTTCTGTATTCAGCCTGGCCTGTGGTGGTTCATGTTTGGGCTTTACAAATTGATCCCTCAGTGACACTTTGATCCAATTCCATTAGTGCAGTGAAATAATTGTTCTTTTCAAATTAAAATATGACTGGACTACTGAATGGTGTGATCCAAAATTATAATTGTTATTATTATTATCAGATTTGATTTCTAGTCTAATTTGAGAATTAATATCCTGCAGTGTATTAGAGCATCCTGCAAAGCCTTGGTCTGCATTGATAATAGATTTAAACAGGAGTACATCAGCCTCTATGAGAGCTTCACAAACCCCTGAGAAACATATTTGGACTTAGCTGCTGTTTGACTATATTCATCAGCTAGTCATTAAATTCATCTGTCTGCCATTTCTTACTGGGCTGTTAGTGTAGGAGGATCAAAGTTATCACTCCTTCATGGTTAAAAACTAAGAAAGAAAAGTTCACTGACAGTTGAAGCTATTTTGGTAACAACCACCTGCTGACTGAAATAATGAAACAATTATAACAGTGCAGAGAATATATACTTTACTTCTTAGTCTCTGCACATATACACCCATTACTGAAAACACAAGCAAGTCTTATTTGTATAGACATGCACAGGAAAATCCAGTGCCTGAGCACTCCTGCATATTTAATATACTGTACATTAAATCCCTGCTGTGGGGACTTACCCGTATGGAATTCAACTCTCTGTTCCTCTGCTCACACCTCTACGACTTCCAACCCCACGGTACAGTACCAAACCTCATCCTGTCAGTCAACCAGGCTTCCTCTATGACAGTTCAATGTGCTGACACTGATGAGCAAACAGGCAAAACATTTGTTCTGGGCAGCATGTCCCTTCTGCTGATCTCAGCTCTAAACTGCAGTATTTGACTTCTTTTCCATTTATAAGCCTCTCTCCATCTCTCACAACGTAGCTGTGTCAGTCTACTGTAGATAATCCTATGCTGTTTTAAATGAGTAGCGGAAAACAAATCTGGTGTTTTCCATGTCAATGATCCAGTCACAGCTGGAAACAGGTCATTCCAACCTGAATGGCAGATCATTGTATTCAACAAAAATCCAAAAGTTTATTTTTGTAGCTTTGCTGTATTTTCTCATGGTCTTATCATAGAATTGGCATTTTCTATAAATAACATTAATTTCACAGTGGATTTGTACAGGCTGGCAAACTGCAAGACTTTGTTGGAACCAGCCTTCTCTTCCTTTCATTAACTAGGGATTAGGCAAACTCTGTCTGTGTAGTGTACTGGGTAGTATGCTTGTTCATTTACGATAGTGTGTGTATCTGTGTGTGCTTTGAAGGCATTTTCTCAACTTGCACAGTATAACTGGTCTATTATTTAATGAGGGCTCGTGACAGAAATATCTTTTCCATAGAGAAACAGAAAGCAAGAAGGAAAGAGAGGCAGAAAGAGAATGAGATAGCAAGGACAGTTGGAGAAATATCTGTAAAGTCAGCTGGGATGTCTTAGTGGAAAATCCATCACAGCCCCCAGTGCCTTCACAAATGTTTAAAAGCAGCAGCTTTGCCAGCTTTGTAATCTGTTGCCTGACTTGAGTCCATTTGCAATGAAGGCACATTACTGCGCTGTGTGTGTTTGGATGTTGCAAATGTGGTTTCACTACATGAGATTTGTGATTTGTGCACAAGTGAACCTTTTTAATATCACTTATCAAACACCAACCCCCACAATGAATACATAGTCACAGGCTGTTCTCTGTACATAAGGATTATTAAATCATTATTATTCTAAGTAATAAGACATTCTTTCTGTTACAAACGGAAAGTTGAATTCATAAGCAACAACAAAACAAACCCTTGCTCAGATAAATATTCTCAGGGGTTTTTGCTGCTATGGCCTTATATGGTCTAGCTCATGGCAGCTAAGTTAGAGCATGGTAATGTTCTTAGTGTTTTCTGATTTTATCCTTGCTGCCGCTAACCTGTGCATCAGCATTTGCAGTTATCTTGTAAATTTCTATAGCTACACTGCTTCTGCTACAACCTTTCCATATGCATTGTAAATGGGAAAAAAACCCACTCTAAAATACATTTGTGTTTATTGATACTGTAACATGCTAGTGCCTTGTCCATAATGTTACCTGTCCATAAACCAGTCAGGATTCACTGAATGTGTTGAAAAAATAACTCTTTTGCAGCTTGTTCCGTTTGTATTTTTCGTTTGTTTGTTTGTTCATTTACTTCCCATCACTCTGGTTAGCTATGTCAAACTCCAGCCAGATGTCTTGGTCCAGTTCAGTTCACACTGCCTATTTTAAGCTATCAAAGCTTTGCAGATGAGCTCATGTCAGCAGTAATTGTCTGACGCCACCAGCTCCACCAGAATATATACTTTATTTATTGATATAATAATTAAGAATGTTCAAGACAAACTGGATTGTGTTTACTAACTAGCCAGAAGAGTTTCCACTACGACTGTTTTGAACAGCCACTCAGAAGAATGTAGGTGCCATTTAAACAATGTGACTATATTTCCACTTTTGGTACAAACACGAAGTTAGGGCCCTGTTGCCAAGCAGTGCCGTTCATTTAGTTAATTCAATTTTAAACTTTACTTACATGGATAAGTAAGGTCACTGTATGGCCACAATTAGTTAAAAACGAAAAGCTGACTGAAACAGGGAGCCACAGACTCTAGCACATTTGTTAATGTATCTGGCAAACATGGTCTCTCTACTAACCGCTGCAGTACATTAGCCCACTGAAGATGTGTAACCTGAAAAATCACTTTGGCATACTTTGTGACATCAAAAAAGAATGAGTAACTGTGATTTCAGATGGACTTGAAACATCATAACTGTATGATAACCTTCTTCCCATGGAAAAACATAATGAAAATCATAAAGCAAGCTAGCACATAGCTAGTAAATACTGTGTAGATTGAGTGTATGCAAGACAAACAACAATATGTTAAATCTGAGCTAAAAAATGTTATTAAAATAATAACAATAAAGAAAAGGGGAATGGCTTGATTTTAAAGTAAGTAAATGTTTACTATCAACTGTGAGGTCATGCTTATTTTTCAAAATACAGCAAAATAAGGCCTTGCCTTGAGCAGTTGAACAATCTGCTTAAATAACCCACTGCTACAGCTTTATATCCAGCACATAGAGGATACGAAATCAATTTACATTATACATATAAATACCAACAGATGGAAGCACATCAGAGAATAAAAGGGCTTTCCAAACACTTTGATATCAAGATTCTGTAAACAGATAAACATAAGAGCTGGATAGAAATTCATCTGATTATTTATCATAGAACATGATTTGCAAGAGAACTTAGCAAGTGTTTACACAGAGACTGAGCTGTCTCATCAGAACAGTAAGGTCTACAGTATGATTTATTAATTACACATTGCCATATAATGGAAGCACATACTGTATTTCTCCATGGTGTCAGTAGCTCTGGGCACATTTCGAATGAATCAGTTCAAATATAAAAAGAGGTTGTTACTGCAATCCAAAGTGTTGTAGCATAAAACTCAGGTTAACTAGTTACAGTACAGTATTTGTTTCTCTCTCAGCAGGCAGCATGCATGAGGAGCTTTACTCATTGTTCAGCATATTCCTCAATTTATGCTTTGAACCTGGCAGTGATTGGACCTCACATACACAGTGAAACACAAACAAATTGGCAGCTGGAATTAATTAGACTGTGCTCCACATTCTGCATATAGATTAGAGGCATTGCTTGGCAGAATGGTTCCCAGGAGAAGCCTGCCTCTGCCCAGTTTGAATCCTGTGCACTGAGTTGACGAAAGCACAACTGTCATAATGTACGTTATTTGAATAAGGCGATTAACCAGTGGATCTGTGTAGTGACAACGAGGAAAGACCATTGGTACACCTAGTTATAATACACAGGACTCACCCTGAATACAGAAAATGCACATAATACAGTTGAAGAAATACTCTGTGTATTAACTTTAGCATAAAAAGATATTCTTTAGGCTGATTCATCAACTGTCACACTTTAAATGTATTACACCGTCATTTCATTGGGTTTTCAATCCATTTTGCATAATATAATTAGACTTTTGTAGCTCTTTTCCTAATCAGGAGCACACTTCATGTGTTTAATAGTTGAAAGTTTTGCCAAGTCAGGGTTCTTTGCACTCATTTTGCCATCCAAAGTTTGGCCCTGTGCTTAAGTACCAATCCGTTTTTATTTCACTCTTTCAAAGACAGCTGACAAATGTGCTTTGTTTGTTTCAGTATTATTGGAAGACCAGTTATTTATATTATTTATTTCAAAGTTCTTTAACTTTCATTCAGGTACTGCTAATCCCCACATTGTGTGGGATTCATGTGCATGTGGGGGACATGTTATTAAATATGCTTCTTGGTAACACAAATAGAGTATGGTGTACAAAATAATAATAATAATAACTCATGGAATTAATAGTTTACAGCAGAAAACCAACTTTGCAAGTCAGATACCATCACCGTCACAATATTCTAGAGAATAAAAATAATTAAGTTACGCACATTATGCGATCCCTAACATACCTGAGCACATTTGACCCCCAAAGTCCAGTTTGTGTAACTTTTGTAATTACTCTGTGCTGTGCCTGGACATGGAACCTGAACACTATGTGCTATGTGAAAGTGTTTCTTTTCGGTTGCATGGTGGTGACGTAAACCTGCTCTGGCCCGGACTGTTCCAAGTGAGCACAGAGGGGAGTGGGGAAGGGGGGTAGTCATGCTGGGGTGCAGTGATTTAAGGTGTGGCAGACCTACTGTGTTAAATATTGTCATTTTGTTAGCTAAAAGATTTATTTTTGATGTTAACTCAAGATAAAGTTTGAATTTTAGGGCATTTCACTTATATGCATTACAATATTGTGGAGGGCGTAATTATAGGCAAGAAAGGTAAAATAAATGTGGGAAAATTGAAATGTTTGAGCTTACGTTTCGAAATGTAATTGAAGTGTTCAGCCTGTTTTAATTTAATTGTTTTTATTTGCATCATGTGCAATAATAATGCTTTTTAATGTGTCTATATATATTATTCTATTCTTTTTTTCCTTTTTTGAATGATATTATTTTATAAATGTATTCTTTTTTTTTCTTTCTTTTGGGTGCGTTGAGGAAACTAAGTGTGAACTCTGTATTACTTAAAAAAAAAAGTCAGAAATAGTGCCAGGTTTGAACTTCAGGTGAAAGCAAGTGTATAGGTTCATTGCAGTTCTGGTGAACTGAGTTTCTGGGGGTCATTTTATTAGGAAATTTTTTTATTTCTAAATAAAAAGGTGCAGATATGTCTAGTTATAGTAAAGAAAACTTAGAGAGAGAGACTTTTTAATTAGTTGGTCACTAGAAACCTAATTGGCACAGAAGAGGGGTGCAGAGGAGTCTTTATTACATTTATTCATAATCAACCACCCTCCGAACAGGTCCAGTGGCCTCCTAACTGCCTCGCTTGCTGGAGCCATCTGGTCAAACATCTCAGCAGAGAAACGTTGGATGGAGGAGCAGCTGTGGCATTCCCACAGCAGTGTCCCAGAGCTTGGTGCGGCCTGTGATAAGGGAGATGATGGAGGCCACCTTGGTGCAATATGTGGGGAATAGAAGGATGGAGTTAAAAAAAAAAAATCACAGTGCATTGGGTCACTAAAGATCTACAGCTCTCTGGGTCACCTGAGCGACGCTTCAGAGGGGACAGACATGACTCTGTAGTAGTAGGTTGGGGAAAGCACTGAGAGAGGAGTTGATGTTGGCTGAGTCCATTTCTGGCCAGATTGCACTGTCACATTTCAAGTAAGAACTGAGAGGCATGACTCAAAAGGCAAACAGGTTACAGTTCAGTAGCAGTTCAACCTTTAATGATGATCCATAAACAGGATAAAAAGGCAAAGGCAAAAACATGGCCAAACAACAGGCAAGAGTTGCTAACAGACAGGTGGAAAATACAGGCTAGGGTTCCAGACGGGACAGGCAAGGCAAAATCCACAATCAGGCAGAACACAGATGCACAAAAGGGAATGTTGGGAAGCTATGGCAACAAGGACACATGGAACAATCTGGCAGAGTAGTAAGGGAAGCGGACCAGTATAAGCAGGTGATTAGCGAATGTGCACAGTAGGGGAGGGGAACAGGTGTCAGGGCATCAAATACTGACTACTCTTTCATGTCAATATGAGACACCAAAGGTACTTCACAAAGTGTCAGTAAACAGTTTGGCTTTATACACAAAAGCTATGTGGATAGGTTTAGACACTGAAACTACATGGTTTTAGATTGTGACTTGGATTAAATCGCACTTTGATGAAAAGCATAACATTTTACGCTGGATGATCTAACCTTTCCCTGACATCCGAATAATGCAAATTGTAACATCATTTCCAAAGAACTGGCAAAAGAAACTGTGAATTCATGTATGTTCCATCCACTTCTGTAGTATTATATGATCATTAGAAGATGGTTGCGTAGAGATAAAGTTTGTGATCCTAATGTCCAGATGGGTGCTGTTAGAGCTTGCAGAGAAAGATGGTGCAACAAGATGACATAATTAAGAGCAGCAGTCAAACCACAAACAAACAAGAATAATGAGGAAACACAATAGAAAATGCATTTTTGTTTGTTCCATGAGCTTATTCGAGAACTATTGAGCAGAAGCTTCGGTGGATGTTTAAATCACATGCTTCATGTTGCAGTTTGGCACATTTGGTTTTTAACACTACAGTACACGGACTTTTCCACTTCAGGCAATTGTATAAACTTGTTGGCAATAATTGACTTTTTCTGCCATTTCCCCTCAAGTTCTTTTGTGCACAAATTGAAAATGTGCTTAAAAACTGGATTAAATCACTCTCACACAGCTGCACTGCACTGTCACTATATTGTGTTTTTAGTTTCTTGACAAATGTCTTTACTGATATGCTTCTGAATCCTACAGAATGTACCTGTCAGACAATCCCAGGCAGAGAATGCATAATTACATGTTTCCAAAGTAAATCAGATGTTAATTACCGGTGCAAAGATTGAATGAAAGTCCTTTTTCTTTGATTCAGAACTGACCCTGATTTTTGGTTAACATCTTAGAGGGGTTATTATTAACATGTGTTACATCTACACAGGCTTGAGGCTTCCTGTAAAACAAAAGTTCTCAACTTCTGACCATATCTCTTTAAAGTATCACTCATTCATTGTAATCCTGCCCCACTTGTCTCTCTGCGATGGAGAACTCCCATTTCTCCCACACAGAGAAGAGATTTTTTCAGATGAAAAAGCGGTCTTTATGTTAAATTCTGTCAACAACAACTGCTGGATAATTCGAAACTTGAGTTGAAAAGTCAAAACTTTGGTTTTATTCCAGGAGGCCTGCTAATTTAACTGAGAATTAAACATGTTTTGTGCATGTGTTAAGTGAGCCTAGGACTGGATATTGGCTCTTTAAGTGGTTTAATTACCATTCATATGGTATAGACTTCACACTCCAGCAGTGTTTTTGTTGCTGAAGATTGAGATGGTCACAGATGAAAAATTGCTGAAGTTATAGAATGTAGTATAATGGAAATATGATGAGATAGTAGATTGTGATGATGTGTGGGTCTGCAGCTGTGTGTGAGTGTTCATGTGTCCTTGTGTGTGTGTGTGTGGTCTTGTTTTTCTATACTTGTACGGCCCGAAATCTGTGAATTACTGTCTTCACAGGGACCAGACGTCACTTGTGGGGACCAGAGTCTGATCCCCATGATGTACGGGAAGAAAACAAGGATTTGCATGTGTGTGTTTGTGCCACAGAAGAGAAACTTCAGAGCCTTGAAATGACAAGCTGGCTGGAGTGTGTCTGTGTGTGTGTTGCTTGCATACATGCATGACATTTGTGAGAGTTTGCACACATGCACATACACACCCAGGTTTACCCCATCCCGTTCTGCGTCTTTGGAAGATAAGCTGAAGGTGACAGTGTCAGGTGGTGTCTTCTGTGCCAGATGGAAGCTGAGGAGGAAACACTTCATGTTCAACACATTTTCTACAAACATATTCATAAAGTAAATCCATGTTCCCGAGCAGTTTTGCGTGTGTGTCTATGTAGACAAAACTAAATGTGTTCAAGAGAAAAGTAATGGCTGAAATGCTGAACATATGGCTGGTTTGTATCATCACCCGAGAAACTGTCCTGGAATGTTCACCATCATCCTTGTGGTGACTGAAGGTAGAATTTTTGGAAAGCTTGTCATCATACACTAGACAACAGAGCTATAGCCGCTAAAGATAGGAAGCAACACGTTATTCAGAACTAGTTTATACCCTTGTTTTATAGAAGTTAAATCATATCTATTCAGATCTTGGATTCTGATACCATAGTGACGGTTTAATCTGTTAACATGAGCTGGTTTAATAAGAACAAAGTCAGGCTTTATGAGCTGCACTTTCATGTAATGTTTGAGTGTGCAAGACAGCAACAACTGCCAGTTAGTCAAAATTCCAGTTTAATTGGAAGGATAGGTTAATGATCACAGATGTTAGTTAGTTCCATAATTTACAGGTGTGCAAAGTCTATTTTCATGTCCCCTTGTGGCTTCTTCAATCAATCGTTTTCTTTCTTTCTTTCTTTTTTTGTCAAATGTGTAGCTTATTTTGTTGGCAAACAGAAGAAATGTCAGTTACAGTATGTTATCACTCTTTTAAATTAGGAAGGAAGGAATTTTCTACTCTGAATTGGTGCTGCTTTTTTGTAGCTTATCGTTTACCATTTGCAAGAAATATACCATAACCAGTGCTCTAGTCGAGTCCAAGTTGAGGCTCAAGTCCCCAAAGTACAAGTCAACAAAGAATAATTCGAGTCAAGTCCCCATTACTTGAGTCAGAGTCATCAAAGTCTACATTAAACACAATTGACACAGCTCTCACCATTTTATATTCCAGACTTTCAAACAGTATATTGCAGTCACCTATTGTCTGTCCTAAAAATTGCATCATAATTTATTATTACCCCTCAATTTAATTTTCATTTTTTTTATTTTAAGATATATTTAACAGTGTTTAATTTTCATTCATTTTCATTGCTTTTTTAAATAATATACCGAACAGGCTTATGGGCAGCCACTTCTCATGTTAACACCACATGAAGCAGATGACTATAAAGACATGGTGTGCAGTACAGGGGAGCTTGGCTCCCCTTAATAAGACAGGAGCTCCCCTGAAAATATGTTGAGAAATGTGTGTGTGTGTGTGTGTGTGTTGGGGGGGGGGTCTCACTCTAAAATATTGACAATATATTATTTTGCCATCTATTTCTGTTTTTCTGTCATTATCATCATGGATCATGTGTAAAATTAGGCTGTTATTGATTATTATTGATGTCACACTGACAACATGCGAGTCGTCAGTGTGACAATTCACCGACCCCTAAACGGGAGAAGCCGAAAGTGACTTTCTATTGATGTATGATTCATGCATAATGGTGATTAGGCAATAATCCATTTTAATAAAGATACTGGCCTACATGCAATTCTTCGCGCTGTAAACATCACATTAATGCATCAAAACAATCTCTCCTGATCATGTCAAACGGACTGCGTTTAGACGCCTTTTTCACACAACAGGTAGAGCTCCATTCTATGAAATGTCTCCCCTTCATGCATGTGAACCTCCCATCACCCATGAAGCAGATGACTATAAAGACATGGTGTGAAGTACAGGGGAGCTTGGCTCCCCTTAAGTCAGCCTATTCCTTGGTTATTTATGTTACAAACCTTTTTACTAGTGCCTGTTATGATTACGTACCTAACGCCTACATGAATGGTTGTCCAGCACATTTCTGCTGTTGGTCGGCTTGGTGAAGACCGTTTTTCGGTCTGCTGTCCTTGTAGCTCATCAGGAGTGGATGACTGACAGCTGCTTTGATGCTGAACGTCAAACGTCGCTTCTTGCTTTTAGTCAGGCTGTGGTTACGTTGTTGAGTGAAGCACTGACCAGCGAACTGTTCTTTGCAGACAGATGAGGAGAGAAGAGGTGAAGTGTCCAGGCGCCCCACCCCCGCAGAGGGCAATGCCTCTACGCCAAACCTCTTTATACACAGGAAACACTGTTCTCCATTTGTAAAACAGAAAATAAAGTAATTTAATGTATGAACCATAACACTCAGGAATACAGAGGTGTACATCTTCACACAAGAGGGTGAACAGAGCACAGTGGTCTCTCCCTGTCTCTCTCCTCGCTGCTCTTCATGCCCCTGTGGTGCTGAAATATGCACACCACAGGTTACTTTACATCTGTTTTTCTATTCTTATTATTCATATTCTTATCATTAAAAATAATGCTAAAAAATAGCTAAATCATGTGTTTTATAAATGTTGTGTGTGTAAATATGAACATTGGAATTTTACAAAATTAGACAATTACCATTCAAATATGAACAACCCATTTACAAGAAGGCAGGCTAACTGAACTGAACTGAAGTCAGCTGACCTGCTCTAGCCTGCTGCAGAGGTGACTGTCACTAGGTTTCTCACGGCCCTTAACATTTTGATCTGAAAGCTGAACCTGCGCTCTGTTGCCATGCCGGAGACTGGACTTCTCAGCTCCACTTTAGCCAGAGTGGGAAAAGCTGGGAATCATTTCTCTCTGGACATGATTAGAAATTGCTCTGAACGTAAGATTTCCTGATCATGACACACTCACATCACCAGGAGGAATCTGCTGCATGTGCTCCATCTGAACCAGAAGAGCAGCTGCACCCCTCTGTGACCTGTAGTGGTCAGAGATGCGCTCCGTTGCCCCCAGTTCATGACTTTTCAGCAGGCTGTCAGCTCCCAGGCAGTGAGGTGCATTGAGCAGGTCTCAGTTGTCCTTCATTCATTTTTTTCAAAAAAGGAAAAAACATTTTGAGTCCTCCTCTCTGACTTCCGAGTCCGAATGCAGTCAATGCTTGAGTCTAAGTCCAAGTCCAAATCATCGGTGCTCAAGTCACGAGTGCCAAAAATATGGACTTGAGTGGGACTCGAGTTCGAGTCCTGGACTTGAGAACAACACTGACTGTAACATACCATCTAACCTCAAGAGCAGTGTTATTGCTGCAAGTTGCAAATGAAACACAGCACATACATACTGTATGCATACACATACACAGCACTGTCACAAAGAATATGTGATCAAAAATAAATGGTAAGCAGATGGATGATGTCCTGCTTGACTGTCCCAGTGAGGGAAGAAAATGTATGTACTGCTTATGCAATATATTTCACCTTCTATGGCTGCTGTACTGTAATAGACACATAATATATATTGTCTGTGCTTTTGTACACTGTATTCCAAAGTGATCACAAGCCAATAACATTATAACAAGTGTGAAAATTATATGTAATTCTAAAACATATAGTAGTGCGTTTGTAAGATATGTGCCACAGAATTTTGTTTAGTTGAATTTTCATAGTGATGTGACAATGTCATGCTAGTTCCTGCTTTGCTACTGAAGGCTGACAGTAGCAAACAGCATAATCACAGGAAGTCACCTGTCAGGAAAACATGTTAATTCTTTATCTATTTGAACAAATAAGCACTCTGTTGCTAAAGTACCTTCTTTATGCTACCGAAATCAGCATGGCAACTGTCAAGTCTTGCCAGCTGACAGCTGATCACAGCATTAGGTATTGCTTTCTAGAAATGATTGAAATACCTGGAAGGGATTCTGAAACCTGGCTGGTGTTTCTTTCCTCTGTTACTTTGTTGATGTTAAGTTGTGACAAATGATTCAATGCCATATGAGGCATAGTTTGCCACTCTTCATACAGTAGCCTGTCAAATGATATAAACTGCAAGAGTTGTGAAGGAAGTGAAGTGAGAAATTACCTGAATTTGTTTGGTGCTTTACATAATCGTGAGTTTAAAAAAAGCCAAAATATAATGATACAAAAAGAAGAAAACTGTTCTTAAACCAGCACAGTCTCATTTCTCTTTGCCTTCACCTGTCAGCACTCTGTGGAGGGTAGATAATTCAGAAAGCATGTAGAAGCAAAACATCTTGATTAACATATCTTAGCAAACTCAAGGTCCTGTGCTGAGGGCTTGTTTTTTAGGTAAAGCATGTACATAATTCTGTTAGTTCATTTTTATTACACATAAAGCATACAAGAAAAAAAGGCCAAAAGCTCCCCACTGAGATACAATGAGCATGATGATAAAATCTGTTTGACTAGTTACATTTCATCATTGCTTCTTTGTTCCTGCAGCTGTGCCAGTATTGCCATTGAAATGCTGTGCTCCCTCCCGCACTTCAATTCCCACCCATATTTCTTTTTCATCAAAGCACACCCATCACTAACTGAGCCCTGAATTCCATTTCATGTGGTTTAGTATGTGTGATTAGGATACAGAGCGCTAGGTTTTTCACAGGCCTTTCAATTAAAATACTAAATAAGACCACCACCATTAAGTCTCACCAGACGCGGCACTGAAAAGAAGAAAACGACTTTCTCATGCACACACACACAAGGGTAAATTAACTTTCACTTCCAAATGTAAACTGAGGCAGCAATTAATTTGTTGATGAAAGGCCATTCATCTTTAATTATTTCTTGTTAGGTTGGATGTGTCAATCTTCTGTCGAATGCAGTTCAATATCTAGATTTTTTTTTGTAGGAAATCAACTTAAACTGAACTGATTTTGAATGGAACACAAGTATCTACTATTGCACACCCCCCATCACCATGGCACACACCCTACAAAGCAGCACAAGTGGCATCATGCTACTAAATTGCCCCCTACAGGCCAAAGAAACCACAGCACCTTTTTTTAAAAGAAATTGTGTGAGTCCCAGCAATTTGACTTGGTGTACTGTAACAGAGCCCAGGGGTCCTAAGGCAAATCTATTTCAATGGAACTATGAATATTAAATACTGCATTGTAGGAGCCTGACACCTCCCTGTACCCTCTACCCCCCTCCCTCCTTTTGTTTGCTAACCGAGGACTGTATCAGTCTTCCTAGTTTATTCTCTGGTCTAATTATCGCTATAGAAAGCAATAAGAGTGGGAGACACTCCATTCTATTCTATTGTTTAATTAAGTCTGAAGAAGAAGAAGAGGGGAGGGTGCACACTCATCTAAAGACAAGGGCTTTTGACTTCCCAAGGCTTTCCATTTTACATGCGACACACACTCTCAGCCAGAATCAAGCATATGCTAGTTCCTTTTAGGGTGAATCAGTTTTATTGAATAATGAATTTTGTCAGTGTCCTGCAGAAACTTGCAGCGTTTAAGGACATGAGGAAATCAGGACTAAATGGTCATGGGTACCTTTACAGGGATGCGGTGGAAAGTAAACCCTTTCAGAGGAAATAGACACACCTTTTTATTTGGTTTCACCACTCTGGACTATCATTAATGTTTCTGGCAGTGATTCAAAGTATATCAGGTTGTAGATATATCAACCTGAAATAAATCTTATGTGGTCTATTAGGTATTTTTTTAGTATTTTCTTCTGGAATGTTTGCCTTGAGTCCCACAAATAAACTAGCATCTGTAAACAGACTGTGCAGGGAGAACGTGCACACCTCACACACACTCCAGACCATGGATACACACATTTTGAGTAGGTGTGATATGAAGAAGTGGAAATGAAAAATAAGGCTAGACAGCAAATTTTAAATAGCTTGCATTATTTGTTAGCTGTTTATATATATTTCAGTTCAAAAGCACTGTGTTTATGGTGACCTGATGAATTTTGACCTCATTTCTTTTGCCTTTATGTCGTTTTCCTTTTAGGCTTTCATGTAAAGTATTCTGTAAACTGCTATTACTGCCATTAATTCATTTTCGTTTAATGATGATTAAGGTATCATTAGTCTAAAAATAAGCCTTTACAGGTTAAATTATGGGTGTGTGATTCAATTCCAATGCCCTTAAGTAGCTGTAGCTGTTTGTAGTGGTCATGCATAAGGATGGGTGTTCTGGCATTACTGGAAGATTTTGACAATCAAGCCGTAAAGTGGTGCGGCTCAAATTGCAATGCGTTCATGTGCTTTAGATAATTCAGGAGGTGTCTTCCTGTTGCCCCTATGCTCTCTATGTGCACACATACGTGCTTTTCTGCCTCTTGCTTACAATATTCTGCTTTTTTTTTTTTTACCTCAGCCTCAGTCCTCTGTTCTGAACAGACAGTATTGATAGCATCCCAGTCAGCAGCTTTTATTCAACCGAGACCACCAAACAAATAACATTCTTTTCTCTACTTCTCCAATCAGTCTTGATTCCCAATTTCACACTCATTGAAACTGCACGTATTCTGATTAAGATTCATAAAACAGAACCAGGCAAAAGCAATGCATACGCTCACTTCTACATAAGGTTTTAGTCATTAATTTACACAGTTTTATGCATCTGGCCCCAGAAAGCAGGAACTCGGGTAACTCAAAGACAAAGAGCTAAGTTAACACATGCAGACAAACAATGATAACTAAATGTATGCACTTCATCTAGCAAACTGTTGTGTCCAAAGTTCTCATAAACTACATTCTAAATCAAACAAGGCTTGTGCTTTATCTAATCTAGTTTTCTGCAAATGACAATAACTAAATGTGATAACAAAAATACTAAAATACCCAGTTACTGTATAAGGTCAGGGGAAAATGTTGATTGCAGAGCTAAAGACTGACTCAAGTGCTGTTACCTGTCAGCCACTAAAACCACTCTACCTCTTGCTCCATTTTACCACACAAAATTATTCCTGCAATGGCACAAACCTTTAGCACTGAATTTAAGTTGTTAAATAAATAGCTAAGTATGAAAATCATTTGTAGAATAAATGGTTGGCCAGCTCGAGTAGGAGGGCCTCCGTCCCTATTTATAATGGCTTCCCAGTTTTCCAGCAACAAGGTTGAGAATGCACTGCATTTTTAGCACAAGAATTTGAACATGTAGTAAAATCTTGTTCGATCCATATGAAGTCCAGCTATAAGTCTATATTTTCAAAGGCCTGTGCAAATCCCTTTAAGAATGAAAACAGACACAAATCACTGACAGCCGACTTTGCTCTCTCTCTGAAATGTTTGATAGCAGCCTGTTATATTTTCTGTAGTATGATAATAAGTAATCCTAAAACCATCTTAGAAAAGTGTTCATCATCTTATAAATCTGCAGAAGACAGATTCAGAAAGATTCTGCCATGCATACTGCATCAAAAATTTGCCGTTTGAAAACAGGATCTGATGCAACTGTTTCCTCACTGAGTAAACAGAAGCTGTAGATGTGAAACACACAATCAAGCATAGTCGTTATTTCACTGAAATCCACTCTGAACATCATAGAAACTGTACGTTCATGTCGTAGTCCGCCAGCGGCAGACTTCTTGTTTGTCTTTCAAATGCTAAAATATACACAACATAGTGAGAATTGTAGCTCTCTTTGACATTTAAAGGGCACATTAACTACAGTGTCATTTTCATTTATTATTTGCAGATAGACATGTCAAATCATGTCACTGATAAAAAAAAATCTAGCTGGATTGGATCTAGTTAAGACATGTACTACTTTCCTGATAAGATCATGTCTGACAGAACTGCAACAGCAACTTGAGGATGTTTGGCTACATAACCACATGAACCAAAGTTTGAGAAAATTATGCGATTCCATAACCTTACGTTTTTTTACCTAAAAATATAGCATTTGTATATTGTATAAATGTGGTCTGTGAATTTGTTTGTTTAGTTTTGCTTGATAGAAAATTGGTCTGATTTGGTCAGAGAAGGGCAGGATTTCCAGTCTCTGTATAAAGAAAAGAGGCAACATAAAAAACAAAAGGAATTGTGTTTCCTTTATTGTGTCAGATCAACAATGAAAGCATCTAGTTTCTATGTTCTTTGACACCTTGTGCATCTACGCCCCATGACTTACGACAATCTAAAATGTTTTCTACTTTAGTCAAGGTGGCTATCAGCCTGCTTTCAGACTCTTCCTACTGAATCCCAACAACTCCAACTCTGAGTACAGAGGTGAAGGCTGAAATGTGTGTATGTGTGGGATGTGAAGAGGTACTTCCATTTCCACTCTGTGGCAGTGATCATCGAAATCAAAAGGAAAGAATGGGAGAACTTATGCTTGCAGCTGTTTGAACAGAGATCTGCTGGATTTGGTCAGAATCAAACAAAAGAATCTTGTTTTCCCAAGGAAGTTGAAGATAACTTGATGTAACAATCCAGAGTCAGTAATAAGAAAGTGCTTTTTGTTCTCAATCAAGCTGTGGTTCATCATGTTGTTTTGTTTTTTTCACACCAATCTTCAGTGTGAGAAACAGCTGTCAGCTATGACAAATAGGTCTGTGGTTTTACTGTGGTTAAAGAAGTGCCTGCACTGATGAAATCATATTCCTCTTGTCAACTTGATTGTGTCTGTCCTAGTAAGAAAATGAACATTCATCAAAAACTTTTACACATTGATTTTTTTTGTATTTCTCTGAAGCTTTTTTTTTCTACATAAACTGTGCAGTTCCTTTACTAAATCAGTTGGACTACATAGTGGGATAAGACTATTTATCATTTTATCTGATGTAATTTCAAATTCAAAAGATGACTTCCTCACTAATATTTTAAAGGCATTTCTTATATATTTTTTCAATTAAATTTTTTTATAGGCACATGTCTAAACCTTTGAAGTCAATGAAAACAGTAAATACCAGTGCAAAGAGTCGACTCTGACTTCCCTCTTGGAAGTACAAACAAACATGTTATAGGAATTTATTAGATGCCAACAAAACTGAGAAGTAATTACTTTGGTATGGCAGTACACTTATTTTGCATAAGGAAACACAAGAATCCCACAGCTACAAAATATGCATCTTAGGTTGATAATACCTCAGCACAGCAACAACAAACTGACTGGAAAGTTTGTTTGTGGTGAACACTGACAGAGTATCAATAGGCTGCATCTGATAATGGGTCAGGTACATCAGATCGATTCAACAGCCCAACAAAAGGCAAACAAGCTCTGTATTTTAATCTGTGAGCTGCTTGTTGCACCAGAGAGGTACAGTAAGTTGTAGTGCAACTTATAGTTGGTACTCTTGGTCTAAATGGAGTGTGGGGATAGGAAAGGGTTTCCTTACTCTCATTGTTGTTGATGGCATGTCTATTCTATTTAGTCACAGTACACAACATAACTAAGGGAAGGCTCAGGGTCACCTGATCCAGCCCTAACTATAAGCTTTATCAAAAAGGAACATCTTAAGTCTAATCTTAAAGGTAGAGAGGGTGTCCGCCTCCCGAACTGAGACTGGGAGTTGGTTCCATAGGAGAGGAGCTTGATAGCTAAAGGCTCTGCCTCCCATTCTACTTCTGTGGATTCTAGGAACCACAAGTAAACCTGCACTCTGAGAGCGAAGTGCTCTGTTAAGATGATAAGGCTCTA
>NW_018128013.1:1834758-1837678 GCF_001952655.1 Monopterus albus | reverse complement strand
TATGTTAGGAGAAGGATTTTAAATTCTATTCTGGATTTTACAGGGAGCCAGTGGAGAGAAGCTAATATGGGAGAGATATGATCTCTCTTGCTAGTTCCTGTCAGTACTCTGGCTGTAGCATTTTGGATTAACTGGAGGCTTTTTAGGGAACTATTGGGACATCCTGATAGTAAAGAGTTACAGTAGTCCAGCCTGGAAGTAACAAATGCATGGACCAGTTTTTCAGCATCACTTTGAGACAGGATGCTTCTGATTTTTGTGATATTGCTCAAGTGAAAAAAGGCAGATCTAGAGACTTGGTTTATGTGTGATTTAAAGGACATATCCTGGAGACCAGAGCTATGCCATTTAGACTAACTATATGGTTAGATTTCTAAGATTTTCAGGCCCAAGTACAAGTTTTGTCAGAGTTTAGAAGTAAAAATTGAATGACAAAGCTAAGTTTTAATTCCAGGAATTCAGCAGAAGGACAATGTTACTGTATTACAAAAAACTATGCAAATCTATACATTAATAAAAATGAGACAATGTAAGGGTTTAATCAGTCATGACATAATATATGCATTGTGTACAGAAATGTGCTGGTATTGAGGTCAGTTTCAGCAGGTGTCCATACAGATGCACGATAGAAACTTCACACCCTTATATATACAGAAGTGGATTAAAGTCGCCTCCAGAGGAATGGGTCTATATCACCACACTGACTGTTTCACAGTGAGACTCTGGTTGTTTGATATTTCTGAAGGTTTCTGTGCAACATCAACAACTGAGGTGTACATATTTCTTGCTTTTTCTTTCCACCACTGGAATAGTTATGAGTCCACAGGGTTCAGTTACACCATAAAGATCAAACCTCTCCATGTCTCCACAGTAAGGAGGAACTTAAGCTTGAACTGCATACCTCACTGTAGTGAAGGGATTGTACAGAGCAACATGACCTGGCCTCACCTGTTCTTTCTGTTCACACAAAGCAGTGGTAGCCAGCATTCTGACAGGTGTGTGTGGGTAACAGCCTGAGTGCTGAAGTGTGTCAGATTGATAGGAAAGTAAGAGAAATGGTGTGACAAGGATGGAGGTGTGCATTTTCATTCTTGTTTTTTAATTTGGTGATTTATCTTTCATCCCTAATTTCTTACAGACAAAAATCAAGACATTTTAGAGATAATCATACTATTTGTGAATTAACTCCTATAATGATTTGAGGGATGTAAGCAGAATATAACATGTGTTGCCATGGATTCAGTTAAACTGCGGGTTCCAAATGGAGCCTATATAGTCTGTGTGTGTATATATTCCCTTCTCACCCCTAGAGCGCTCGGTGAGCCTCAGGTCCTCTACTAGAGGCCTAGGAATTTGAGGGTTCTGCACAGTATCTTAGTACAACATCTTCTGGACAGAATTCTGTTTGAGCCACATTTTTCAGTTTAGGTATCAGGGAGTGGTTTGAGAGGACCCAAATGCAGATGCCAGAGACAGATCGGTACTTTAATATCAGGATAAAGCAGTGGACGCCAATGAAACTGAGCAGATGAGTAGGGATCTTGATTCACTAACAGAGGGCAGTCCAGCCTACAGCATTTGATATTCCAAGGTAGTCTCCCATCCAGGTACTGATGAGGCCCACCCTTGCTTAGTTTCAGAGAACAGATTAGATCAGGCACGCCTCAAGCGGTGTGTCCATAGGTCACTGAGGAGAAGTGGGACCCATGAGACATGGAATGGCAGGTAAGGTGTGGTCAACCTCAGATGATGGTGACTTCGGAGGGGACCCAGCAGCTCAGGGTAATGATGGAGGGGAGCATAAATAGGTGAAAAACAGAACAGAGGGAGAAACACTGAGACAAAACAGTCTGGGTAATACAACTGAGTGGAAAACTCTGGGAGGCCATGTACTGCCACTCAGGGCAACAAAAAATCACTCCTGTATCTGGAGAGAAAAACAATCAGACAAACAAAAATTACTTCAGTGTGCACATAAGCAAAGACAACACTAAACTCAACAAAAAGCAACAAAGGGGACCACTGCAAGAGAACATACATAAATGCTGGTGAGGACAAAAATGGGCAATAGAGTAAAAAAAACACACAACCTAAACACCACTAGGCTGAGCCAGGAGCTGGTATAGTGTCACTCTGTATCTGTGAAGCACCACACCCTGTGGTTCGGCTTGATCAGGCTTACCTTGTACACCACATCCGACAGTCTTTTCAGTACAAGGCCTGCTCCACTGGCTCGCTGACTGTGGGGACAAGCCCTTCTTCCATCCAGGGCTATAAACCCACACCAGAGTGCCAGAGGCAAAGTTTTCTCTTTTGCTGTTAGCATCATGGGCTCGCATCTAGCCAGGCCCCGCATCTGTCAGTGCCCCCAACTGGTCCTGCTGCATGGGAGCTTGTAAGTGCTCTGTTAGTCACCTCGGTGTCATTTGGCCATCCTCCTGCTTCCACATGGTCGTAGAATAGTGGCGACCTGGCAGACTGCCTACTCCTCCTCACTGGTCCTCGGTTATGATGTCTCGGCCCAGCTACAGGTGGTGTGTCTTCCTCAATTCCTGGTCCTGTACTGTTGGTAAACTGACACTATTAAAAGTATTCTGAATTAGCTATTCACAGTCCGTGTTGCAACGTACCCATGGATTTGCAGAAGACTACCACTAGATTACTTTTATACTGAGGAAAACCTACAAACAGGCACGTTCTGCACTTTTAAAGAGCATTTATTCCTATGCTCTCTAAGCAGATTTATGGATGTTTATTCATAATGGATATCATGATACTCTCAACTCAACTCAACTCAACTTTATTTATATAGCACTTTACCACAGCACAGCTGACCAAAGCACTTAACATATCATACAAATATAAAAAACAACACATAAAAAGCTATAAACAATAATATAAACACTAACACTACAGACAG
>NW_018128013.1:1831759-1833998 GCF_001952655.1 Monopterus albus | reverse complement strand
CCCAAAATGGAGCCCTGTGGAACCCCAGATAACAAAGGGGTTGTCACAGATTCCACATCTGCCAGCCCGACAGACACTGATCTACCCGATAAATATGACTGAAACCATGCTAGGGCAGCACCACGAATGCCCACTAAATCTTGAAGGCGAGATATCAAAATGTCATGGTCCACCATGTCAAAGGCAGCAGTCAAGTCCAACAGGACAAGAATCACATACTCCCCTGCATCAGTGATGATAATACTATCCTTAGAAATAGAATAAAAAGAAATAGAATAGAATAGAAAATATGTTAATCTTTTCTGTCTGTACAGCTCTGACTATGTTAATACTTCATGGGGTGCAAATTTAACACAAGTTGGAGCAGTCAGACACTACAGGGAATTTAAAGTACCTTAACTGCCTCCATTGGCTGTGTGTCACAGCCATTACTGCAGCTCCAAATGCTGATGGTGTTGTTCTGCATACCACACTATAACTTGTTGTTTTAAGAACACTGTCATGCCCCTAACCCTTCTACTTCATGCAGTATTTTTGGTTCTCTTCCTACACTGTACAAGGGATTATGTTTTACTTGTTATTCAGCAAACATTCATCAAATGGTTAAACTGCATTACAGCATAATGTCCAGATGGCGTACATGTGGGGGTTTGAATATTTAAAAAGAGCAGAAGGATTCGAACTGTTAGTCACAGTCTTACACAACAGTGGGCTGTGGCAGCCAGCACAACTGAATCACAACAGTTGGTCACACGATAGGGGAAAAAAGACAGCCAATAACAGTTGACCATGCCTCCCAGTTTACCATGAATCCCAGTCTGCCCAGTCTGGCTAACCAAGCAAATGGCAAGAGCTAAATACAAATATAGAAGCATGTCACATACCAAACCCAGACACAAATATCAGAATCATCTTTATTGACCAGGTGTGTCGGACACATGAGGAATTTGACTGGTACATCGGCTCTCAATGTGCATGTACATATCCCCATGCAAGGGGCAAGTAAACAGTAAACCAACATAAGGCTCTGTAGTATAACAAAATAAGCAGTATTAATAAGCAACAAACAGTGCAAACAATGCAAAATAAGCAGTATAAACAGGCAGTAAACAGTAATCAATGCAGACAGACAAAGGAATGCTCATTGTGAAATGAGATAAATAGGAATAAATAAATAAATGAATATCAAAACCTTATGAAGCCCCTGTGAAAATAACTGCTTACATCAGTTGACAACCAAGTCAATTAAATCTATGTGGGTGTGTTTAAGATTACAGGTATAATCTTCTGGTGAATATAATAAACATGTTATTTAAGATCTTGTTTGGTTTATGTTGACGCTTGGAGTTTTCTGTTTGCCATGCTCATGGTTGTACAGGAATGTTATATTTTTCCCAGTCCTCACCTTGTTTTGCTTCTCCACATGCATTTTCTGTTTTCATCAATACTTCATTCCCTCTTCCACTGCACCGTCCTTTGCTTCTCCTCTTCTTCCAGCTTTTTTTCCTATCTGAAAATGTATATATATTGCAAGTGTTTTGCTAAACTTCAGATCTGTCAAAAGACCTACTATACATTAAAGCTTTGACCTGGATGTGATGTTTACCCTTTGCATAGATGATCTGAATTACTACCATTCTTTATTTAACCCAGCTGCATAGTTCTTTCTGACCTTTGTCTTTGTGTCTTGTTCTACTGTTCAGGATCAGTGACAGCTCAGTAGTAGGTCCTGATAAGTTGAACATACTGCATGTACCATGTCAAGTGGCCTGACAGTATCTCTATTTTATATTCATGAACTTGTTTATTTATGTAGTTTCACTTTGCATCGTTGACTCTGTTCCCTCTGCACATTTTCCAATATCTACAATAATTTGCTATAGAATAGACATATGTACTATTCTGTATGTTCTGTATGCTGCTTATTGTTTGCCTGGTGGTAGTACAGTGTATATTATTACCATGTGTAATGACCTTACTGTATAGTAAGGTAACATGTTCATCCACAGATAATGACTTTCTGAAGCCTTGTTGAGAATTTGTAAAGTTTTCCATAGGTCATCTTATTTCATCTATTATAAGCAACACCTACTTTGGACGTTATTCCTCATTCAGTGCTCTGATATCACTTGTTATTGAAACATAGTTATGACTCAGTTGGTCCCTACTTCACCTACTAAAAGGTTCAATAGGTCATTATCAGCCCACAGATCTTCATTGTCATGGCTATGAGGCATTC
>NW_018128013.1:1820052-1831732 GCF_001952655.1 Monopterus albus | reverse complement strand
TCTTTGGTTAAGTTTAGGCAATAAAGCTTCTTGGTTAGGTTTAGCAAAAGATTGCAGCTTTGTTTAACTTGGTCATGGATACACATCGTTTCACAGTGGATTCCAACGCCACTTGCCTGCAAGAAAATTCTCATGTTCTCTGACCCACCCATCCCCCACAACCTCCTCCTACTGTAGACTTTCTCCCTTGATTTACTGCATCATCAAATTCACTCCATGGTTTGTGTCAGGACAGCCACTAGAACACACCTTCATATCATGGGTGCACAGCCATGTCTGTATTAACAACTGATAATGGCCATTGAATGGTGTGTAGTATAGAGGTCACAGAACTAGCAGACACAGACTGGTAGTTTGGTAGCTCAAGTGTAAAATGTATGTATCATTCTAAACAAGACTAGATACACCTGCATTAACATATTTTAGTGTAAAAATACTCAGAAACTGCTTTAGTAATACTTTATAGGACACAGTTTATATTAGGTAGATCATCTGTTATGTGCCTATTTATGTGTTGGAAACCTTTTACTTGAATCTCTTCATGAGCTTACATGAAAGCTATTTTTGCATTTCTGCTGTCAGTCAGCCTGTTGAAGACCGCGCTGTCCTCCTGCTGACAGACAGCTGTTCTGACGAGAGACGCTGCTGGGAGGTCCGAATCATTGTAGACTGAATGAATCAAAGACTTCAGCCACACATATGTGCCACTCATGTATAGTGAAGTCCCAGGTTGAAGTTAATAATCCATCTTGAAGTAGTAGGCTAATAGTAACTTTAGCCCAAAAATGAGCTGGCACTAGCCAAATGAGTGAGAGAGCTGAACTGTGCAAGATGTCCAGCACAGACATCACCAAAGAGCAAAAAGAAGACAGGCTACAAAATAAATCACTTACACAAATGGCACAAATTTATTCTAAAACTGAAATATAATAGGCTAATCATCATCATCATCATCATCTTATTGACAGCTAGAATATAGAGAACTACAGCGAATATACAGAAAGAGGTGAAAACCTGTTCCGGAAGTGGTTTTCCCATTTATTATGTTCCATAAGTCTCCCTTTCTCTGAAATTCATTATAAGTATAGGCTATGCACATTGGATTATAAGGGTATTTAAAATAGTTTGTGAAAAATACTGATTCTTTTTGCATTAACCGAGGTGGTGCCAGCAAATCTGGCACCAGTGCCACCAGTATGGAATGTTAGTCTGGAGCCCTGAAAACCTTCATGAATCATGGTGAGCATTTGGTGTACTCTGAAGCTAAGGTTTCTGCCAGTCTCTTTACCCAGAACCAGCCTTTTAAAATCTCCATGGTCCTTTTTACAGTATTGGAAAACTGTCTGAAAGACTTAGCAGTGTGCCTATTGCTCAGGTTCAGTTGTCATTGTTTATTACTGCAAGGTGAACTTTCTAGAAAGAACTTGTTCCTAGGCAAACAGGGCAGAGTTGATTTTTTTCAGTCTTTGTTCTAATAAAACCATTTGTGTATATATGAGAATGTAATGATAAGTTAAGGCAAAATATCAAGGATCAGTATTCTCTCAGCAGCAGGCCTACATGGATGCAAATCTATTCCCAGTATAACATAGTACATAAAATGCTTGAATTATGTAATAGTCTGTTGGTGTAGTATAGAGATCTACACCTTGTGCTCAACTACCACATCTTGCATGTTAACTAGAGTGATTAATTGCCTTCTTTAGTGTGCCAGCATCTGAATCTGATCACAGCTAGAGGGCTACAGATTGGACAAATGCTGGAAGAGGATAGATGGGAATGTTAATGAATAGAGCAGCAGCCAGCCTCACAACCTACCTTCTATCCTGAAGAGGGGAATCAAAATGAGATGGAAAACAATGAAAATAAAGATCAGTCAGTCAGTGAAATACAAATTCAGCTGTGGTTTTGTAAATATGTCCTTGAGTGTGGATTCCCTGGCAGTTAGGCGCATGGAGAAGAGATCATATTTAATTCAGTGCCCTAGCAGATATTTATGTTATTTTTTCTTTTCCCTGAAACCAGAAAGAATTCTCCCGCTGTCTCACGTTGCCATACTTCAAACTGCATCGATGACACTTTTTCTCTCTGTCTCAATATTTATCTTAGTAGCTCCATTTTCTTCCTTTTTGTTAAAACACACATGGCCAGGTTTATATTTTAAGATTCTAGCCCAGACTTTCATATTAAGCTTCATCTCAGTGTTTGTTTTTGATTGGAACAGTGTGATATTGAACTATGTGCATTGTTATACAATTTGATTGAACAAAGAGTGCAGAGCTAGTGTGTAATGACCCATGGAAAGGTTATAGGTTGCAGTCTGAAGTGAGGCATGCAGGGAGTCAGAGAGCATTTGATGTTGAATAATTAAGATGGATTATCAGGTATTTAAAAGAGCAGGAATTAAAATTTGATGCATCTCAATATAATACATGAAATAAGGCTAATAAATGTAACTGTGGACTTGTACAGATTTTTAAAAGGTCAGTACCAACAAATATCCTTCTGATCTACTATGTCTCTTTGAATATTGAAAACAAAGGTGTCACAGACATGGTGCAAAGTACAGAGGAGCCAGGGGGAGCGTGGATCTGCTTAATAAGACACAAGCTCCCCTGGAAACATGATTTGCAAAATTTTGAGGGATTCAAAATACTGGCAATATGTGCTTTTGGCATACAGGCTATTTCTGTTTTCCTATATTTTTTCATCATGTATCAAGCGTAAAGATAGGTTATTGTTGATTATTATTGAGTCACACATAAGGGTGATTCAGCACTAATTAATTTTAATAAAGATATGGGCCCGCATGCAATTATTGCCATCACCACTGAAGTGTAGTGCTACAGTAAGCTTCACTTTAATGCAAAGATCACCAAAACAGTCTTTCTTTATCATGTCAGGTGCCTTAAAGCAAAAGGAAAAAGTCTGCATAGTCTGCACGTGAATCACAATTTTTCATTTAGGCTACAGGTCATACTTTATGCCAGAAAGAAAACAAGGCAGCTTTAATATTGTTTTAATTCAGTTCAATTCAATTCAATTTAATTTAGTTTTATTTGTATATAGCACTACAAAAGTCATCTCAGGACACTTTACAAAGTAAGGTCTAGACCATACTGTTATCAATATTATTCCATAGGGGAAACCAAACAAATCCCCCTTGAGCAAGCACTTGGCAAACATAGGAAGGAAAAACTCCCTTTAACGGAAGAAACCTCCGACAGACCCCGGCTTTTGGTGGGCGGCCTTCTGCCTCGACCGGTTGGGGTGAGTGGATAGAGGAGAGAGAAAAAAAGAAAAGCAACAAGACACAACAAACACTGGGCAGGTTGATGTGGCCATTGACTGCTCATCAGAAACATAGAGTTCCAGAGCCAGGACTACCTGCAGGAAGGTACAGGGAGAGAGAGAGGACACACTACGGGAGAGAGGAGAGATAAAGTTAGTGATGTGTAATGGTGACCTATAGAAGCATAGGGAGAGGAGAGGAGAGGAGAGAGGAGGAGAGGAGCTCAGATCATAAAGGGCCCCCCCAGCAGCCTAGGCCTATAGCAGCATAACTAAGGGAAGGCTCAGGGTCACCTGATCCAGCCCTAACTATAAGCTTTATTAAAAAGAAAAGTCTTAAGTCTAATCTTAAAGGTAGAGAGGGTGTCCGCCTCCCGAACTGAGACTGGGAGCTGGTTCCATAGGAGAGGAGCTTGATAGCTAAAGGCTCTGCCTCCCATTCTACTTCTGTAGACTCTAGGATCCACAAGTAAAACTGCACTCTGAGAGCGGAGTGTTCTGTTAGGATGATAAGGCTCTACGAGGTCTTTAAGATATGATGGAGCCTTGTCATTAAGGGCTTTGTATGTTAGGAGAAGGATTTTGGTTGCAGCATTTTGGATTAACTGGAGGCTTTTTAGGGAATTATTGGGACATCCTGATAGTAAAGAGTTACAGTAGTCCAGCCTGGAGGTAACAAATGGATGGGCCAGTTTTTCAGCATCACTTTGAGAGAGGATGTTTAAGATATGCTTGAAATTTGAGCAAATGATCTGATTAATCTGGGTTCATAGATAAATCAGTATCATTTGCATAGCAATGGCAATTTATGCTGTGTTCCTGATAATATTGTCTAAGGGGAGCATGTACAAAGTGAAGAGAACTGGGCCTAGCACAGAGCCCTGTGGAACACCATGACTAACTTTAGTCTGCATGAGTGACATTAAGTTCATTTAGTTTGTAAACTGGAATCTTTCTGATAAATAAGATTTGAAGCAACTAAGTGCAGTTCCTTTAATCCCAGTGTTCTAGTCTCTTTAATAAGACGTTGTGATCAATGTTGTCAAAAGCATCACTGATATCTAAGAGGACAAGTATAGAGATGAGTCCTTTGTCCGAGGCTAGGAGGTGATTGTTGGTGACTTTCACCAATGCGGTTTCTGTACTATGATGGTCTCTAAAACCAGACTGAAAACCCTCAAAGAAATCATTGTTCTACAGGCGGTCACATAACTGCTTAGCAGCTGCTTTTTCAAGGATTCTAGAAATAAAGAGGAGATTGGATGTCGGTTAATTACAGCAGCTTTAAAAGCCTGTGGAACATATCCTGTTAATAGAGAGATGTTGATCAGATCTAATATGGACATGCTGATTAGAGGTAAAACATCTTTGAGCAACCTGATCAGGATGGGTCTAAGAGACATGGTGATGAGTGATGATTTAGATGAATCAATTGTTGAGATCTATGGGAGAGAAGCAGTCTAAATATAAATGAGGTCTTATAGATGTTTCTAAAGCCATTGTACTTAGTGACACATCTGTGAGAGTTGTGGGAATGATTCGATATTTTTTTCTCTAATAGTTGTGATTTTATTTGTAAAGAAGCTCATGAAGTCATTGCTGCTGAGATCTAAGGGAATGTTAAGCTCAACAGCACTGTGGCTCTTTGTCAGCCTGGCTACAGTGCTGAAAACAAACCTGGGGTTGTTCTTATTTTCCTCAATCAGTGATGAATAAAATGTGGTTCTGGCAGTACAAAGGGCTTTTTATATGTTTTTCCAGGCTAGGAAAACCCTTTCTGACTTAGTGGAGTACCACCTCCTTTCTGGTTTTTGTGAAGCCTGTGCTAGGGAGCGGAGCTGCGAGCTGTACCACGGGGCTAGTCTTCTCTGTTTCACTGCCTTCTTTTTCAGAGGGGCAACAGTATCAAGTGTTGTACGTAGGGAGGCTGCAGCACTACAGTATTAGCAAGATAACCAACGTGTGTGGGAGTGAAGTTAAAGTGGCCTCCCTCCAATGTGTTGGCACATGGCACTGAAGTGAATAATGATGGCATTATTTCCTTAAATTTGGAAATGGCATTGTCAGATAGACATCTGCTGTAGTGGAATTGTTTCCCACATAGTGTATAATCCATTAATGGAAATTCAAAAGTTACTAGAAAATGGTCAGACAGAAGAGGGTTTTGAGGAAAAACTATTAAGTGTTCACTTTCAATACCATATGTCAGATCAAGGGTGTGATTAAAACAGTAAGTGGGTTTATTTACAGTTTGAGAAAAGTCAGTTGAGTCTAATAATGAACAGAATGCATTGTTGAGGTTGTCATTGTCGGCATCTACATGAATATTAAAGTCGCCTACTATGATTATTTTATCTGTACTAAGCACTAAATCAGACAGGAATTCTGAGAATTCAGTTAGAAACTCTGAATAAGGAGCAGGTGGACGGTATACAATAACAAACAGAACAGGCTTTTGAGTTTTCCAGTTTGTGTGTGAGAGACTCAGAGTGAGGCTTTTCAAAAGACTTATAACTACTGTATGTTTAAGTTTAGGTTTAGGGTTGATTAATAGGCTTCAGTCTAGGTTTGCTGCCACACTTCCACCTCAGCCTTTGCTTCTAGGGATGTGACAGTTTCAATGACCAGGTAAAAATCAGTGAGCTTAATCTGTAAACAATCTGGCAGTAGGCACAGTAAACAGGAAGTGAATATGCTTACTGCAAGAGCAGGAAACTCATAAGTGTCACAGTCAGTCCTCTTTTTGTGGCACATGCAATTGGACTTGGTTTTCCTTTTCACATTTGTAAAACAGAAAATAAAACAGGCAATGATTTTATGAAACTGAACACTCAGAAATACAAAGGTGTACATATTTACACAGGATGGTGCACAGAGTAAAATGGTCTGTCTCTGTCTCTCTCCTCATTGCTCTCTGTGGCTCTGTGGTATTGAAATATAAAATATGTACACCACTGTTTTACATTTGTTTTTCTATTCTTATTATTAATTTTCTCATCAATAGGAATTATTTTTATAAAAAAGCTAAAATGACATGCTTCATACATTCTATATCTGTTATTTAGACTGATCACGAAAAAGTGAGCTCCCTTGAAACCCATTTGTAGTTTGCACACTGGTGACAGACATGTGACCAGTGTACATGAGAATAAATATAGTGGTATGACCAGTAGGCTATGGTGGTTAATGTTAGCTAACATTTCCTGTTTCTGGTCACATCCCATTCATTCTCTATCAAGGTACTAAATACTGATGGCTTTAATCTCACTCAAGGGACAAATATTATGTATTTTTAGTGTATCTTTCTATTATCACTTTATGACTACAATTATTCTTACACTTTCACTGCAGTTGCCTGAAAAGCAGCTAGCAGTCAACATGAGTTGGCAGGTGGCACTGTTTCATTGCAGGCTTATTAGAATGGTCTTTCCATAGATAAGGCCACTAATTTAACTGGAAAATAATATGCTGCTTGTTTCCTCAAATTCCTTTCATTTCTTTATTTTTTCCTCCTATTAATCCCTCCCTCCAACCTTCTTTACCTACTGTAAATGGTCTTATACTTGTATAGCACTTTTCTATGCATTGCACCACACTCAAAGCACTTTCACACTACTTGGCCATTTACCCATCCACACTCACAAACACTCACACATTCACACACCGGGAGCAATTGGGGGTTCAATGTCTTGCTCAAGGACACTTTGACATGTTGCCTGGACAAGCTGGGAATGGAACTGCTAATCCTCCGGTTAGGAAACGACCCGCTCTACCTCCTCAGCCACAGAGCCACCCCCCAATGTATCACCACATTTTTGCAAACTCATGCTGGCTCTAACAACCAGTTTCGACTGTGGAGCTCTCTTTTTTCTACATACAACCCAGTGCCATTGATTTCCTCCAAGGCTTTAATCCCCCCCATTTTCCTCCAACCTGCAGTTTGCCTTCTCCAGTTCATCTCCATCCCACCTCCTGTCCTTCTTCTCCCGTCTGTCCACATTTGTCTCTGTATCGAACTGCTAGTTTCAAGAAAGCAGCTCTCCACCAACTGACTTCCCTTCCTTCCTTCTACCTCCTGATGTTTTTTAACTTCCTTCCTGTGTTCTCTTTCTGTTGTCTTTGTTGCCTGCCTTTTGAATCCCTTCACTGCATCTATTCCTTCCCTCTTCTCATCTTGTATAAATCCACCACATGCTGCCATTTCCCAAGCGAATATAACCTGGGGCCTTAGGAACCTGAAAGAAATAATGCAATGTTCAGAAATTATCCCATATTACTGATTCACGCTAAAGGCATGAAGGCCCGATCATCTTACTTTACTTTCCTTCCTTCATTATCCATAAGCTCCCATAGAAGCTTTCAAAGTTACTGTCCTCTACACACCCACTCTCTTCCAGCCTGCATCTGTCTACTGAGTGATTACATCTGTATGCCATGGACAGAAGAGACAGAATGTGAGAAAGGTAGAGGATTATGTCTTCCTTCACCTGTGTGGGCAAGCAAGTTTATAGTGGCTCACCAAAGAGTGTGTGAGAAGGAGGAGAGGAGAGACACAAAATAAGGGTAGACCAATGTACTGGTGTGGAGATAAGAGGAAGGAAGATGAAGCAAAGGAGGAGGGGAGCAGAAAATGTGGTAAATAAAAAAAAAAGAAAAATGATGGAATAGGTGAAAATATAGAGAAGAAAAAAGAGGCAGAGGAGAAACAAAGAGCTGTAACTCAGAGATAGGAGAATAACCAAAACCAAGAGGAAAAATATACAACAATGGAAAGGATGAGGAAAGAGATCAAGAAGATTGGGATTGGAAAAGGAAAAGAAAAATGAGGAGGAGAGAGATATGGCCAGAAAAATAAAGTAAAACATGAAATGGACGGACAGAATAACAAAATGAGGAACGGACAAGAATGGAGACAAAGCGAAAGATGAGCAAAGGGGAAAAAGGCACAGATGAGGAGAAAATATGACCATAACGAAGCCGAAGGGAAAGGAATGGAAAAATAAGGAGAAGGAGTTAAGCAGAGGAGTTTAGAGGACAGAGCATTGGCACTGAACCCATAAGTAGGCCACCAATTTTAGAGAAATTGATTAGCATTCAGACAGACACAGGCAGGGGGGACGATAATGAATATTTATCAGAAAATGTCTTTCGATGGCTGGCACATAGCCACACCCAAAGGCCATGGAAAGAGAGAGGGACAAAGGAAAAGACCCACACAGATGGTAAAGAGACAGACAGAAACAGCAGGACATAGCTCCACAGGAACAGAGAGATGGCGACTCCAAGAGGAAATGACGAGTGTTAGAGAAAAAATGGGGGGTGGAGGGGCAAGAGACTGAATTACACAGAGTGAAGGGTAAAGCTAAGGGCAGGGCTCCGTTAACATGTCCAAGGGCTGTACTCTGCTACTATCACACTCTAACTGACTTGGCTGCACTGAATGTCTCATATCACTGTCCATGCATGTGTGTGTTTATTCCCTTCACCTTGCCCAGGGTTGTTTTTTATGTATTTTTCTTCAGTACTGTCCCTGGGGTTTGTGCTTGCATTAATAAGCAGGATTCAGCACATGGCTAGATGGCTAGAATCCTATGATACACAGCAGCACATAAACCAGTTCCCCTCCCTGCTTTAGATATTCTTACTGTATATTTGAAAAATAATAGCTTTTTTATAATGAAGTTACAATATATGTATTCCTTTAACAAAAGAAAGGCAGCAGCATGAGTCCAAAATGAGCCATTTATCTCCCCTTGGGCTGATACTTGTGTTAAATGTGAGTCAGTAGCTAGTGATGTTTGCAGAGGGTTTTTTTCAGCCACATTAAGATGCAGTAAGGTGAAGTCATGCGTGGCTCTGAAAGGATTTCTTCAGACATTTCTGATGCTGTATTGTTATTTCCTATTTTGTGTTTGTATCTTAAATTAATTCACATTCAAGAGCACTAACAAAGCTAATGTCAAAATTTATTTAACATTCACTTTTTTGCCAAAGTGACTTACTGCTGTGCTGTTTTTACTTCATGAGCACGGTGTGTACATATCAGAAGAAATGACCTTGGGACCTGTTGATTGAGATGGCTTTGTGGAAAATTTGCCATTTATTTCCACTTGACCCAAAATACAATAAACTGTGGCAACTGTCGCAGTACTAATGGAGCATAGATGCTGTAGAGATTCAGGATAGCTACCACTGAATCTTAATGCTGTCCTGCATTAACTGTGGCCTGTTGGTGGCAAGGACAGCGACGTGAGTAAATAGATGGAAAGCAGAATTCAGTGGGAAGTGCGAGACTTGGCATTTTCTAACTGTATAACCTACATCACTAACTGCTTATGATGGTGATGACTGTGCTACTGCAGGGTTTTTTGTGTTCATACTACATTCTCTGACTTATGTTTTGGTTATGATATTCAGTTTAGGCATAAAATGATTTTGTTTGGTTCAGCAACCAAACAGGACAGGAACAGACTCCAGTTGACAGTCAGGACTATAGAAAAGAACCTGGTGTGCTAGCCTGTAACCCTCACGGGTCAAAAGGAGGGCACAGAAGATTTCTGGAGACCCCTTACATAATGAACACAAACAGTTTGAACCCTTCCCCTCTGGATGGCACTACAGGTCACTGTACACCAAAACAACATGACCAGACACATGGACAGTTTCTTCCCCCAGGCCATCCCTCTGATGAACACCTAACCCATCACTGTATAACAGAATGACAACCCTCAGTGCAATGCCTTGTAAGCATACCTGTGTAGATATCTATCTGAAAACTCTAACTACTGTGTAAATACTCATATATTATATTTAAAGTACTTTATTTTTATTTTTTATTTTCCTAATGCACTTTCCTTTTCTTTGTGCATTTTTTTCTTGTTCTCTTAGTTTTATCTTGTTTACTTATTACCTTATTGTTATACCCCAGTTCTTTAATTGGACAGATCTGAATAACGAAGGAGTCCGTCTTTCTGCATTTTAGTGCTGATTTATTTTTAAAGCCACAAATAAAGATTACAGAACACAACCCGGGTTGTTCCTTCCTCCCGAGACACACAAACTCTGGCTGCTGGAGAGAGGAGCTCCCGGAAACACAGAGCCTAATACATTTATCAGTTTTGGGCCACCCCTTTACACAGATGAAGTCAGTCCAGCAGACTCCATCTCTTATCTAGAGCTCCACAGGCTTGGAGCAGCTGTGTGTTACCTAGTCATAACAAAATGAGGAAGCTCAATGTGTGTTGTCACGTGGTGTGTAGCTAAGACATTCACTTATTTATTCAGACATGGTATTCCAACACAAGATTAATACAGGAAAACAATTAGTGGCATGGCTTACTGCTAACCTTGAAACAGAGCAGACTGGAGCAGACTTTGAATCTTACTAAATTGCATTACTAACACATTTGATTCAACACATTGTCTAATAATTATCTGACTGATTTACTAATTTCTAACAAGATAATGAATATTAGGATATTGCCAAAGCATCCTCTGGGGATCTTTAATCAGAATCAGAATTGGCTTTTTTTGGGCAGGTGTGTTGGACACATGAGGAATTTGAGTTTGGTACAGCAGCTCTCAATGTGTATGTACATATCCTTATCTAAGACAATAGCAAAGGGCAAGTAAACAATATAAGGCTGAGAAAACAGAAAGTAAAGAAGAGCATGCAAACAAAGGAATGTGCATTAGGAAATGTTTTGTTTCACCACAGTTTTGGTCTTCTTTCTTCATCACTCGCATTAGTTTCACCTGCTCATTATAGTTTGCACCGCATTATAAGCAGCCTTCACCCACCAGTCCCCGCCAGATTGTTCTAGACGCCAGCTCTGACTCTCCAGCATTTTTCGGTTTTGGTACTTTGTGTTTTTGACCGGGATTGTTTCTCTGACTGTTCTGTTCTGCCTTGCCCTCTTTCTTCGGACTGTCACCGTGTATGATTATCGGACTTCCCTTTGGACTACGTATTTGGATTCCTCTGCTGTATGTGTTTGCTGGCTCTGATCTCGGACTGTTTATACCGACCTGTGAGTTTTGTGTTTCACCGTGTCTTGTATGGTTTTGTTTAGCATTATTTCTTTTATTAAAGAGACAGTTTTGTTTTACATTTCCTCGTCTGGCCTTTTAATTGAGTTCACCCTCAACATTTTCGGCAGCATAACACGCCGATTCCTGACACACACACAGTCTAGGTGCATTTGATGGATTTGTATGTACTCTCACCTATGGTCATGAGCTTTGGGTCATGACCGAAAGGGCAAGATCCCGGATACAGGCAGCCAAAATGAGCTTCCTCTGCAGGGTGGCCGGGCGCACCCTTAGAGATAAGGTGAGGAGCTCGGTCACGTGGGAGGAGCTCAGAGTAGAACCGCTGCTCCTCTACATC